>NC_045431.1:26933409-27242727 GCF_902635505.1 Sarcophilus harrisii
CCGAAATTTGGGTTTGATTTGTGCCCTAATACTTCCTAGCTGTGAGATATCACTCAACTTCTTTTGTGTGTGTTATCAATCAAGTGATTCCAGTCACTTCTTTGTGACATCATCTGGGGTTTTCTTGGCAGAGATGCTAGGATGGTTTACCATTTCCTTCTCCAGCTCGTTTTTACTGAAGAGGTAACTGAGGCAAACAGAGTAATATGACTTGCCCAGGGTCACACAGCTAGGCTGGATTTGAACTCAGATTTTCTTGACTCTAGTCCCAGAGTTCTAACTAGTATACTAAAGTGTTTGGCAAACTTTGTAAGCATTTAGAAACAGAAACTGTAATGATTGAGTCAAATTGGATTCATTAATCAGGAAAAAAAAGTCATACAAGATTAATCTTATTTTCTTTTTGGGATAGTTATTTTAATTAAATCAAGGGAATGTTATGGCATACATACTTAGGTTTCAGCAAACCATTGAAAAATTCTTTTCCAATATCCTGGTGGAAAAAATGGAAAAGTTTATATTAATGTATACTATAATTAGAAGGATTCAGAAATGATGGAATGGCTAGACCCCAAATGACTATAATTAATGAAAAACATTAATGTGGGGGAAGATCCCTGGTAGAATACACAGAGATCTCTTTGCCCTTTTATTTTCCCTTCTTTTTCTCAATATTTTTATCAAAGATTTGGATAAAGGCTTGCCAAATACATGGATGACAAGAGTCAAGTCAGACCAACAAGCATTTATTAAGCTCCTACTATGTGCCAGGACCATGAGGTAGGAAGAATAGCTAAAAATGCTGAATGCTAGAATAATGACTCTCTGTCTGCCCACCCTCTCAAGCACCTCCTCCCCAAATATTGACAAGTTATACCAATGGCCTGGCTCAGAAGAAATCTAATAAAGATAACACTCAAATTCTTCACTTAGATGAAAAAAAATTTTTTTTCTGGAAATACAGGGGGAGTGTGTGTGTGTGTGTGTGTGTGTATGTGAAGTAATTATTTCACATAAAATAAGTGTCCCCCCAGTAGTTTAAGGGATTGGAAGCTTAATTTAATATTCATTGAAATGGGGGAGAAAGTGAGTATAAAGTTAAGATTCATTAAAAGGGATATTGTGCTAAGAAGGGAGTTTGGAATATCACTGTACTCTGTTCTGGCTAGACTATATCCGCCATGTTTTAGGAAGATTATTGACAAGTTACATCTAATCAGGAGAAGAACAAATGAGGGATTTCACACTATAACCTGCAAGGATTGTTAAGCCTCCAGAAGAGAAGCCGAAGCTTAAGGGAGAGGCAATGGCTTTCTTTTAGTATTTGAAGGCTTATTAGGTCCTGCTTGGATGCAGAGGGCAAGCGCAGTGAGTAGAAGTTTCTGAGAGACATATCAGTTCAATAGAGAATTTTGAATTTACTCGTCCAAGGTCAAGGAAGTAATAAGGATTATAGTTGGGATTTGAGGTTCTTTAACTCCTGGAAAAAAATGCTCTTTCCACCATAGCAGACTGACATATACTCCAAGGGACGGAGGTCATTAAGGCTATTCCACAGGAGTCTGTCCCTGGTTTTCTCTGGTTCAACATTTTTGTTTATCAGCAACTTAGATGAAGATATAGCTGGCATCCTTATTAAATTGCCGTAGACCCCAAAGTTAGGCAGGTTATTTAATACAGTGAAGGATGGAATCAGGATTCAATCAATGCTCTTGATTTACTAGAAAGATTGGACTAAAACCAACAAGATAAAATTACAGTTTCAGGCATAAAATGTAAAGACAGATTTAGGTTTAAAAAAAAAAAAAGGCAAACAAAGTTAATTCTTTTACTTAACTAGGTACAGGAAGAGGGAGATCAGGTTTTATAGAAGTTCGTGCAAAAAGGGCCCCGTCAGTTTGGGGCAATCACAAAATCAACAAGAGCCCACGGTGTGGAGACTTTTTTTTTTTTAATTAAAACTAATACAATCTCAGGCTATATTAATTTTGTTGTTGTGATTTGTTGTTCAGTCATGTCAAATTCTTTGTGACTCCAAAGGGGAGTTTTCTTGGCAGAGATATTAATATAAGTTCATTAGAAAGATCACAAGGAACATGTATTGGTCTACCTGCCATCTGGGGGAGGGGAAGGGGGGAAGGAGGGGAAAAATTGGAATAAAAAGTTTGGCAATTGTCAATGCTGAAAAAAATTACCCATGCATATATTTTGTAAATAAAAGCTATATTTAAAAAAGAAAGAAAGAAAGAGAGAGAGAAAGAGAGAGAAAAGAAAGAAAGAAAAAAAGAAAGAAAGAGAAAGAAAGAAAGAGAGAAAAGAGAGGAAAGAAAGAAAGAAAGAAAGGAAGGAAGAAAGGAAGGAAGAAAGAAAGGAAGAAAGGAAGAAAGGAAGAAAGGAAGAAAGGAAGAAAGAAAGGAAGAAAGGAAGAAAGGAAGAAAGGAAGAAAGGAAGAAAGGAAGAAAGGAAGAAAGGAAGAAAGGAAGAAAGGAAGAAAGAAAGAAAGGAAGAAAGGAAGAAAGGAAGAAAGGAAGAAAGGAAGAAAGGAAGAAAGGAAGAAAGAAAGGAAGAAAGGAAGAAAGGAAGAAAGGAAGAAAGGAAGAAAGGAAGAAAGGAAGAAAGGAAGAAAGAAAGAAAGAAAGAAAGAAAGAAAGAAAGAAAGAAAGAAAGAAAGAAAGAAAGAAAGAAAGGAAGAAAGGAAGAAAGGAAGAAAGGAAGAAAGGAAGAAAGAAAGAAAGAAAAAGATAGATCATGAGGCAGTTGGTAATTCAGCGGATTAGGGCCTGAAATCAAATCAGCCTCAGACACTTAACCCTGGGCAAGTCACTTAACTCTGTTTGCCTCACTTTCCTCATCTGTAAAATGGAACCCCTGCCTCACAAGGTTGTGAAGCTCCAATAAGTTAATATACATAAAGCACTTTGCAAGTCCATGTACTATATACATGCCAGCTATTATTTCTTTTATTATTATTATTTAGAGCTGGGCAGGGACCTTAAAGATAATCTAATCTAATCATCTCATTTCATAGGTGAGGAAATTGAGGTCCCCATGGGAAGTGACTTGTTTAAGGCATCAAGGAGGAGATTTGCTATCTGGACCTGGACTTAGCCCAATTCCACCACAATGGTGTTTCTTGAGCCACAGGGACAGCAGATGTTGGGAACTGGTGAAAGCTACAGGAAAGCAGATTTCAGCTTCATGGAAAGAGAAACTTTCTAACAAATAGAACTGACCCTCAGTTTCACAGTTTCCCGCAAGAATAGTGGTATTATTATGGGAATTGTACATTCTGGGTATTATATGTTATGGGAAATATCTGAGCAAACATTGGCTAACCTTGCATCGGGGACATTGGCGGAGGGACCTAGACTAGCTGACTACCAATCCCCATTTCAAGATTATAGGTATTAGGAACAGGAAGGAAAATGATAATATGCTTCCGGAGCATTTTAAGGTTTACAAAGTATTTGCTGAGTTAAGTAGAACAAATACTATTGTTCTTGGCGTACAGATGTGGAAGCTGAGACTCAGAGGAGTGTATCATTCGGGCCGGGTCACATTGCCAGGAAACTCCAGAGCCAAGATGCAAAGCCAGGTCTCTTAGACCCTGCTCTGTCTCCATTCCCCAAGCTGCCCCTTTAAAGTCAGTCCAGTATCATGGGCACCATGTTCCCCTTGGACTTTATCAGTCCGGTATCACAGGCTCCATGTTTCCCTGGGACTTAAAAGTCAGCGATCAGTCCAATATCTCGGGCACCATGTTCCCCTTGGACATTTTGCTGCATGTGGGGGCTGGCAGGTGGGAGGCAATGGGACTCTCTGCCCCAATTTTCTGGCCTTTTGTGATGTCATTTCCACAGCCCTGCTGGTTTCAAAGCCAGGAGCAGGCAGGGAGCAGAGGCCATCTGCAATCGTTAAGGGCCTGCCGGGGACCACGGCCTTAAATCTCTCACCAGAGAGCCCTGACTTACGGCTGTTAGTGACGGCTCCTTTGGGATAAACCTAGACAAAGGAAGTCTGGGACTTGGCCACGCTTGGAAGTGGCCGGGCTCACCTGGCCCGGGAGGTCCGGCCCTCACACCGGTGGGAGGAGGGGGAGAGGCCAGGTGGGGGAGGCTGGGGGCCTTGGGGCGACCCTCACCGGCCTGCTCCCAGCCCAGAGGCTTCACGGGGGGCTTTTACCAACACGGTAAATGAGCCCGGGACTCCGAGCCAGGATCTTACTCTGCCGCCAGGATCTGACCTCGGGATGGGAAGGCGGCGTTTGGGGGTTTGGGCCCAGTTCTGGGGAAAGAGAAACTGAACACTTGTGACCGACATTGGGGACCAGTGACCGACACCGGGGAGCGGAGCTTTCTTTGCTATGGAGCACTGTGTGTGTGTGTGTGTGTGTGTGTGTGTGTGTGTGTGTGTGTGTGTTTCTATATGTGTGTGTGTTTATGTGTGTCTGCGTGTATATGAGTGTGTGTATCTACATGTGTGTGTATGAGTGTATCTGTGTGTGGGTGTGTATGAGTGTTTCTTCCCTAACTAGGGCCACGGCACCCAAACCTTGTGGCTCTCACTACCATGGGGCACTATTGCCCCGGCCACCTCCGCTGGGGTGGGAGATGGGGGTCCTCCGCCGGCTCTTTTTTCCCGGGCACCCATTGCGGCCCGGGGACAGCTCATCTCCCTTTCTGCTCTGCTTACTCCCGCGGTCCCCCGGAGCTTGGGGAGGCCCGCTTAGCTGAATTAGCCCCGGTCACCAGTTCCCAATTGTCGTTGGGGAGAGGTCAGAGAGGGAGGTCTGGCTGCCAGGCCAGGGGCTAAATGCTAGTTCTTCTAAAGACCCAGATTGTGATCCAAGATTTCATGGCATGGCCTCGGACACTTAACACTTGCTGGCTGCGTGACCCTGGGCAAGTCACTTAACCCCAACTGCCTCAGGAGGAAAAAAAACAGATAGCAGTGGCAGAAGGGAGATAATGGAGCTTCAAGAATTCCGAGGCTGCTGACCCAAGTTCTAGTCCCAGATCTCCTACAAAATATGTGTTCTTAGTCAAGTCACTACTCAGGTCTGAGTCTCCGATTTCTTACTGATACAGCAAAAGGTTTCAATCAATCAACATTTATGAAGCCCTTCAAGGTGTTCCAGACTCTGCGCTAAGGGCAGGGGATGCATTGACTTGGTTTCTCCCAGCGAATCTAAAATCACGTAGCACTTCCCACTTTTGAAAGACAGTGTGAAAATTTAAAAAAAAAAAATCTGTAGTCGATTCATCAAATAAGATATTATCAAATATTGGTTAATAATTGAGTTAGGCTTGTAATTCAAGCCTTGTTTGTAAAAGACTGAGAAAGTTCCTTCCTATTTGATGCTAATTTCCTATGCAACATGGTCTAGCGGTGGGTGTGGGCCTAGGGGTTGGAAGCCCTGGGTTCAAATCCAATCAAAAATACTAGATGTATGCAAATCATGTAGCCGCTCTCTGCAGCAGTTCCTTGACAAGAAAATTTGGACTCTCACCGTTGGTTTTTTCAAGTTCTAAATTTACGTCTCTTGTCTCTCTTGGATACCTCCACACTCCAGATGTCGGAGAGCAAGACATTTCCATTTCCATGGCCTAAAAATTGTTGGAAGGTTGAGGAATAAATGGAGAAGCCATGGTCTTGTCTCTGTTTGCCTCAGTTTCCTCATCTGCAAAATGAGCTGGAAAAGGAAATGACAAATTACTTGGCTCCCCAAAACCCCATAGATGGAATCACCAAGAATGGGACAGGACTAAATGACTTGCCAGCAACATTTATTGTACAACTGAGTGGAATACTGTGTAATAACATTATGTAAGAGCCGTTGAGCCTCTTGGATAAATTTCCCTCCCACAAGAAAAAAAAAAAAAAAAAGCCCAAAGCAAATCACCTGCAGCTAATAGGAAGGGCAGGAGGGTAGTCATGAGTAGAAGTGGGAGGAGGGCAGCTGGGGCTTGGAGGAAGCCATCGGGGTTGGGGTCTCACCCACTGCCTCTCTTTCCTGGCTGCTGCCTTAGTGGGAGCTGTTAATCTTAGCCTTTTCCCTAAGTACTAAATCTTTTTTTTAAGTCACACCCTCCCCCAAACTCCTCTTTTTAGAGGCCTTTCAAGTAGAGCAGAAATGAAATAAACAATAGTGATACTAGCCAGGCTGTCCAGATGTGAATGATGTAGCTGATAAGGGCAGGGCTCACCCAGATGTGAATGATGGAGGTGATAAGGGCAGGGAGGCTGGAGTGGGAGTGGGGAGAGAGAAGGGAGAAGACAAAGAAGGCTGGAGCAACCTCTCCCTCCCCCTTTTTTTTTTTCTTTTTTTCCCCCTTTTTCCTGGTTCCCTTTCTAGGACGTTCAAGGAGATGAATTCTGCCCGGTAAGTTACTGAACCGCATCTCCATCGGTTTTAACTTACGGTTCGTGTGTTCGTGTCTCCGTTTCCCCTTTCAATTACAAAACTATATATCCAGCTGATAGACTGACCACACTGGCTCACTTGGGGAACAGGCCTGCTTGGCAGGTGGGCCAAAGGATAATGAGATTATTAACAGAGATAGCAGCATTTTAGCTATTTCTTCTCAAAACTAGGCGTGGGACAGGAGTGGGACCAATAGTCTTGGGTTACATTTCTCAGACTCAGTCTGGATGATACCCAAAAGCCTCCTAGATCAGCCAACAGTCAACAGTGCAGAAGACAGGGATGTGGTCGGTGCATGAGACCCAGTACTGCCTGGGGATGATGAGGTGCTTCTGGATGAAGTAAGAACTACTAAGAGGCAAGGGGCTGCTAAGAATACAAACAGTGTCTTCCTGGGTGCCCTTCTGAAGTCATCCAGGGTCTGCCACCCCCATTTTTTTTTGCAAAAGTTATTGAATCCTTTTATGAATATTTATATTTTAAAAAAGATTTCCATAGATGAATTGTGAATGTATTTGCCTTATTAATCTAAGAATAATAAATATACAATGGGATCTGATGCCGTATGGCTCAGTCATAGTGAGAATGTTTTTGTATTGCTGTGGAGCACATTCCCCTCCCCTCTTTTTCAGGACTAGGGACTTCCTTGGAATTTAAATCAATGACTTGACAAATATTTATTGAGTACCTACTATGTGCCACAGCCAACTGGGCCTTCTAAGAAGCATGTACAAGCAAATACAATAACGTCTGTCCATGATATTTGCTCAAGGAGCAAATTTGACTCCCTGGATCCTTATAACTTGATGTTCCAAGTCCTCAATGACCTATCCCCCTTCTAGCTTTCCAGTTTTTTTTTAATCCCTTACTCCCTTCCCATTCTCCTCCTCCTTCCCACATACACTAATCCAGCCTCCTAGCTAGTCCTCCAACCAGATGCTAAGAATTCCTAGTATCCTTCTTCTCAGTGTCCTAAATCCCAGTCTCTGACTTGTTTTTCTGGCTTCCTTCAAGTCCAGATAAAATCCTGCCTTCTGCATGAAATCTTTCCCCGATTCCCCTTTAATGCTAGACCATTCCCCTCTGTCTGTCCAATGTATACTGTCTCAGTCTTGTTTGGACATAGTTGTTCTATGTCTATCTTGTCTCCTTGAATAGACTGTGATCTCTTTGAGAGCAGGAATTATCTTTTGCCTTTTGTTGTATATTCTTCCTGCTTGGTATATATTTGGTGTTCAATAAATGCTCATTGACTGGCTGAATATAATAATCCTAAACAATAGTTACTACAAGTGTTATTAATCCCATTTTACAGATGAGGAAACGCAGATTTGGGATATTTAAATGACTTGCCCCAAATTACACGGGCAATGAGTGACAAAGTCAAGAATTGGACGTGGGGTTCCCAACGTGCTTCCTCATGAGTGATAGACACCAGAAAGAGTTCAGAGAGGAACCATCTGTCTCTTCCTTACTGAAAACAAAATAAAAAAAGCCCTTCCCTTCAGAGCCTTTTAAGTAGGGATCATTAAAGAAGTCCACTTGTCAGGCTTTGCACACCCTGACCCCACCCCCAAACCCACCAAGCTATCTGGCTCCTGGGCTCTTGCCCACAGTCCTTTGTTCAGGCCATTTCCAGAAAGTGTGAATTCTGTCCATGGCTTCCCTTAGAAGCTGCTCTTCTATCTGCCCCCTGCCAAATTAAGAATTTTAAGCACACACAGACGCTTCGAACCGAGAGAACATTTCTGAGAATATCACTTATGAGGGGCCGATTATGATCTGTGGAGGGCTACGCCATGCACTCATTCAGAACGAGAAGAAAATTGCTCGAAGCCTCTCTGGGAGAGTTCAGAACTCTCCCAGTGATTGGCAGGCCTCCCGCTTTGAGCTCCCCTCTCCTTAGCTTTGTTCTTCCTAAGTGTTCCAGAGCTAGTCCCTGTCACTAATGGGGTGGGAGGAAAGACTGGTAGTTTCCTTTTAAATTCCATCATCACAGGCCTCTGAGTCCCAAAGAAAGGCAGTAAAGGGAAAAATAATAGCTTCTGAAACCTAAGTTCTAAACCATGGATGCCACTGAAAAGCAAAAGAAAAATCTTTTACGCTGTGAAATTCTAAGTGCTTACATGATCTGAATGTTATCTCAAGTACACAAATGTCCCAGCTATCCTTTCTTTGTTAACTTGAGTCCCCGTCCAGAGTTCATTATTGATTTCAAGCATTTCTGTTCATGAAGCATTATAATTTTCTTTTACTTTTATTAGTCCTTAACTCACGGAAAGCACTATATAAAACCCAGGAGTAAAGCCTGAGACTTCACCATCCATATGTTTTTATGAAATACTTTTGAAGTGACTTGAGTACCTACTTGAGCTATGAAATGAAATATGTCTGAAAACACTTTGTGGTCATGTAAAATAGTATATATATGCTGGCATATATTTCAACTAAGAGCTAGAGACTGATTTTTCTTTTCATTGGAATTCATGAAGTCTACCCGTAGGACCAAAGTGGTTTTGAATTGATTTATATTCGTTTGTCTTTCCAGTGATAAATAAAACCAAATAAATAATTCAATAAAAATAAATTAAAGTATTTATTATTTATTTAATAATAATATTTTAATTTTTGAGAAAAGAAAAGACATCTGGCTATTCAATTCTATTTAATGAGCATTTGCTAAGTAGCTACCATGTGCCAGAAACTGTACTAGGTTCTAGGGATACAAGTGAGAGTTTATTCTCATTTTACTCTTCCACTCTTTGGAGATGGAGATCAACATTTAATTTTGTGAATTCAATAATAATAGCTCATATTGATTTAGCACTTTAAGGTTTGCAAAGTACTTTACAAATATCTCGTTTAAATCTCACAACAGCCCTGGAAGGTAGTTGCTATTATTATTATTATTATTATTTGTATTTTACAGATGGGGCAACTGAGTCACAGGTTAAGTGACTAAATACAGACTTTCTTTGGTTTTCCTCTTTTCCTCTGGTTTATCTCTCATGTAATTTACTGATATCCTAGGATAATAGTTTATAGCCAGCCCAGAAGGAACATCAGTGATTATTATCTTTCCATTCCTTCCTTTTCGAGTCCCTCCTCCCCTTATCTTGTCCTGAACTCTTCCTTAGGTGGAGTTCTGGATTGACCAGCCTCTCCCCACTTAAAACAAACATTAACTTTGCTTAAAGCAGAGGAGCAGGTGTAAAACAGATTAGGGAGGGGGCAGGGAAGAGTAGGGAAAATAATGCTGTGTCCCATGGGGATTGGGGACTAGTTCCATATCTGTCACTAGTCAGCAAAGGGCTTTGGGGCCTCTTCTCTCTGTGCTTTTCTTTCATTATTTAGAAAATAGGAATAATAATGCCTGTCCAGCATGACTTACATGCTTATTGAAATGCTAAAATGCAGCTGGTTTTCAAGTGAATTGGGAAAAGTATTAAATATTTGAAGCAATATCTGAGATAGCACTGATAAGTTACAGATCTCTCTGCTCTCACAACAAGGAATTTAGCCAAATAACAGGGAATTTAATCTGATGTGGTTAGCTCATTTTGTAGCTTTTTTTTTCCGAGACTCCTGGCCCAATGCTTCCTGCTAGGAATAGTGTTTAGCTTTATGTGAAAAGTATGCATTTTCATATACACCAGGTAGGTTGAAAAGGCCACTAAATGAACACACTACAAATGTTAAATACCTACTCCTATTCCCCCCCTTTCCTCCTTGTTACTCTCTTCACTTATGCACAGTCTCTCCTTAAGGACCAGTGGCTCTGGAGATTCTAGAATGGGGGGGGGGGGGTGTCATTGGTCATTCCTTCTGATTGGGGGGTAAAGAGCTCCTCTGAGATCCTCCATTTAAGGATGGCCCCCAGGCAAACGACTTCTTCCAGTTCTGAGATTTCCTGATTCTATACTGTGGATATTTCTTCCCTTTTTCATCTCTTCCCTGTTTCCGGGGTTCTAAAATCTAATTCAATCAGCAGTAATGTTGAAAGCAGCTGTTTTTTTCCCCCTCACATGCTCAAAAATATGTTTTTGCTAAGATGGGTAAAATCATAGTCAACTAAGAAGTCATCAGTTGAGGAAAAAACTGTTATAGCTAGTTTCTCTGATAAAGACCTCATTTCTCAAATATATATAGGCAACGGAACCAAATACATGAAAATAAGAACCAGTTCCTAATTGATACATAGTCCAAGGATATGAATAGATAGTTTTTAGGAGAAACCAAAGCTATCAATAAGCATATAAAAATGCTCTTAATCACTAATAATTAGAGAAATGCAAATTAAAACAATTCTGAGATAGCACTTCATACTTATCAGCTTGGCTAATATGACAGAAAAGTAACATGACAAATGCTAGAAAGAATAAGTTAAAATAGGTACCCTAATGTGCTGTTGATTGGGTTGTCAAATAATCCAAACATTCCATAGACTAATTGGCACTATGTCCAAAGGGTCATAAAACAGAGCATACTCTTTGACCTAGAAATATGGCTACTACTTCTGTATCCTAGAGAGATTAAAAAACAAAACAAAGGAAAAGACTTATGCAAAAATATTTATCACTTGGGGTGTGGCAAAAAATTGGAATTTGAGGTGAATGATTGTGTTGGAATACTATTGTGCTATAAGAAATGATGAGCAGAATGATTTCAGAAAAACCTGGGAAAATATATATAAACTGATTCAAAATACTTCTATGGTTTTCTGAAACAGAACCAAAAGAATATTGTTGAAAGGAATAGCACTATTGGAAGGATGACTAACTGTGAAAGACTTAAATATTCCAGTCACTATAGTGATCCAAGACAATTGCAAAGGATTCATGATGGTGCTATCCACCTCCAGAAAGAGAAGCAGAATGCAGATAAATGCATAATAATTTTTTATACTTTTCTTTTTTTCTTTTTCTTTTTCTTTTTTTTTTTTTTTTTTTTTACTAAGGAGATATGCTTTCCATGACTTCACACATATAATTTACATATAACTATATATATTTCTTGCCTTCTTAGTAGGTGGGGAGGGGTGGGAAGAGAGAATTTAGAACTCAAAATTAAAAAAAAAAAAGAATGTTAAAAGAAATAAAAATATTTTAAAAAATATAAATCATTGGTTAGGGTGAAGAAGACATCAAAGGACTGCAGTAATATAAAGGAAAACATGGAGAAACTTCAGAATCCTGATCAGCGCAGTGTAATCTAATTAGGGAATAGTAGGTTATTGGAGCAGAATGAGATATACGTTTTAGATATGACCAATATGTTGATTTGTTTTGCTTGATTGAATTTATTTGTTATAAGAAAGAGTCTGGGTGGGAATAGGAATGATAAAAGATAGGGAGAAGGATGGGGTAAGGCAAGAAGTCCTCAGGAAATGACAATGATGTAAAAAACAAAAGAGTGTAAACAAAACATCTTACTCCCCCCAAAAAAAATTGATTAAAGAACTAAAATGAGAACAGAAATTTCTATTTAGTGGGGGGTTCGGGATGACGGTCTACAGGGTTTATGCTAGAAATTCTTTAATGTGACCTTAAGCAGCAAATAATTACCCAATTATGTTATAAATATATATTCTTCTGTGACAATAAGCACATATAGGTTTGAAGCATATAAATTTGTTTTTGTAATTTAAAACCATCATGCTAGGCATGTAATAATTTTGGTGTTTGTGCTATCATTACAGCAAACTCTGGCCATTTCTCACTAACTTCCACGGGTTCTTGCAGTTTCTCAATCTGTCATTATATTGTTTCCAAACTACCACAAGGTTTGACATTTGAACTTAACTTGATTCCCAAATGATCGTCAGATACACACATATATCCCCATTTGTATTCTGTACATCGAGCCAGAATAGCTCCCTCATTTCCCTCTGTTATCTCATAATTGTACACGTATAATGATGTGATCAAGGTGTTAAGAATGTTTGCGTTCTTGTAACACAAATGTCAGGCTCTTTGGAAACCGCCATTATGGGGGATATGTATAACAGGCCATCTTGAAACGATCACAGATGATTACAAATGTTCTTCAGAAATAAAATTTGCAGTATTGAATTTCTAGTTTGAACTTATCTTTTACTTTTGTTACTATTCTTCTACCTGGTAGATTGCCAAATGAACTGATCGGTAACAGTCATCAGTCAGTTCAATAGAGTTTTTGTGAGAATAGAGTTGGGGAACCAGCGCTGAAAGATCAGAAAGTCATGTCTGAAATGATTCCTTAGAAACCTTAGAAAGGTTAGTTTATGTATAAGCATTATTAAAAATGAAGTAACATATGATGTTGAACTCTAAGTTCACTTATCATTTAATACTGCGCTCATCTTTAGCTGGTAGAAAAGCAAATGTTCTATATTATTACTAACTATTCATTTTAGTGAACCTAATGGTGGCTAAAAATAATAAAATAAAATAAATTTTCATCTTATAGCCAATGAGTTTGTAAAATTCCCCTACCATATTCCCCTCGATATTTATGTGTAAGCATTTTTACTTTATTATTTGTTCTAATTAAAATAAAGAAATAAACTTGATGTGGAACTATATTTAAACCTAAATTTGGATAGTATTGGACTAAATATTGTAAACTTTGTTCAAATTAAAAAGTCAAATATTGAAAATTAAGTTTATATGTAATTATATTTTGTTAAACAACTTCAAGTTGTAATTTTTTTTGTTAAATAAAATATCATTTGTATTTAATAAAATTTACAAAAGGAAGATATGAAATATGAAATCTTACAGATAATAATGAGTATACAAGGTCCTATGGTATTTCTCTTTTAATTCCTCCTTTAAATCATATAGAATGTTTCACATGACTTAGTCACAATTATTTTATGCTTAGAGTTTTATAATTTTATAATTTGCTTTTCATAATTGTAATTAAAATAAAATTTATATTTTATAATTATACAACATAAATTTAATTAGGAGCTTTTGGGGACAAAATCATCGTCATGATTAGAAAGATTTATTGAATAAATCTAGAATCTTATGAGTTTGTTCAGTTTTTTCAATTGTATCCAACTCTTTGTGACCACACTTGGGGTTTTCCTGGCAAAGATACTGGATTAGCTTGCCATTGCTATTGCCTTCTCCAGCTCATTTTTCAGATGAGGAAACTAAGGCAAACAGTTTCCAGGGTCATATAACTAGTAGGTGTCTATGGTTGGATTTGAACTCAGGAGAAGTCTTTTTGATTCCAGGCCCGGAGCTCTATACATTGTGCCAAGTAATATTTTAAATTACTCTAGTAATTTATGACTCACAATACAATGCTTTTAATCAAAAGAAATTCAGAAACAAAAACATGGGGAACCACTGGCCTAGTAGATGACTTCTGTGGTCCCTTTTAACTTTGAAGAGCCTATGATTATAAAGAGTTTCATTGTGGGAATTTCTTGTAAAGTAGTAATATCAGTCTATCTTCAAAATAGAAATAAAAATTTGCTAATTTTATTAAAAATGTCATTTAAAAATTTTGTTTATTTGGCATTTGCCTTTCACTGACTATTTGTGATTGGAATTTAATGAATGCTTCCATTTTGATTTTTCTAGATTTTTTTCTGGATTTTCTCCAAATTCCATTCAAAAATCAAGGACAAAAGGCTACAAAAACTCAGAAACTCAAGGCTCGGCGAAGGTCGGTAAGTTTGTCAATAAAGCCAAGTCTGGGATTATGTCGGTTTCAGCCATAAAACTGATCATTCTGAGATGAATGTCATACCAGGTTTTATGTCAGGAAATGCTTGCGCTACTTAGTGTGGAGTTCAGTGTATTGAACTGTTGTCTTTCACGACAAGGTTGCGTGTCGGGAAATGCTTGTGCTACTTAGTGGCGAGTTCAGTGTATCGAACTGTTGTCTTTTCTCCAGGAAGTAAGGCAAGGTGGAAGGAGCAATGTACTCTGTTTGGAGTCAGACAATTTCAATTTAAATCTTATCTCTACCATTTATTCCCCATGTGACTTTGGGCAAATCTTTTTATCTCTCTAGGCTTCAGTTTCCACTTAAAGGCTCTTCAGAGCTAAAATTATAATTTTATGAACTATGAGACTACTACTAGCAGTATAATACTCTCTGTTCAGTAATCTTCAAAAATTCCCTATTGTCTGCCAAAAAAAATTCCAATTCCTCTGCCTATTCTCCCACAATCTGGTGCTTCCTTCCCCTCCACACACTCTACATTTAAACCAATAAGGACAACTCTCTTCCCAAGCATATTTCCTGTGTTTTTCTTTCTATTCATGCCTTATGCCTGGAATATTCTCCTCAAGAATAATATAAATATCACTGGATCCATCGATTCTTCCCCATCTGGTCTGTCAGTAATGACCTCTTCCCTAGAATCTCATGGCATTCTTTATTGCTTATTTTTAACTCGCTGATTGCCTATTATTGTGTATTGTTGCAGCCACGCTGATTACCCCAAGTTGTGAGCTGCTGTTCTCTTTGTGGGATTCAGTAGAAAGGACATAGTTCAGTGCTAGCTGAGCAAGATCTTTCCCCCACCCAACTGGTAGATAATTAACTTCACTTCTTTGGGACTCAATTTCATAGAATAAGAGACTTTCTAATTGGGGGTGGTGGTGGTGGTGGGGAAAGCCTTCAAGATCTATTAGTCCAGCTTTTTCTTTTTTATAGATGAACCAACAGTTCCATTAAAGGGCAGTGATTTTTCTGAAGTCATATAAGCTGTGATTAGCAAAACTAGTATTTGAACCGAGACTGACTCCAAATCCAAGACTAATACCCTTGCTTCTTTCCTCTCCTGTAAAATGATTACTACCCAGAGTTGTTACAAGGAACAGATGAAACGCTGCATGTGAAAACTCAGCAGAGCTAGATAAATGACAGCTATAATGATAAGACCGTCCCCATCAACAAATAAAACGTGTGGTAATAGGGTGAGACGGAGCATTCCTATGATCCTCTCTGTTATTGGAATCATTTCAAAAGATGCTTTTAGTGAATTTATAAGAGATAAATTTTCCTATCGATGCCTTTCTTGGATGACTATAAAAACAACCTTAGCCATTGGTATAAGAGTCTATAGAATATTCAACATGCTACAGTAATAGTGGAACAATAAGACAACCTCAGATTGTTTGTATGTTGACTCCATCAAAAAGGATGAAAAGAATGATGATGATGATGATATAGTGGTGGTAGTGATAGTAGTAGTAATAACAGTAGTGTTAATGGTGGAATAGTGGTAATAGTACTAGTAGCAGTGGTAATAGTAGTAGTAATAGTAGTGAGAGAAGTAGTGATAGTAATAGTGGTAGAAGTAATGATGGTGATAGTAATAATAGTAGTGAGAGAAGTATTAATAGTAATAGTGGTACTGCAGTGGTAGAAGTAATAGTGGTGATAATAAAAATAGCAGTAGAGATAGTAAGAGTAGTAGTGGTAGTTGTGGTGATGATAATATTAGTAAATCTCAAAATACACACTTCAAGTTCTAGTTGAAGGAAATGGAGAAATTTCAGTTGAAAGAAGAAATATTGGTGGTGAAGTTGGAATTTGGGTTGAAAAACAATCTCATGTATTAGAGATTTGGAAGAAAGGTCACTTCCTGAACTTGCCAAAGTGAGCAGAAATAGGAACAACAGGCGAAAGATGGAAGAGAGCTTGTGTAATTTAAAAACAACCAGCAAAAAACCCTCCTAATGACAGAGAGTTTCCCCCAAAATGGGAAGGACTCTGGGATGAGGTCTTTGGGCAGAGACTGCTTACTAGCAATCTTGCAGCGGGTACCCTTGCTCCCAGCAGTCTCCCTCTAGTTCCAAGGTTTGGACCACTCTAGATGCTTCTGCATCTAGGACCTGCTCTTAGTCACCAGTCAGAACCTAAGCAGGAGCTGTCAGTCAAGGGGCAGCCTCCCATGTCTGGGTGGATGTGCCCAGGAGAGGCAGGAGCTCCCTGGTCTGCCTCGGGCCGGCAGCCTGGGTTCACACTCTCTGCAGTCTGGTCATTCTTCCTGCTGGCAGCAGGGGTGGTGGGTGGTCTGTTGGAAGGGGAGAACGCCAGGTGGGCTCTGGGTGAACTATTGTCCTTTTGGAGCTGGCTTTGTCTGGTGACTCCATTTCCCTTTGAAAGACTGGCTTGCCACCTGCGAGGCCTTCCTAATGAAATCAAACAGATGGCAATGACCACGCCCTAGTATCACCCTAATAAAACTCCCTAATTAGGGCAGCACCTCTCCTATCATCAGTCTGGGGCCCCACCCATACTCCAATTAACTGGCTGGACCGGGCTGGGTCCTGAGTGGAACAAGTCGAGCCATCTTGTTTTTGCTTTTTGCTACTCGTTCCTTCCACCTCCTGCCAGGTTATGGTGTTGCACTGTCCCTTCTTGCTAAACAAACCGTGTTGTGGTTTTGGAATGAATAGCCACCCCACTTTCTGCTGTTTCGAGGCTCCTGCGTATCCCAGTGTTTGCAGAGGTCACGCCTCCAGCGTGGTAAAGTTCAGAAGCTGTGGAGCCCCGTGGGGTACAGGCCCTGAGGGAACCCAGCTGTTTGCAGACATTCTGTATATGTATTACCGAAGCACAAACAAACCATCAGCGAAGATGGATGAGTTGGCTTTGGACACTTTCCAGCTCCTCTCAGCAGTGTGGTAGGCCCTCCTGAAAGTGACCCTTCCAACTTCCAGGGAACGGACCCAGGACGGCCTGGGCCCCTTATCCTCCAGGAAGGGCGTCCAGCCCGCGTGTCCATGGCTTTTACCACAGGCCCGCTCTTGGCATGAGTTCTCGAGCATGAAAAGCGCTCAAGCAGGACATCATGGCCCCGCCAACCACGAGACGGTGGGCTGAAACTGTGAGTTCTGAGAGGACTTGGAGACCCTGCCTGATGGTACTTATGGATTGTGGACCTCCTCGGGAGAGAGTTTCTTTTTTTAATGAAAAATGTCTTTCAGGGTAGTTTAAGATAGGGAAATGAACCAGCTAATATTATCTGAAGTCCCATGAGTCTGTGAAATTCACTGAGATTTTTCTCTCACCAACATGCTTTAATACCATTTTTGTATCAGTCCCTTCTTGGCCATCATACAAAGGACTTCTGGAAACCCATAAAGCCCTTCCTAAAAAAACTGAAAATAGACCCCAACATCTCTTTTGCCAGACACACATACACATGGACAACATTTTTGTCTTGGGTATCTGATCAGTCTGCATGTCTTTGTACTTTTTCAATTCAACAAATATTTATCAAAGGTCTACTGAATTATATGCTAGGTACTCTAGTAGGAGTTGTGGGGCTTTCCATCCAAGAGAGAAACAACAAAAACGCAGCCGGGAGCTATTGTCAGTGGCCATCGCTGCGGTCTTGTAGTTGCTACTTCCAATATGGCGCTCCTGTAAAATGTGGCTGCGTTGCATGATCAGTCAGGTATGAGGCGGCCAGGTGGGCTAGTGGATAGAAAATGGCATTGGAGCTAGCTGTAGGATCTGGACGCACTCATCGACTTCCTCAGTTTCTTCCCCTATTAAAAGGGAATAATAATGGCACCTACGTCATAGGGCTGTTGAGGGGATCAAATATGATAATATAGGTAAAGTGCTTTGCAAATATGTTATATATTGTATATATACATATTATATATAAATATATGCCTCCCTGATCTGCCTAGTATTAGTAGCAGTGGTAGTAATAGTAGTAGTATATAAATATATATATATATATAAATATAAATATTATATATATAATGTTACATAAATATATGATTCTTAGCAGTCCATAAAGACCATTTAGATTTCCAAGGATCCCGATGACTAAAGCTTTTAATGAAGAATCTAGGAAAGGACAAGGTCTCCCACTTCTGATCTATATCTGGCCACTGGACCCAGATGGCTCTGGAGGGAAAACTGAGGTAGATGACCTCACCCAGACCTCCCTCACTTCAATCCAATGCACCTTCATCACCTCCCTAATATCATGTCCTCTTCGAGAACCAAGGACAAACAACCACAACAAATCAACTCTTATCTTGCTCCATCTATCCCACTGCATTCAACAATAGCTTGAACCTTTTAAAACCTGTTCAGAAACTGATCCAGATATGGGAAAACCTGAATTCAAATCTGGCTTTAAACAATTACGAGCTGGGCAACCCTGGGCAAGTCCCTTAATTCCATCTGCCTCGGTTTCCCCTTCTGTAGAATGTACCTAATATTATTATTAAATAGTTAAAAAGTTTAAAAGGATTGTTATGAGGATCGAATGTGATTATCTATGATATATTTGTATATATAAATATTCAATCAATATAAATATGGTTCAATCATTCAATCACATCTGACTCTTTGTCTTTGACAGAAATAAGGAAATTAGAGGTGGAGCTGGTCTAGGGGGAGAGATAATGAGTTCCATTTGGGACACAGTATTGAGTTCAAGATAAAATCTCATCTCCATCAATTGCTTTCTTAATAAACTGATGAGTGTAGTGCTCTCTGACTAATAATAGTGATGACACTTTAGATCTGTACTTATCTCATCTGATTATCTCAGGTATCCTGAGAGATTGAAAGAGGAAGCAGCCCCACCCTCCTCTTACAGATGGGGAAACTGAGGCTCACGGATCACAACCAGTAGTAGAATTCAGAACCTGGACTATAATCCAATATTTCTGATGTTCATTCTTACAAGTAGGGAAACTGAGGCTCACAGCTCACAACTGATAATAGATTGCAGAACCTAGACGATGAGGCTCAGTCTTACAGGTGGAAGAACTGAGGCTCACAGATCATAACCAGTAGTAGAATGTAGAACCTGGATTACAATCCAGAATTTCTGATGTTCACTCTGACAGGTAGGGAAACTGAGGTTCACAGATCACAATCCATAATGGAATGCAGAACCTGGACTACAGTCCAGAATTTCTGACCCCAGTCTTCGGTTCCTTCTGCTCTGCATCCATTAGGCTGACCCTTCCTGAGACCAGAGGTGGGGGCTGTTGCCTCTCTCTGTGTCCCCTCGGGCACGGATGATTACAAGAAAACCCCACTTCCTGCCATTGTACGATTGGTTCCCACGACTGCGGCACCTGGAGACCCACCCTGCCAGGCTAGGAAGTCCCATCTTTATTTACCCAGCCTCCGCAGGCCTCCCTGGGGCCCCACAAGGTAGGGCCAAGAGCCAGGCTTCTCCCGAAGCCCTGACACATCCTTCAGAGCTACGGGCAGGAGTGGGACTGCCAGAACCCCTTGTGAGGAAAGGGGCCGGAGTAGGAGGAGCTCCCTTTCCCTTTACCTGCTGGTTCTTAGAACCTCGGCAGAAGACTTGGAAATTCTAAGTAAATGAGCAGTGACTGTATTTGTCAGGGTCACGTTGCCACCCACCCGAATGCAAGTTTTCCTGGTCCTGAGGCTAGTTCTTCCTCCACCTGCTGCTTCCGAGCACACAGTAGGCACTTCATAAATGTGTGTGGTTGAGCACCAAACTTTTTATAAAGAGCTGATGGGTTCGTTTGACTATGTTTTTGTCACCTCTGAGAGAGGAGAGGTCAGTGCCGACCAAACTCTCAAGAAATGACTTTCCAGATCCAGAAAAAATAATAACAAAGTTCAAATGGAACAAACAAAAGGTCGAGAATCTCAAGGGAATTAAGGGAAAAAATGCAAATGAGAGAGTACGATAGAGTAGAGCTCTGGGACCAGACCGATGAGTTCAGAGAGAGAGAAAGGGAGAACGTGAGAGTCTAGACCACCAGCCCTGGGGGGGGGAACAGCCCTACTACAGTGGGAGCCAAGGACAGAATGAGGGAACTTAAGATGCCTTGGACGGGGGGGGGGGGGGGGGGGGGGGGGCCGGAGGTGGGGCGGGCTGGGCCGCATTGGGGGGGAGTGATAAGCAGAAGCTCAAGACCAAATGGATCAGTTTTTCTAGAATAAGCTTGCAGCATTGGAGTTAGGGGATCTGGGCCCAATTCTCACTTCTGGTACTTGCTTACCCTTTCTGGGCCTCAGTTTCCCCATCTGTAAAATGGGGATGATAATAGCATCTGCTTCCCAGGGTGGTTGTGAAGACATATGAGGTAATAATTGAAAAGCACTTAACATGTGGTACATAATCAGCACTATAGTTATTATTATTAATAATATTATTATCAAAGTGGCTTTTTCCAAAGCCATAGAGAGTGCTGTTGAGCTAGTGTTCCATCCAAGAACAGCCCACAAAAATGTGGCCGAGGTGCCACAAGCACGTGCTCCCCAATTTCTGTTGGGACGGCTGGTGATCCCTGAAGAGGGGCCAGCCAGTGCAAGGTCAGGGGCCCAGCTAACAGAAGGTCCACCGAGGCGTGGCCCGGACCTTCGGTCTCCCTGCCTCCATTGCAGGGGTTGAAAGTGGGCCAGGCTGGGGCCGCGCCTTTCTGCCTCAGTGCCTTGTGGGTTAATTCCTATTAGAATACCCCAACTGACTCTCTGGTGCAGGTGTCAAAAACACATGGAGAGTGAAATTGTTTTTAAATACCTGACTCATAACTCGCTCATAGCTTGAGAGGTTTCTGAGTCTCCTTCAGCCTTTACCTTACAGAATGGGTGGGGTGGAAATAGGATCTTTTTATTACAGAACACTTTCCCGAGGGGGTTATTTTCCTGTATGTTAATCCAGGTCCAAGTTGTTATTCTAAATGTGCACTGGAGCTGAAACTGCAGTATCGGGGTTTGGTTGTTAACTCATTCCTGACTCACCCAACAAGAGCAGCCGGTGCTGTGTTTATTGGCGGAGTCACTGGAGCGCTGGCCCCGTGAGGGACCAGGAAAAGGGCTGCCTCCTGCCCGTGTGAACTCCCTGCTTAGAACTGCCCTGGGAGTCCCTGCCTGTCTTGGGGGGGGGAGGGTCCCCTCCATCCCATGCACCTCTCCCGGGTCTCCAGAGGTGACCTAACTGTTACCCAGAAGCCAGTTTCATCCAAAGTTAGGATGGCACTAAAATTTATAGTCGTTTTCGTTGGGTGGATGGCGTCTGTGTTTGGTGCCAAACACAATTTAAGAGGGAAAAAAAAGCAAGCTGGGACCAGTGCTCGGTGAGCAGTTAGAATGGACCCTCCCAGAACAAGACCTTTTCCAACTTCCCGCTCCATCAGGAAAGGCTTTCTCCTACCATCACTAGCATCCATTTTCAGCTGGAAGAACCATTTAATTTCTTTGGACCTCAGTCTTTCCATTTCTGTATGAGGGTGCTGTCTGCCTAATACTAAGAGGATTTAGAATAGAAAGGGACCTTAGAGATCATCTCATCCAAAACTTCCCATTTTACAGATGTAGAAAGTGAGGTCAAGAGTAACAAGAGTATAAAGAGCAGTAGATCTCCATCTGGGTTCAAATCTTAAGATCATACACTCATAGATTCATAACTGAAAGTCAGCCAGTTGACCAACATTTTTTTCCTCAAGTGTATTTATTTTTCTCAATAGTATTTTATTTTTTTCAAATGCATGTGAAGATAGTTTTCAACATTCATTTTTTGTAAGATTTTGTGTTCTAATTTTTCTCCTTTCCCCCTTCCCAAGACAGCAAATAATCCAATATAGGTTAAACATGTGCAATCCTTTTAAACATATTTCCATATATTTCATGTTGTAGAAGAAAAATTGGACCAAAAGGGAAAAGAAAAAAAAAAAAGCAAACAAATGAACAAAAAAAGATTAAAAAACTATGCTTGGATCCACATTCTGTCTCCATAGTTCTCTTAGGATGCTGAAGGCATTTTCCATTGGAAATTATATTTTACTTGCTATGTACAGAGCACCTTGCTAAGCACTGGGGGATACATCCCTGTCCCATAGGTGTTTATGTTCTAATGGGAACACAACTATGTTCGAACAAGATCTCCTGAGAGCAGATGGGATGTAATCTGAGGGAAAGAAGCAGGGGAGAGGTGGGAGAAATGGGGACTAGGAAAGACCTTTTAGAAAGAAGGTGGGATTTGAGCTGAGTCTTGAAGGAAGCCAGAAAGAGGCTGAAATACTTTAAAACCTAAAGGCTCAAGTCCAGCAAAGCTTCAGGACAAACTTCTCCTTCAGGGCCTTATCTGGATTCAATTCAGTTCAAACAAGCAATTATTAAACACTAACTAGTTGCCAAGATGCAAGACCAAAAAAAAAAAAAGGCATTTTTTCCCAAAGAACTTACACGTGGTTGGATCAGAGAAGCTAATTTGGGGGAAGGGGCCAAAAAAAAAGGTTTTTGAAATCATCTCATTTATTGTGCCATCCCTGGCTTTTTCTACCAGTGAAGTTACTGAGAGTGCACATGATGATGGAAGAAAAGGGTATTGATTGTGCAAAGGTCTTCTCCTTTTCCCCAGAGGAGCTTAAA
This sequence comes from Sarcophilus harrisii, assembly GCF_902635505.1. Taxonomy (NCBI): domain Eukaryota; kingdom Metazoa; phylum Chordata; class Mammalia; order Dasyuromorphia; family Dasyuridae; genus Sarcophilus; species Sarcophilus harrisii. The sequence goes on from NC_045431.1 coordinate 26,956,181, forward strand.
CCTCTAAACCAGAAAGAAGCTGGTACCAGAAGTCCCTTAGGAGCCTGATAGATTAATCAATCAATCAATCAGCCATTGCTTAAGTGAATTCATTCACTTGGATTGGTTCCCAGAACACAATGGAAAAAAAGGAATAAGAGAGATTATATGAATTGCTCATTGTCACACAGGACTATGGGCAGAGGGGACTTTTACAGACCCAAAGGCTTAATTTCTATCTGTTGTAGCGCATAAGTGCTCATTATGTGGTTAAGTCACCTAGCATCATTTCCCCTCCTATCTTGAGAGATGCTCAGAGCCAGGTTTTGTTAGAACTACAATTGGTTCAGGGTGCTCTGACATCTTATAGCAATCCCATGAGTCTTCAGCAGTACTGGGCTCCCTTTCCCCAAACCTCTGCTTTTTTGTCCCAGTTTTTCTGGATGAGGTGAGGCAGTAGGAATGATTGAGAGTCAGCAGTTGGGTATGGATCTCTCCATCAAAGCCCAAGCCAGAGAATCAGAGATGAATGGAAGTCCATCTTCTAATTATCTGGTTTGTTTGAGGAAACCCATGTAGCTACAGACAGGGAGCTGTCTGCAAACATCCCTAGTATGGATTCCTCTTCCTTCTTTTTGGGTAAATGTTCCATGGCCTCCAGGCATATATTACTCTGCTCCTGTGGTCCTAGAACAACAGTAAAGAACTTCAAAGTCTTTGGGTGAGCCATGGACATGGGATCCACCTTTTCTTAGGAGGAGCCGTGTTACCAGCTTGCTGGGGCTTCAGTCAGGGTGACCTCAGTTCCCTTTGCAACTCCACCCTAAGTCAGGGCTCCCATAAAGGCAGCTTGTTACATCACTGGTGATTAAGCTGACCTAATTTGTCCTTGTTAACTGAGGTCCAGAAAAGCAATCAGTACAGAAGCCTACCTTGTAGGCTCGCGGCTAAATCAGCTAGAAAGGAAAATATGACTTATAGGAAAGACTCAGAAAAAATAATGACCACTTGCATCGTATCTGCTGTCAAACTTTTTACTTGCAAACAAAATCAGAACTTGAGACATTTTTACATGGGATATTTGTCAAATGCTCAGCACAACGTCTGGCACTTAATAAATATTTGTTTCCTTCCTTCTTCCCTGTTATCCTGCATTAACACTCTCTGGGGGACCGTCCACTGGAAAAGTAATCATGCGGTTACATAGCACTTCAAAGCTTTACCAAGTGCTTTTCTCTCCTAGTTCAGGTAGGGTTCGCCATGCTTTACAGGGAGGGATTCAGGCTCAAAGAAATTGGCTGCGTGACCCCAGGCGAGCCACCAAACGTCATCTGCAAAGGGTGTGATTGTACCTGGGACTCATGTGTGCACTAGCACACCTTCCAGAGTCATTAGGAGGCTCGGATGCACGTAGAAGGCTTTGCAAACCTTAAAGCTCGACTTGGATGTTTACTATGATTACTATTAGTTATTATTACTTATTATTACCTCGTTCTTCTGGTTTGAGATGTATAGGAACGGTTCAAGGACAGATTCCTGACCTATCCTCATTCCTCCATGTTTAATGTTCTGTGGACACTCGCCTCGGTGCATAAAAGGACCACTTTATGAACTGAGTAAGAGAATGTGGTTAGAGGCTCTGGTTATTATGGAATATAGGCTCAGTCTTCTCCTCTAATGCATTAATCAGGTAGCTGGGTGGCACAGTGGATAGAGTGCCAGAATCAGGAAAACTTGCCTTCCTGAGTTCAAATCCAACCTCAGATCCTAAGTTGTGTAATCTTGAGCAACTTAACCCGGTTTGTCTCAGTTTCCTTATCTGTAAAATGAGTTGGAGAAGGAAATAGTCAACCATTCCAGTGTAATTGCCAAGAAAATCCCAAATGGAGTCAAGGAGAGTCAGACATGACTGAAATAAATGAACGATAATGAAATGCAGCCCTGAATATAACACGAGCATGAGAGGTGCCAAATGGAGGATTTTAGGAAGAACAGGACGCCTTGACTGAGTGGATAAGGAGAGGCAACAAGATTGGATTTGAGAAGGAGATGATATGGGAGTTGAGCATTAAGGCATTGGAAAGATGGATGGGTGGAGACGTCGGGGGAGTGCATTCTCCCTATTAAAGAGCCCTGAAAGTCTTTTGATTCTACTTAGCCAGCACTCCCTCCCCAGAGTCCTCCTTGGGATGGTGGCCAAGATTTGCTCACCCTAGAAGGACCAGGAATTTCTCAGTGGCCTGCAGGGTAGCATACTGGTTTCCAGGGCAGAGAGAGAGCTCTGGCAGCCCACCAAATTCTACCTCTCCTGCACCTGTAACCCCACCCCGTCATGATGTCATGGGAGGTATCACGGATCCAGAAGGCCCAGCCTTGGAAATTCTGCCAACATGGTCCACAAAGAAGAGCGAGTTAATTAAAATAGATGACCTTAAGGCTTACAAGCCTCTCTCCTCTCCCCCAATTTTCCCTGCACAAGTCCATTCTCCTTTATTCTCTTTATAGTTTTACACTGTGTCTCTTTAGTGGTGATCCCACTAGTCCAGAGACTGATTTTTAGAGGCAATCTAAGCCTGGATGGTTTAAGGGATTACCTGAGAAGGTAATTGGGGGAGAGGGGGGAGATAATGTTTACAGGAGGGTCTCCTTTGTCTGCTTTTGATCCTGACTCTTATTTACTCCCCTCCAGCTTGTTTGCTCCCAAGTGATGGAACCCACTCAGTTCTGGAATTGTTTCTGCTTTAGCCACTCACTTGTTTTGAATAAATGACTTGATTTCCTCTTGACATTTTTCTCATCTGATCAAATGGAATTTAAAAAAAAATCCCCAAACAAAAACAAAACCCCCAAACCCTTACACCTTCCTTCTCTGAGGGCACGGTGGAAAGAACTCTCTACCTGGAGTCGCCATCTCTTTGGGTAACCAATCTTATTACAGTAGCCTAAGTTCCCTCATGTTTTTGGGTCAACATTTTCTTGCTGTAAAATGAAAATATATTGACCTGGATGACTTCTGGGGTGCATTGGAGCTTCAAATCTTTCTGATCCTGTGATAAGAAATATTCTGAATGGACGTGGAATTGCCAAGAATGGGCTGGCCCACTCCTGCTCTCCAGATTTCCTCACTTAGTTGGATTCGGTGGTAGAACCGCGCTGGACTGACATAGTCAAGCCTCTTTGCTCTCCAGTCATCTGCAAGTGAAGAAATACATTATACAAAACGAGGCAATATTATAGCCTTAGGACCCTGACGTTGCAGGAGGCAGAACCAGCCCTACTTCTATCTTTCCAGCAAAACCAGTTTGGCGCAGGGCATTTTTCCCCTCTCTGGGCGTAGCACTCATTATAAGATTAAGTTGTCTGGAATCACCTTCCCTAATCTCTCCAAATATTCTTGGAGCCAGGTATCTCCACCGCTCCAGCCAATTGGAGCTTTCCCGAGTTAATACGCTCTGCTGGGTTACCCAGTTTTTTACCTTAGAATAACTTGGGCCCAGGGGACTCTCTGCCTTATTATGCTTTTTAAAACACTCTGTACATAGTAAACTCTAAATGACTCAGGCTTTGCCGGTCCGATTTGTCCTGTGTACGGGCCGCACGGGTAGGGCTTCCTCTTACACATTACTTATCCTTTTGACAGATCTCTCTCTTTGCTTGCTAGCTCCCTTCACCAAAGATGAATTTAGGGTTTTGAGGAGCAAAGGAAGCGATTACTCCTGGTCCTTCTTCCATCCTAGATTCCCAAGGGGTGAAAGGAAATTCAGATTTTTCTTAGTTGGGATTCTTAACTGTTTATGTCATGGATCCCTTGGGCAGACCCTCTTAGAATAATGGGATTAAATAATTGAAGTAAATGCTAAACATTAGTTCCATGTTAGTGAAAATAAAGATAAAATTTAAAAAATGTTTTTCCTGTCAAAGTTCATGGATCTTCTGAAATTTATCCATGGCCCCCCAGGTTAATAAATCCTCTTCTAAGTGCTTTATTGGCTCATCCATCTGACTAGAAGAGAAAGAGAATGACCTTGCAGTGAATATACATGGGTAAAATTCTTCCCTTCCCCTCCTCCCTTCCAACAGTATTGGGCTTCCTATTCATCAAGGAACAGCCTTTCTTCTCTTCTCCATGATGTTTGTGGGTGTTCCTCTCCAACTATTTCCTGTCCAAATGTCATTCAAAAAAATCATCCAGAATGTTTCTATAGTTTACCCTTATTAGAATATCATTGTTATCCAGTGACGTGGCCCTTCTCATGTCTAACGCAGGCTTTGGAGAATGGACTGTTCTGTTAACCTGACAACAATCTCATTTCCCTTGTAGACAGGGGCTTTGGTTTCTTACCTGATTATCCTGTCATGGGTCCTATCCATGAGTCAATGTTCCTCTAATCTTTTAGAACAGGGCTCCTCAGCAGCAGATAATATTCATAGGGGACTTTAAGTTTTATAAAATAAATTTTATAAAATCTCATTCCTCTACTTGATAGAAGAGGAAATCTAAACTCAGAAACATTTAGTAGCTTACTCATGGTTACTTCACTCAGAAATATCAGAAACTGGATTCAAATCCAATTCTCTGCTCTTTTGAAAACTCATATTCTTTCCACTCTACCATGATGAATGTAGCACCAGGACCACAGAAAGAATATGATTTTAGAGTTAGAGAAATTGGGTTCAAATCTTCCTTCTGATACTTAAGTGACTTAGATGAGTTCCTGACATTTCCTGAGCTTTAGTTTCTTCTGTAAAATGAAGAGAATGGACCAAATGACTTCTGAGGTTGTTCTATGATTTTATGATCTGGTCTCTAAGACAAGCTACCAAAGTTGTTTCTAAAACCAGAGGACATAAATCAGCTGCTGTCCGATTCTTCCATCCTTGTGAGTTTTATTTTTTTTTTTCCTACAGACAGATCCCTTGACTAACATAACAGAAAGGGAGTGAATTGAAACTCAAATCCATGAGTTTCATTCTTATTTATGGCTCAGTTAAAAGTTCATGCAGAAAAATGGAAATAACTAAAACATGTTTGGGGACTGACCTTGTATTTCTAGTAATCACCTTGCTGGTTGCTCCCTTTGCCATCAGTAATGGAGAATTGGATGCATTTGAACTGTTGGGCTCTTGGGTTGCTTCTATGTCACAGCTTCTCAATTTGGGGGAAACGAGACTCCATAAGGTAGCCTGGTATCCTATAGGCAAAACAAACAAGTCACAAGCTGAATTTTTCACTTTTCAACCAGTTGTTTTGGCTTTGGCTGAATGCTAGTTTAGCATTATTACCATGTAATTTAAAATTTTGACAATGGCAGAGATAATGGGAAAAAGAAAAGTTCAAATGGGTTATCTTCCTTATCTTCCTGGCCTTCTATCTATTCCAGTGTTCCAAAATACTTTGATAGTTGTAGCGTATCTTATAAACCAGATCATAAAATCATAGATATAAATCCGGAAACAATCTCAAAAACCATCAAGTTGACTCAACCACAATAAAATAAAACTGCTAGGGTTTTCTTTGTAATAATTAGCCTTACCTTTAATTGACCCTATCTTTTCACCTTAAGTATTATGTACTTAAAGTTAGATCTTTTTTTTTTTAGCCCCAACACTGTTGTCATCATTAATTTTATTGTGATAAATCAAACTATTACTGAAAATAATTATGTACTTTAAAAAAAAAAACAAAAAAACCCAGTTTCTAAGCCCCCAGCCAATGGACCTATTTTTCTAAACTTAGTCAATTCCACAAAATCCCAGTATTAAAAAAAAAAAAAAAAGATAATTTGGGTTGCCTCTTGAAGATCATTGTAATGAAATTTAGCTCGAATGTTATTTGAGATTTGTACTCCTTCTTACATATAAACAACTTTTCTAATGTAGGTAATTACCTCTTCCAGGCAACTAGCAGCAGCCAGCCAGACCAATCTGACCAGGAGTATAATTAAAACAAAGTTGGCTGGTTTTGAACAACTGCAGTGGGGGGATCTCTTGCTAACAAAGACACAGCAGTAAATAGGGGCAGTCAGCAAGAAGGTTTAGGACGTTTCGTCAGGATAGTTCTCACATTCACCAAATGAATGCTAGTTATCTGTACGTCCATCTTGTTGGGTCTTCCAGGAATAAAGATGACAATAAAGATGGCAATATTGTGCACTATCTTCCCAGATGAAAATCCTTGGTCTTAATTTTGATCTGGTATCATTCTATAATTTTCTCTGTGAAAAAGTTTAAGCCACATAACCCATTTTTTTCTCTTGCCTTTTAAAAAATATTATTTTATTTTCCCAAATACATACAAAGATAGTTTTCAACACTCACTTTTGCAAAACCTTGTGTTCCAAATTTTTCTCCCTTTCTTTCTCCCCTTCTCCTAGTAAGTAATTCAATATAGGTGCAATTCTTCTAAACATATTTTCATATTCATCCTGCTGCACACACACACACACACACACACACACACAAATCAGATCAAAAGGAAAAAAAAAACACGAGAAAGGAAAAAAAAAAAACAAGCAAACAACAACAAAAGGGTGCAAATACTATACTTTGATCCACATTCAGTCCCCATAGTCCTCTCTCTGGATACAGATGGCTCTCTCCATCACAAGTCTATTGGAATTGCCTTGATTGTTGAAAAGAACCATATCCATCAAAATTGATCATCATTTAATCCTGCTATTGCTGTGTACAGCATTTCTGGTTCTGCTCATTTCCCTCAGCATCAGTTCCTATAAGTCTCTCCAGGCCTTTCTGAAATCATCCTGCTGGTCATTTCTTACAGAACAGTAATATCCCATCACATTCATATACCATAACTTATTCTGCCATTCCCCACCTGATGGGCATCCATTCAGTTTCCAATTTTTTGCCATTACACAAAGGGCTGCCACAAACATTTTTGCACACGTGGGTCCTTTTCACTCTTTTATGATCTCTTTGGGATACAAATCTAATTCTCTTACCTTTTTTACTCTAAAAGAGAGAACCACCCCGCCCCCCCAAAAAAACACCCAAAAGACAAAAAGAGAAAGCCCAAACAACATTCTTGAGTTTTTGGATGAAAATACATTGGCCAACAACATGTTGATTTGAGCCCCTTTTTTATTATTATAGAGAAAAAAGTTGAAAATCATTTTGTTTGATTAGGATAATATCTCTGTTGGATGAGCATAGTTTTGCCTTGGGTCTCTGCCTTGAGGAGCTGATATTTTGGAAACCCCTCTCCTCACTGTTTCCTCTATGAAAAGCACTATAGCATAGAGGTATGCTGCAGAGAGAAATGTAGTTAGATCTGTCCCTGATACCAAATCAGCTAGGGATTCTGGGTGTCCCTTAACTTCTCTGAGCCTGGGTTCTCTCATCTACATAGTGGGGGTGCTATAGATGGTTTGTACATATATAGGGTAGTGTGCAAATATTATCTAGGTCATAGGAGCACAGATTTAGGGCTAAAAGGGAAATTTTGTAAACTTTAAGTTGCTATATAAATGAAGCTCTTTATTCTTATGATTTCAGAGAAACTTTTGTAAAGAGGAAAAACTTTTAAGGATACATATATATGTCATTATCTTTCAGTAGCCACACCATCTTCAGGAGTTCTTAACCTGGAGTAGGCAAACTTGTTTTTAAGATTTTTTTTCATAATCATATTTCAATATAAGTGTTTTTTCTTTTTCTTTTCTTTTTTTTTTAATGTCGAGGCATTTGGGTTTAAATAACTTGCCCAGAGTTACTCAACCAGGAAGAGTGAAGTGTCTGAGACAAGATTTGAACTCAGGTCCTCCTGACTTCAGGGCTGGTACTCTATCCACTGCATCACCTAGCTTCCCCACAAGTGGTTTTTCTTTGTAATCCCATGTAATTTATTTTATACATTAAAAATACATTTTTTTCTCCAAAAAATAGGACCATAAGCTTTATTGGACAACTGTTAAAGGGGTCCATGATGAGTGAAAACAGGGTTTTTTTTTTCTTGAATTTCCCCTGAAATCTATCCATAAACCTCTTATGGTAATGAATTCCTGAGACATAAGTGAACTTCAAAGCATCACAAAGACAATTCATGTGAGAGGCAGCCTTGAGTTCTAATTCTCTGACTCCAGATCCATTGCTCTTTTCCCTTCACTATCCTATATGATCACAGGAGAACAGGATTTTTTGTTCTTATCCTTCATTTTTGAAGAGGATCAATGATGACACAAGGTGATGATTTGACTTGCTCAAGAATTGGCTGTAAGTGAGATAGAGCTATATAAGTCACTAGACCCACTCTGTCTTCCAGAGTCATCAGAGATCATCGGCAAGGCAGAAGTCAGGAAGACCAGTGATGGACTCGGTAGAATGGATGATCTTGGGATCTTGGATGGCTGACCTTAGGGTCTTGGATGGCTCACCAAACACTCTACAGCCTTGCTTTGTGGCCATTGCAGCAATTTGTTCTCATTCGCTTACTCAGCTGGGGGAAATCTTCACATGCTTGGGGTAGACATCCCCCTAACTGGCCACCAACTTTGAGGTGTCCCTCAGCCTGATTTAGCCCAGATAGTATACCGGCATTGAGCGGGCTACGGCTTCAGTGCTGAATGCCAGATGGACACCAAAGATGGACGAATCCTCACACTGAGGGGTTCTGGTCTTTCCTGAACAGCCCACATGCGGAGTTCCTCAATACAACCCTTTCACTTTACAGGTAACAAAACAGAGAGAAATTGTGCTTTATCCAGGATGGTTCACAAAGTAAAGCACATGAGGGAGGGATTTGTATTTTGATCTTCCTGACTCCAAGCATAATATTTTATTCCCTGGATCACTTAGCTGTTTCTTATCTTAAAGTGGTTTCTACTTTTCAGCTTTTTCCTTGGAAAGAAGCAGTCCAATATAAACAAGAATCCTGCAGTCGGTTTTACCCAAACACCCAAGGACTCAGTGGAACTCTCTGAATCAATTGGTTCTACGGGGGTGAATTGATGCCTTCAGCAATAATCTTTAATGAGATTGTTTACATCATTAGGGAGCACTGATTTCTACTCAATTATATTGACAGTACTGAGACCTCAGGGATGCAAAAAAAAAAAAAAAAAAAAAGGAGAAGTAACCTCAGAGTTTCCTTCTCACTCTGGGTATGGCAAACCACCAGCTGAAAGGTCTTTCTGTTAATTAGTCATTCATCATTCCAGGAGCAGGGGAAGTATTTACTGAAGTGTTAGATGTGTGAGGGAGGGGAGGAGACAGAGCAAAAGGCTGAATGTAAATGGGAGGAAAGGCCAGGGCTGACACTTAAACTTCCCACAGAGGTGGTTGGTGGGCAGGCAAGGGGTCACCGAACAGGAGAGAGGAGGAGGACAGAGTCTTGGCCAGTGTTCAAATCGGAGTTAAAGAAGGGAGGAATCCCAGGACAGGAAAAACTTTGAGAGTCCCTGTGGGTGAAATCAAGCTAGGGGGCCCAGAAAGCAGGAGGGAGATGGCAGGAGGCGAGGAAGATTTCCATTTTTATGCCTTTGTGCTCTCAGTATCTAGTACAGCGCCCAGCACATATGAGGCTCTTAATATTTGCTGAATTGAAGATAGATGGTCAGGAAAAGCTAGAATAAATAATCACTCATAGGTCAGCTCTTACAGATCTGGTGGAAGAACACTGGACCAGGGTTCCAATTCTGCCTTTGTTACAGAACGAATATAGCCAAGTCATTAACCCTCTGAAACTGTTTTCTCATCTGTAAAATGAGAGGATTGGACATGATGGTCTTTAAGGTCCCTTCTAGGCTATGATCCTAAGACTTTTGTGGCTATAAATCCCAGCCCCTCATTTTATGCACAAGGAAAGTGGGGTACAGAGAAGCTGTGACTCAAACTCAGGTCTTCTTGACATTAGGATTGGGCTCTCCCCACTGCACTGCTTTTCACGCAAGGTCACAAGGGTAAGAAGTCTTAGACTCAGGATGTGAACTCAGGTCCTAAATCTAGTCATTCTTTCCACTATTCCATGAATAAATCTCAGCCCCTTATCCCCTGGTTAGTAAATTGGCTGTACACGAGCAACAGAGAAGAACTCACGATAATTTAGTGCAGCTTCCTCCTTACTATAACATAAATGATGAATGCTTGACCAGATCCATTTCAATTTATTTGCTATTTTCTTACAGAGACTAGTTTTCTACACTCAGTAGGTGCTCAATAAATGTTGAGTGATTGTCAATTATTCTGGATTAATTGTTCAAAATTACCTGATTCTTCCTTTAATGACTTCCCACGCTTATTCCCCAGACACACATTGATTTTATAAATGTACACAGTAGATGAAGAAAGTGGTAAGCAGTAGCAGTGGGCATGAAAATGAATAGTAACTGCCCCCCCCCCCTCCCCCCCAGGAGTTAATTGCTATGAATGTTATCTTTTACTTCCTACTTAATTTAAGCAGGCGCTCTTTGGGAATTACTGATAGAATGAGAGTCAGAGAAATCCTAACACAGCCTAGAGTTTCTAAAGTGAATTAAAAGGGAGAGAAATATTGCATTTTCTATAAAAGCCCTGCTTGCCTAGAAATGTAGTATATAATAGTGCTCTTAGAGTGAAGACTGGAGTTTGATTTCTGGCTTTTGGTGGACAAGTCATGTTAACCTTCTCTTAAAATTCAGTTTCTTTGTTGACAAAATGGAAAAATCACATTTGATAATTTCATATCCTCAGAGGATATGGAAAAAATATTTTGTAAACCCTAAAATTCTATGAAATATATTATTATAAGTACCCTAAATTGTCTCATTAATAGGATCCCACAAAGGGTGAATGAATTGAATTTAGCCATTGTCCCTGAATGATTAATTAGCGGACAGCCTCTGCACTGTCCCTTAAAGAGTGTTTAGGTCTGATCTTTCTTTTTAAAAAAATTTTTTATTTGATTTATCTGGATCTTAAAAGGGATAAATCAAAGTTCCCCACTACTTTGGTTTTATTATGTATTTCTCCCTGGAATTCATTTAACTTTTCCTTTAAGTATTTAGACGATATGCCATTTGTGCATATAGAATTGATATTAAAACAGTATCTATGATACCTTTCAGCAAAATATGCTTTTCCTGTTTATCTCTTTCAATGAAAACAATTTTTGCTTGGTTTGAGATCATAATGGCACCCCCGCTTTCTTACTGCAGTTAAGCCAAATAGATTTGCTTCTGGGCCTATTCTTGATGTTCAGAAGGTCACCAGCTCAGCCAGCCTGACCTTGTGGAACCCTCTCCCTCTGTACCAAGGAGAAACCCAAACTAGAGAAATGACTTGTTTAATTATGGCAGACCTCATTAAGATCCATGTCCTTGAGTTTTTCAACTCTTGGTTTGTTTTGCAAAGTGGATGTCAGAACTGGGATTTGGTCAGCAAACAGGAACGGACTGAACCGGTCACAGCTGGGCCCCACAGACTGGAGAATCCCTGCTGACCATCCATTCTCTAGGTCATCCTCCCTACAGCTGCCAAAATAGCCTTCCTAATGCACACAATAAGCACATGGCTCTCTTACTCAAAAAACTTGAGAAGCAGCGAATTGTATGAAAGCAATCAGAAAAGAGACTCAGACACTCTGCTCACAGCTTCACAAAAAATAGCCAGATCTCTTCCTTCCTTCTCCTGCTTTTGGGCATTTGTGCAGCCATCACCATTCATTTCCATGGACTGAAAATCCTTCTCTTCCTTCAAGGAAAGTTGATCCTCTAGTCACTTTATTTATGAAGCCTTCCTTCATTCTCCCAGCTGAAACTCTTTCCCCCATTCTCAATTTTTCCTATAGCAGATTTCTTCATTGTACTCTGTCTTTATCCTACTTATTTGTTACATATACAGCTCTCCTTAGTAGATTGTAAACTCCTGGAGGGCAAGATTCTCATTATCCAGAATGCATTGTGTGGGGACTTTAATCTAGCTAAACCCCTAAAAGTATTGAATTGAAGGTGGGGGTTGTGATAGGAACTGGGCCTAGAATTTCACTTATATAGGGCAGGGCTTAAACTTTCCACTCGTGACCCCTTTTCACCCAAGAAATTTTTGCACAACTCTGGGTATATTTTTAAAAAATATACAAATTAAATTACTGATACAAAACAAACATTACTGATAGTAAACCACCATTTACAACCCCCAGATTCAATGATAAGACCCCATTTGGAGTCACAACCCATAGTTTAAGAAGTTTTGATATAGGGAATTCCCCAGAGACGCTCTCTCTACCGATATAGGTCAGTGCTTTGTGGGAAACATAGTTTTAGACCGAGGGCTCTTAATTTTCTACAATGGACACCTTTGGCAGACTATTGACTCTTTTTCAGAACAATTTTTTGTTATCTTTATAATTGAAGTAAATTCTAAATTTCAGTTAGAAGTTAGTGAAAATAAAGATGCGTTGTTGGACTCCAGTGGGGTTCGTGGACTTCCCAAAGAGCTTCACGGAGCATTCACAAATTGAATGAATTGAACTTGAATCCAAGTGTGCAAGGCTGTCTCTCTCTATCCATTACTCCAGGGGGAATTGAGGGTGGGACAGGAAATTGGGGTGAGTAGGACTAAGACCAGCCAGACAGGCAATCAGCATCATTAGGGAGCCTCAACAGGGAGGGAGCAAAGGCTGGGTGTTCTTTTTGGCAGCAGCTGGTGCAAGGCAGCAAGGGGATTTGGCAACAGGCAGTAGGCAGAGGTCCAGGCAGGCTCTTTGGGGAGATTTGGCATTGCATGGCAAAAGGAACTAGGAGTGAGGTTCAGGCTTCCCCCTCCATGCTAGGTGGGGAGTTAAAACATGGCAGATGGGAGGAGACAGGAAGCTGTTCTTGCAAGGATGGGCGCCAGAATGTCAAGTAACAAGGATAAGACAAATCAATTAATGAATCAACACGTACCGTGTATCGGGCACAGTGGTAAGTGGCGGTAGTAAAAGCCACAGAAGTCATTTCTGCTCTTAGGGAACTCATGTTCAACTGATAGAGAAAACACGTAAATCCCCTGTAATTACAGACTGTGAATATACAGCACAGGAGGAAGGGGACGAGTTCAAATGGCTGAGGGTCCTGAGAAAGTCCACCTACAGGATCCATCACGGGATCACAGTGTTCAGAGGAAACAGGGCTCTAGAGAGAAGAAGGGCAGAGGGAAAGCCTTCGGGCTTGCAAAGCATGGAGTTTGCAGATGAAAATTCCTGTCGAGGAACAGCAAGCAGACTGGTGGTCCATGTTGTTAGTGTATGTTGGGAGATGCTTGGGGGGGGGGGGGGGGGGGGGGGAGTAAACTCTGAGAAGATTGGAAAGGCAGAAAGGAACCAAGCTATGAAAGAAAAGCTTCATATGCCAGGTAGAAGAGTTTATATTTGATCCTGGAGTTAATGGGGAGCTACAGAGATTAGGAAGGGTAGCCAAGTGGTACAGTGGAGAGAGTGCTGGGGGACTAGTCAGGAAAACTTGGGTTCTAGCCTCAGAAGCTTAGCTGGGTGACCCTGGGCAGAGTGACTTGCCTAGGTTTGCCTCAGTTTCCCCATCTGCAAAATGAGCTGGAGAAGAAAATAGCAAACGACTTCTAGTGCCAAGAAAACTCCACATGGGGTCACAAAGAATTGGATGTAACCGAAAATGACTCAACAACTAAGAGTTTATGAAGCAGGGAAGTGACAGAAAATCCCTTTGACAGCTGAGGATTGGATTACTGAGGAGAGATTTGAGACAGAAAAATCATTGAGAAGGTATAGGAGTAAGGCAGGTGAGAGGTGGTAAGGGCTTCTAATGACCAGGGTCCCAGGTCAGTGTCTGTCTAGTACTGGGGCTGACCTCAGATCAGTGCTGTCTAGTACCAGGACTGACCACACTGAGCTATAGATGAAAAAGCTCCTTTGTTTTCCTTCTCTCATCAGAATATTAGTCCCAGGGGTCAGGGTGGGGCTCACGCTACAGATGAGGGCAAAGTGGCTCCCACTGGGAGTGGGCAGGTGTTAGATCCCAGCTGGGCAGGGAGCCCAGCCAGTCATTGCTCTTTGGGTACTTGCACATGTCTCCCTTCCCCCCAAATCAGCCTACAGGACTGATCCTGCAATTCAAACCCTGGCTACAAATAAGTACACAGTCTTTAAAGGCAGGTTTACTTCAAGGCTCTGAAGTGGTTCCCAAATGTGTGATACAACCAGAAACTCGAAAGCTGACTGATGCTTATTATTGCAGCAAAAGCCACTACCTGGGGCCCACAGCCTTGCTTTGGAGCATATTTTAGGACGTGGAGTACAAGCTTTTGGGAACTGCAGATCCTCAGGGCTAAATCTTACTTCCCAACCAAGCACTAATCAGTCAATTAATTTATTTCTTCCCTTCCCAAGTTTCCCTCCTTCTTAAAAAAACAACCCAACAAAACCCTTTCCTAGACTCTATACTTCTCTCAAGCTATTGCCTCTACCCTTTCTCTGCCAAGCCCCTTGAAGAAGCTGCCTACAGTTGTGGCTTCTGCTTCCTCTCTTCTCATTTCTTGACCCTTCGCAATCTAGTTTTTGACTTCATCTCAATTGAAACTACTCTCTCTAAAGATACCAATATGTTCTCTGTCTCTGTTCTCTCTATCTCTCTGTCTCTCTCTTTGACTCGCTTCTTTGAATTTCTCTCTGTATATCTCTGTCTCTCTTCTCTGAGCCTCTCTGTCTCTGTCTCTCTCTGTCTTTGACTCTCTTCTTTGAGTTTCTGTCAAATAAAGATTGTGCAGTGATTAACTATGAAAGACTTGGTTCTTCTCCATGGTTTAGGGATCCAATAAACTTTGGATAGAAAACACCAACTGCCTCCAGAAAGAGAATTAACAGAGATTGAACGTAAATCGACACATGCTACATTCACTTCTTTTTTCTGTAGTTTCTTTCCTCTCTTGTGGTTTTTCTTTTTGTTCTGATTTTTCTCTCCCAACGTGATTCAGAAAGAATCAAATAATAATAAAAAAAAGAAAATTCAGTAAGGAAGTATTAAATGTCTTTTATATGCCATGTACTATTCTAGGCACTGAGAACACAAAGTTTAGGAATTTATTTTTTTTTCTTGAATTATTTTGTTTTCAAATGAAGATCCACCTTCTCTCCCAATCCCTACTCCCTAAGAAAAGCAAGAAATACCAGATCCCCTCTTACAAACATGTATAGTTGAGTAAAATAATTGGCATTGGCCATGAAGGATGTTACATTCTATTGATAACTAACAACATCAGCACAGATACATTTAAAAGAAAAAGATACATAACAAAAATAACTAATTATGAGGAAGTCTATCTATTGAAAGTAAAAACATCCCAAATTACATAGATACTCGGATTTAAAAAGGTTAGGATGTGCTGATAACTTTAGTATTCCCTGGAAGGCAGGAAAGTCTCAGTATCTTGAGCTCAGTAGGTGGGGACATGAACTCCATTGGGGACACTATTACACGTTATAACATGATAGAGCTTCGTGCCATCGGCTGTGTGTCTACAACTCTGGCAACACAGAGTTGTAATCGCCCAATGCAAATCGCCAATAGCAAAACCGTGAATCATGTTTTCCTGTATTTCCAAAGACTCAGATAATGAGTATCACACAAACCTATCAGTTGATATTTGCCCATAGCTTTTAGTCATTATCCAGATACTTTATGGAGACAGAGAATGAGGTTAAATCAAATAAAATGAAATTCACCCCACAGGACCCGAGGTCCTTTACCATCTTTATTGTCTTTCTTTATGGAGTTTGCAGATTATCAATGTATTTCTTAAATTCTAGTATCCAGTGTTAAAAACAGTACTCCCCCGTAGGTCTGATAAGGACAGACCATAGTTATTATTATTCATTGATAATGGAAATGCCCAACTATGGGTATTTAAGTTTTTTGCTTTGGATTTAAGATGTCATCTGTGAAAATCTCCCTATGGATGAGCAGCTGCCTAATATACAGTAGGCACTTAATAAAATTTTATTGATTGACCAATTATAGGTTTAGGGGAGTTGCCTGAGGCACAAAGAGATTGAGGTATTTATCCAGGGATTCATAACTAATATGTATCAAGGGCAGTTCTTGAGCTAGGCTTATATGCCTATTATTTCATTTCTTGTTCAGTCTTGTCTGACACTTTGTGACCCCATTGGGGGCTTCTTGGAACAGTTTGCCATTTCCTTCTCCATCTCATTTTTACAGATGAGGAAAATGAAACAAATAGGACTGACTGCCCAGAGTCACACAGCTATGGCTGCATTTGAACTCAGGTCTTCTTGACTACAAACCTGGTGTTTTATGCACTATGGTGCCATCTGGCTTCCTCAATGCCATCCTATATAAAACATTGCACATAATTATTTTTATGTTGTTCCCCTTCTTCCCCCTCCATTGAACCGTGAGCTCTTTGAGAATAGGAACTACATTTTGTCTTTCTTTGTGCACTTAGCATAGTACCAGGCACATAGTAGATACTTAATAAATGCTTATTGATTAATGGATTATAAAATTATTTATTATCAAAGAGATAGAAAAGTAAAAAAGATGAGCTAGTCAAATGGTAAACATGACAGATAATCAATGGAAAACTTGGCCATTCCACTGGCATCCACATACACACACACACACACACACACATACATAAAATTCAAGAGAGCTAATGCAGAAAGAGACTCCCATAACATTGAATGGGTCCCTGGTGAGGGATTTTGGGGAGAATACCCACAGGAGCTGTATGCAATGAGAAGTTACAGATGGGTTGTGATCTAAACAGATGAAGGGAATATCCACATTGATGAGATTGTCAGTTTAAGAACTGAAGTGTCAACTGTCTATGAGCAAAGTCTCTTAAACTTTTTACAAGATCCATTTTTTCAGTAAAGTGAAGGATTTGGACTCAGTTTCTGAGCCTCCTTCTAGTTCTAAATTCTACAATTTTATTTTTGGAAAAAGCCAAAAGGGATTCAGAACCAAGTCAAAGGAGGATGGATGATTAAACTGAGGAAGAGAATTTTTGGTTAAAAGGCAAACAAACAAATAGCAAGGTGTGGTTATAAAGTAATGAGGCTGGTTTTCCTGTGTGGTTGCTGAGTTTTCTTTGAAGGTAATGCCAGGAGAGGAGATCCAGACGTATCCTGAGCAATGGCAGCTTCTTTGGATGGCTAGACACTTGTCTAGCCTCTCCCAAGGTGACTCCTTGGAAGAATAACATTCATTTGGTGCATTAGTTTAAAAAAAAAATCATTCTCCTTCCTCATGCCCATAAGTTATATGATTTCATTCTTGGTTTAGAGTCACATTAAACTTTCCTTGATTCTTAACTGACCATTTTTTAAAATAATAACAACAATTCTTAAAATAGCTTTTGGGATGCTGATTAATCAATCATTCACTGCTTCCCCCTCTCCTGCCCCTACAAACCCAAACATTTGGAATTATGAGATATAGAGTGGAAAGAGAACTTCAAGTTCATCTAATTCAAACTTTCTGAGTGAATAAATCAACCAATAAACATTTATTAAATTTCAATGACAACAAAATACTCCTGTCTGGCCCTCAAGGAATTTATGTTCAGGAAATATGTGTGTGATCTTTCCCTAAAGCATCTCTGCTAACTGACCTTCTGGCCAAAATTCGTACACCTTTAAATTTGGGAAACTGACTGTCAGGAGGCAGTTCTATTGGACAATTCAAATTGTTTAAAAAAAATTTCTTTCTTGAAAAATTAAAAGACCATTTTAAAAAGTGCAGCTGAAAATAACACAAAAAGACAAGTTAACTCAGATTGTCTCTTTTGTCTCCTCAGAGATATGGATCATATAATGTTAGATAAAAACAATTGTTTTATCAGACTGGTTTAACACCCCCCCCCCTCTTTTTTTTCCTAAGAAAGGATTTAATGGGATCAGGGAATAAGTAAGGAGAAATAGATTTGGAAATGACATTTTAAAAAAGAACAATAAAACTTGTGAAAGAGAAGGGAAAAAATTTCTTATACTGAATTGGATTCATTTTCTACCTTCCATACACTAGTTCCAACATTTATTCTAGATGTTAGCTCCCAAATGTGTAGCCGATCATGTGCATTTATTTCCAGCATCGGGATAATTTTCTCTCACAGAAGGTGGATGATTAAACGTTGCAAATATTTGAGCAAAAAGTTGTCTTTTTGCGTATCTTAGGGGCACTAACTACTCTCTTACTTCCAGATGGCACGTTGTGATTCATTTCTTGATGGTTTTCTCAAGTCGATTCTTTGATTCTTTCAAAAACTGTTATAATTGTGAATAATGTGTTAGTGAGGATTTAAGGGTGGGATTTAGAACTGAAAGACTACATGCTAACTCAAATTAGGAAGCCTGTGATTTTGAGTCACTAAGGATGAGATGTTTGCATATTATATTATATGCAAATGAAAAAACCCATATAATGTTATATACACATACACACGGAGACATATAAAAGTCACTCCATTGAACAACATAACAAGATGTTTGATCTATTTATGGAATTTAAAAAGATTGCATTTCTATTTCAGTTTTGTTTGTATTTTGAAGATTGTGAGAGAGACATTACATTTCCCTGGGGAGCCATTGAGAGGCTTTTGAGGTGTAGTGTCTGTTTCTTCCCTAGGAAGCAGAACTTCCTCCCTGGTGACCACTGTCCCTTTGGCTTATGCTCTTCCCCTTATATGGAGCACAATTATCACTGGGAAGATCCGGTCACCATGGAACGCTTCTTTTTGTGTACCCCCTAATGCCTGGGAGGACCCCAGTATCTGTGCTCCCAGACTGTCCCCTTCCCCAACACACCTTTCTTCCCCATCTTTGCATTAAACTACAAATCTCTGATGGGATCTCTAATTATCAACTCCTACTGACTAATCTCAGAAAATCTAGCCTTAGCTTCTCCATAATATGAGCCCCACAAATGGTACAGTTTATCCTGCTCTTAATCAGCTCTTGGTGAGGTCTTTTTTTTTCTTCATCTTGTCATCTCTTCTTAACTTAGTGCGTGACGCAGTGAATGTGTCAAGTAGGGTTCTCAGACTCTTAGGGTTAAAAATAAAATTCACCTCCATTCTTTTATTGGAACCAGATTGGATGATCTTATTCTTCCCCAATCTCTGGATCAGTCCAGTGATGTGAATGGAAACCAACTAGCCTAATTTGGTTAGAAAAACAAGTGACAGCTCATTTTGAAGACTGAATGTCATGATTGTACCTCTTAAGACATAGATTTAGAGTGGCAATAGACTCTTATCCAGGGCCCTCCTTTTACAGAAGGAAAACCAAGGCCCAGGATATTTGAGTGACCAGATTCAAAGCCCGGTCCCTGCTTCCTGACCCAGCATTTTTTCTACTGAACCACTTTGCTTTTTGCACAGTCTTTGCTTTAAATGTCCTACAGCCTTGGAGTCCTGAGGGATCCATTCCTAATTCCAGATTCTCAAGCATGAGTTCCAGTACTGCTCAGATATGTCAGCACACCCAATGATTAAACTAGACATGCTGAAGAGAGGAAGAAAAATCACCTCTTAAGAGAGGAAGAAAAAAGATCATTTTTACTTGTATCTAGAATTGAGGTTGTAGGTGATCTTTTTTTTTTTTTTCCTTAAGTCCAGCATACTACTACAATGATTTGTCCATAATAAACATTCAATAAGTATTTGTTGATGTAACTGGCTAACCATAAAGATGAATAGTTCCTTGAAATGTTGATTAGCTTTTTAGCACAGAAGCTAGAGATGATTGGTTGCTGAGGGCCCTACCATTGGCTAAGGCCAGCCCTGTACCTGTCATTGTGGTCTGCCCAGGTTCAGATCTGAGGAAGTCCGTGTGGTTTGGGGGTTCAGCTCTAAGGGGCCTGGGTAGTCCCCAAGGGATTGAGTTTCCTTTTCTCACGTTCATTGGCTTATCATCTCCACCTCAGCTTCCTGAGGAAAGTAATGTTACCTGGGGAAAATAAACCTACCAAATGCTAGTCCAGGGTTTCCCCAAGAAGGGGAAGAAATGAAAAGATACCCAGAATGCAAAGGTGAATCAGGTATGGAACAGTTTTATTCCCACAGAGTAAAGAAAGAGCAACGTATATTAGAGTGTGATTCACTTATCACTACTAGTACAATCAATTGAGAGGTTAATAGTGGAGCCTTGTTGGAACATAAACAAGCTTTTGCAAAGCTGCTAATTAGCCACTTTACATTTCACCTCCACTGAGAGTTGACAATGACTTCTCTATTTCTGTGTCTCTATTTCTTTCCATCTCTGTCTCTGAATTTCTTTCTATCTCTGTCTCTCTATCTGTGTCTCTCTTGTTCCCCTTTCTCTCCTCTTTCTTCTTTCCCTCTCTCTCATCTTTCTTCCCTCCTATATAACTTTACTTGGAGGGAAGAGGGCCAAGGGGTGGATGGTCCCTTTAATAGATCCATGGAGTTCTGGTTTAGTAGGCAATGAAAGGGTCTCAACCCAGGGAGAAGTCATACATGGCCAGGAGCTAGTTCCCAAACACCTTTTCTCTTCCTCTCTCCCCCAACTTCCAATAGGAATGAGAACTTAGCATTCTCTAAAATGGAGGCAGGGAGTTTCCCTGCCCCTCCTGGAGAGGGAATCCTTTAGAGCTTGTTAAATGTAGTACCAGATCTATCTGTAAAGTTGAGCTTATTTTTTCTCTCAGACTGAAAGGTATCCCCTCAGATGTACCAAATCTCATAGGATCACAGATCTATGGCTGGAAGAAAAAATCAGAGGTTGTCTAGTCTGAAATCCTTATTTTATAGTAGAATAAAATACTAGTCTTAAGGCAGGGTCTTTGTGTACCCTAAGTCTAGAAAAGCAGTGCGGGCTAATATAAAGAGAGCAGTCCTCAGTGGTCATGAAGATGCGGGGTCAAGTCTCTTCAAAATATTGGCCACGTGAGTCTAGGTAAGTCACTTAAACTCCCAGCTCCACAAGGAATCTCTCTAAAACTATAAGCTACAGAGAAGAAAGTATAGATCTGTATTGGTGGAAGGAATTTCCACACCAGAGATCTTGACACAAATGAGCTCACAGGCCCGAGTCAAAGAGAAAAATCTTTATCTCTAGCATTTTTTAGGTGTTTAACAAATACTTATTTATGTGAATTATGGAGGAGGATTTAAGTAACTTGTCTAGTGTCCCCTAGGAAAGAAATCTCAGGTTTTAAGCATGTATTTAATGTAGAGAATCTCTGCTCATCTCAGGTTTTGCTGTTACTCTAACACTGTTTCCACTTTAGCTTCTAGAGAACTTTCAAAATATTGTTTTCTGTCTCTTTTGTACATAGAACCAAGAACTGGAGATGGGGTTGGGGACAGGGCAGTGTAATGATATACAACCTGATTAGGTATTTGTCACTGAGGAATTATTTGAACTGGATGGCCCCAGCAAGATCAATAATCCAACAGGGGTAAAAAATCCACTGGATTGTCCCTGCCAGGATCATAAATATTGCACATTTGTATGTGGAAAGTCCCTTTCATGCCTATAAAAACACTGATCCCAAAGGAGTTACTTAGTCAGCATTGGCTAGGAGCTGAGAAAGAAGCTTTGATGGGAGGCTTGAAAAATCCTTAGCTAATGACTGAGGAGCGCCATATTGTTTTCCTGACTGATACAAAGAAAGGGAAAGGGCTGACTCTCCAGGCGGCACTGGGAAATCCATCAATTGAGAAAAGTTTGCCAGTTTGCTCTGCAGAGCAGGTTAGCATCCGGCCTTTAGTTTTATTTCTTTGGAGTGAATTTTGTTTAGCTAAGAACTGGGCTACAATGAAGAACTCATGACTCCCTGAAAGGTGAGTGTTTATGTGATTGGGCAGGCTACAGTGGAAGGAGCTGGAGTCTAGGATCAGCTGTTCCTCTGGGCTGTGTCCCAAGATTTGGGACTCCCCTAAGGGTCCAAGCACCCAGAAGCTTGTGTCGGAGCCAAAGGGGCATAATTCAGCCCTCAGCCATAGGAACCTTCTGAAGCAATCCACACTAAAGAAGGGCCCCTGAGTCAAAATGACTTTTCTGTATGAAAACACAAACTCTGAAGAGCTCACCATCACACCCTTGAATCACAGCCAGGGCATGCTCCCGGTACAATCACCGAGTCAACTGACATTGGGGGCTTCTCAAATAAGGAAAACTAATAGCTGCTAAGGACCTGTCTCCCTTCCTCTCCCCTTGGGGAAAAGCTGTGAGTGAACTGAACATTTTGAAGCCCACAGACCTGAATGGATCATGGAGATGGTAATAAACAGCATGGTTTCCGAGATGCAGTTTGGTTAAAATCCCACAGAGCCGAAGCGGGGTGACGAGGAACCCCCCTCTTTGGGTTGAGAGGTGGCTGGGGCTAAGTCTTGTCTTTTTTTTGCTCAGGAATTTCCACTGAGAAAAGGTATCCCTGATGTCACCATTTGCATATTGATTTAGAAGGAAATGCAGGTTTAATCATTTTGGTTTCTGTATAACTCTGCAGTCAGACTGAAACTAGGCTGTAAAGATTAGCATATGCGGGTTTCTTTCTGGGGTGAGTTTGGTTTCCCTTATGGCTGTAGGAGGAGATATGAGATCTGTTGGGGGAGGAGAATGAGAAAACATGTTCTCTGATTCCTGTAAAATGGGCTCTTTGTGTTAGCTGGAGGGAGGAAGGCAACAGTGGTTGCCTTCTCTCTATCTCTCCTCTCTGTCTCTTTCATTTCTCTTTCTCTATCTCTCTCTCTTTTTCTCCTTTTTTCTCTCTTTGTCTCTGCCTCTCTGTCTGTCTCTCTGTCTTTCTCCTCTCTGTCTCTATCTTTCATCTCTCTTTCTCTGTCTCTCTGATTCTCTGGCTCTCTCTTCTCTCTGTCTCTGTTTCTGTGTCTCTCCTTTTTCTGTCTCTGTCTCTGTCACTCTGTGTCTGTCTCTGTGTCTCTTTCTTTTTCCTTCTGTCTCTCCCCCCCATCTTTGTCTCTCTTTCTCTTCTATCTCTCTGTTTGTCTCTCTCCTGTCTCTGTGTTTCTCCTCTCTCTGTGTCTCTGTCACTCTTCTCTCTATCTCTGTGTCTCTGTCACTCTTCTTTCTCTCTATCTCTCTGTCTTTGTCTCTCTCTGGGTATCTCTTTCTCCTTTCTGTCCCTATGTTTCTGTTTCTGTCTCTACCTCTCTGTCTCTCTCTGTCTCTGTTTCTGTCTCTCTCTCCTCTCTGTCTCTCTCCCCATCTCTCTCTGTATCTCTTCTCTCTCAGTGTCTCTGCCTTTCTCAATGTCTCTGTCACTCTTTTTTTCTCTCTGTGTCTCTGTCTCCCCCTTCTCTTTCTCCTTTCTGTCTCTCTGTCTCTGTCTCTCTCCATCTCTGTCTTTCTTCCCTCCTCCCCCAACCAAGCTATTAAAAGCCCCAAATTGAGAGTTTGTTGGATATTGTGGCCAGTCTGACTTAGGCAGAATGCCTTATGTCAATCTAACAACCCAGTTCTGGGCACACTGACTCCTGGGAGCTCTGTAGCCTGGGATGTTTGGGATCAGTAGGCAATGATTGGTACACTAGCCAACTGGGTATTTGTGTGTGTTTGTGGGAGGGGGGGGAGATCAGAGGATGTGGACCTGTGATGTCATCAATATCAATAACTCACAGTTACCCTCCCCCCCCACACCTAAATAAGGAGGCAGCCTCTGCCATGGGGCAATGGGAGGTTCAGCAGTTTGTCCTTCGTCACACAACTGGTACATCTCACGGTCAGGGCTTTGGATCCGAGGCTGACTGGGAGGCGCGGGGAACAGCATCCTGAGTTCATATCCAGTCTGGCACTTACTAGCTGTGGGACTCCAGCAAGACACTGCACCTCCGTCTGCCTCAATTTCCTCATCTGCAAATTGGGGATAATCAATCTCTTACCTCTCAGGACTGCTGGAGGATAAAGTGAGGTGATATCTGTAAAGTGCTATTATAGAAATGCCAGCTATTAGATTGAATCTATCCTGCCATATTGAACCTCAACTTAGTAATTAATAATTAACTAACTAATGAATGCTAAATCCACGAGGACACATATTATCTACACATGTAGATAAATGGCAATTATTGCAATTATTAAGACTGATGAAAAATTAGTGAATCCCTTGTGGGGGAACAAGCATGTCCCAGGAGGCCTTTCCTGCAGCCCCAACCCCATCCCCTACTAGTTGCTCCTACCTTCCCCTCTTAGATTTCCTTCCATATATATTGTATTTATCTAGTATATACCTAGTTATTCATCTGTTGTTTCCCACACATGAATGTAATCCTGGAGAGTCTGGACTTTTGGGGGGCCTTTTTTGTATCCCTAAGACTTAACAGAGTGCCTGGCACATAGTAGGTGCTTAACAAATGCTCTGGGACCAACAGGGAGAAGGACTTTGAACTTCTCAGTTGCTAAGTCATTGAAGAGCCTTAGGAGAATCTTGCTAATTTTCTAGTTATGAAATTGGCTTAAATGATTTCTGGTGATGACTGAATGAACAAGTTTGGAGAGACCAGTGCACATTACTGTTGCTTTGATATTTCAGCTTCAGGGACCCCTGATTTCATCAGTAAGATGATTTTTCACTGATATAGATTAGATTCCTCTACATTTTAATCAAACTATTTAATCATCTGCTATGAAGAAAAAAGCATAACATAAATGCTCATCCCCTTCTGGTCAGCCTTCTGGTGATGAACCTGTTGAGTGCTCAATACAAAGCTTTGCTCAGTTTATCCTTTGTGATTGTGAGGGTCGGAGAGATTTGGCTGGGAAGGAATAGCTATTCCTTATATCCAGCGATGTCGAACAGTTGGGTTTGGGGGCAAAGGGTTTCCCCTATTGCACATCTCCGGAAAAGGAATAATCCTGTCCCCCTCCACCACCTCAGAGACACATAACTGTGTCCTCCCTCTCCATCAGGTGTTCCATTCACTTAGAGCCTGCTTGGATGAGATAGAATGGTGGAACTCTTCTTAGCCATCCAATTTACGCCATTTTAAATTTCCAGTTAAAATGAGTTACACAATTCACTTCAGTCAACTGGCTTTCCTGATTAGATGGAAAAAGGTAGAGGCTGGTTGGCCGGTTCCTGCTTCTAAGTGGTTTTCCAGTTACTGTAAATGGCCCACGGCAGATAGCCGTGCCATCTCTGTCAGTTATCAGGAGGCAAAGATAAAATGCGTGTAAAGAGGAGATGTAAATTTTTAGACATCTTTCCTTTGTCTTTCTCTAGAGGAAGCAACATAGTATAGTGGACCTGATGTCAGGAAGATATAAATCTGGGCTCTGACACCGACTATCTGGGTGACCCTAGGGAAATCACTTAATCTCTGCCTCAATTTTCTGAATTGCAAAATGGGATTCGGTAAAGTAATTTTTATAATAATATTTGTAAAATGCTCGTCACAGTGCCGGGCACACAGGAGGTGCTTAATAAATGCTTGCTCCCTTCCCCTTCTCTCCCTAAAAATGGGACTGGACTGGCAATGAAAGAATACCTGAAGTAGTCTCCTGAGACACAGATAAGTACAGTGTGGGATGGTAGAAAGACATTGGATTTGGACCGAAAGAAAGAAGGCTTGAATCTCACTTTTGCTACTTGATCCCTGGTCTAGTCATTTAATATATGAGTCTGAATCCCTCACCTACAAAACTGGAATAGATGGTTATCTACTACAAGATTCTTTCAAGTGGTAAACCTTAGGAAACTGAAATTCAGGCTCTCAATCTGTCCTATTTTAACCTGAATGCAGGGAGTCTCCAGTACTGCTGCCATGTTACTCTCAGAAGGTTTTAATTTCTTCTAAGTTTCATTTCCCATTGCCCCTCAGAGCATCCATGTGTTTTACCTGTGAGCCTGGACTCATTTTTTCAAAGGTCAGTTGGATACGCCCATAAAATGATGAGGATATTTATGATATATATTTTTAAATCTTTTCATTCATTATTTGGTTATTAATTATTCCTACCGCACAATACTCGAGTTCCAGGATTGATTAAAAGGTGGAAACTGAAGATGGAGGAGATTTAGTATTCATCTTCCTTCTGTGTGTGCACAGATATATAAGAAAAACCTCGAGGAATCAGGTTGCAGCACTATGAGAATGTAGTATGAGGTACTTACGGATCTTTCAAGACGTTGTACTGAAGAATTGAAGTGTTGGCCCTCAGTTGCACAGACCAGATCTGGTCATTTCCTTTCTGAGATGACCCCCAGATCTGTATCCAGCCTGATCCTTTCTCCTAAGCTCCACCATCAGCTGCCTTTTAGACATTTTCGAACTGAGATGTCCCGAAGATATCTCAAACTCCATAAGCCTGACACAGGACTCGTATTTTCCTTCTAAACCACTCATCGTCTGTATTTTTTCTATTTTTTTATTTTTGTTGAGGGCAGTCTCCCAGGTTATGCTAGGTCTTCATTTTGCATCTCCCCACATACCTAATCAGTTGCTAAATCCACCATTTCTAGCTTTCTCACATTCTTTTCTCCCTCACTTTTCACATAGCCCCCACCTTCGCTTAGTCCATCGTCACCTATCCCCTGGAGAATTGCAATGATCTCCTGATATTTCTCTCTGCCACAATTTTTTCTCACTACAATCTGTTTTCTGCTGAGTTGTTAAGGCAATCTATGGAGTTATGATTATGTTATTCCCTTACTCGATAAACATCGGTGGCCCCCTATTGCCTCCAAGATCTCATTTAATCTCCACTGTTTAGCTTTTAATAACCTTAACAATCTGATCCCAAACTACCTTTCCAACCTCGATAAATCCCAGTCCTTTTTTATTTCTCTCTATATTGTGACCAAATTGACCTTCCTGGGGCTTCCTCATATAGCACTTCATCTCTTCTGTCTGTGCCTTTGTCATCGCCATATCCCATGTCTGATCACACATCTTATCACCTCCATTTCATAGAATTATTTACTTCTTTCAAGACTCAAATCCAGCCCTACCAATTGCATGAGGCCTTTTCTCAGTTCTTCCCCTCTGTCAATCCCAATCCTCACCCCAAACTAAATTGATAGGGTCTTCTCTCCTTAAATAGCCCAGTATTATTCTGCATATACTTATATGCACATATCTCCCTTGATTGACTGTGAACAGAGATTTTTTGTCTTTTTTTTTTCTTTATTGTCTTTTTATCCTGAGCACCTAGTAGAGTAGGTGATATTTAGGGGGCAATTAATAAATATTTTTTAACTGACTGATGAATGAATTAAGCCTACAGAGCTCATCCTGAGTTCCAAGTACCCAAAGTGAAATTTCTGGGTAGCTCTATATTGGATATATATATATTTACCATGTTTAACAACAAAAACAACAAAATGAATTTTTAATCATGGTCCGTGTGTAAATTTATTTTGATTATACTTTTGGAAAGGTGGAAGCCCATCAATAGATCAATTGTCCCACTTAAAGAGAAAACCCTGCTGCTGAAGCAACCAATCAAGGGCACTAAACTGGCTACAAGAATTCCCTAATCAATTTGAAAGGGATGAAAGCCATGAAATGAAGTGATGTTACCCAGGAAGAGTATTAGTATCGGCTGAAGAGGCTCAGTCTTGCCCGTGGGGCTTCTGCAAAGTGGCCAGCCAGACTGGAGAGAGCAGCTTGAACCCAACCTCACAAAGGGAATAAGTTGAAGGAAGAGCAGGAGAGCTTTTCTTCCCCCACCCCCCACCCCCTGCAACTTCTAAAGAGATAAAGGACTTGGACTTCTTATCAACAGCCTCACAGGATCTCTGATGCAGCAATGGCTCTTGGCAGGCTTGCAAAGGTTAGCCAAAAGGCGGAGTCGATAAAGACTTTATAAGAAGCTCAACGGAAAGCCCGGCTGGACCAAAGTGAAAAATGGACTGAGAGGAATGGCGACTCATGCCTTCTGCTTTAAGGCTTGGTGCACTTTTCTACGGATTCTGTATGTCTGCTGTCTGGACAGTATGCTACTGGCTGGGGATAATGCTTATTCCAACTGTTTTTAGGATACCACCCCAGGAAATCTGTATTTCTAAAAAACTACTTATGTATAGTTAATGTCAACTGATAATCCATGGAAGGAAGTATGCTAGAGTAGGGGAGTGCTCAGGGTTACTCCTATAAACAAAGTAGTGACCGCCATTGTCTGGGACCCCACCTACTAGTATAAATTGGGGTATAAAGCGCAGCTCCATTTCAGCTGTTTCTATACATCATTTTAATTTTTTAACTAAAAAAATTTTGAGTACAGTGTTCCTTGTTTAAAACAAATAAGTGCTGATCCTTCTGTACTGGAATAAGATTGGGGTGGAGATAGGGAGAAAAAAAAAGTCAAATAGTTTCTTTGTTACTCCATCCTACCGAGTGAGAAAATCAACCTCTCCCAAAAGACCAGTGACAGGTGTTCAAAAGGAATACCATATGGAACTTGGAGTTTTTCTTCAGTCCATTCAAGAAAACAAATAATCCTGCCCTTCGCTCCTCCCAAATATCAGATAAAAGAAGCCTAAGGACTTAACCCTAACCAGAGAGCTTCCCCACCCCTGGGTACCTGGGAGTGGTTCTTCCTGCCTAACTGGGGACAAAGACTATCCCCAAAGCCTTATTGCACTGGAGTAAACCCTTATTATTGAGTAAACCCAAGAAAAATGGAAAACAGAGATAAAATGAGCCAAGGGGTAATAATTGCTGTTGCAACAACCTTATAGAAAACAGGTCCAGGTTTCACAGAGGGGTTGGGCACAGTGGACTTTTCAGAGGGCACTTGCATCCAGTGCAGCTCAGTAGTCACCTTGTATCACCAATCAGAGTAGCAAGGAGCCACTGGAGCTGGGGATTGCTTTCTTGAAAAGAAAATTACTTATATACTTAGATATGCATATACTCATGCTTTAGAGGCTTGTATAACTTAGAGAATAAAGCATCCTCCCTGGAATTGGACCCAGCATCAATTCTGTGCTGGCCCAATACTGGCTGTGAGAGCCTGTGACTGACTCTTTAAGATTCCAGGGGCTCCAGGCAAGTCTTTAAGACTAAGTTGAACTTACTTAACTAATATGTGTTAGAGGCAAGACTTGAATCCAACTCTCTCTGATCCTGAACCCATATATGTTTGTAAGAGCCAGATGGGTAACTCAGTGTGTAAACTTGGACCCAGAATCAAAAAATCCTGAGCTTAAACTCCACCTCAGACAGTTACTAGCTGTGTGATCCTAGACGAGTCCCTTACTTTCCAATTTGCCTCAGTTTCCTCATCTGTAAAATGGAGTAAAAATAGCACCTACCTCCCAGAGTTGTTGTGAGGAAAAAAAAGGATAACTGTAAAACATTTTGCAAACTTTAAGTCTCTATATAAATGCTAGATATTCTTGTGTGTGTGTATGTGCATGCATGAAAACTAGGAAATACTACAGGATCTGGATTGTGAGGTGACCCAAAGGGCAACGGGAAGATTTCATTAGCTATGCTTGGATGGTAGCCTTGTTGGATATAGCACTGTACTGGGAGTCAGAAAGCCCTGGGTTAGAATTCTATCTAGGATACCAAATGTGAGGCCCTGATCTCTAAATCTCTTTCAGCCTCAGTTTCCTCATCTGTAACTTGGGGATAATAATAACACTTATCTCACAGGGTTATTGTTGAGATTATATAATATAATATGAAAAAATGAAAAATGCTTTGTAAACCACAAAGTAGTATGCAAAGTTTCTCTAAGTAGACTGTATCATATTACTAATATAAATTACGTGGAAGGGGCAGCTAGGTAGCCCAGTAGTTAGAGCACCATCCCTGAAGTCAGAAGACCTGAGTTTAAATCTGGCCTCTGACACTTAACACTTCCTGGCTATATGACCCTGGGCAAGTCACTTAACCCAATTGCCTCAGCAAAAAAAAAAATAATAATAATAATACATGAAAGAAATTTAAAAATATATTATTCAGGAAATGTACAATCAGAAAAGAATGAGGTAAGACTTAAGTCTTGAGCCTTAATGCCTCGTAGATTTTCCTGCAATGTCAATGTTCTATTCAACAAACTCTAGTTTCTAATACACTCTAGATTTCCAAAGTTCTTCATAGCCTAGTCTCTTCCTATATTTCCAGTCTTAACTCTTGGACCCTATATATAACATTTGCTTCCTTACTGTTCCATGAATAAGACACTCCATCTCTCAGCTCCAGACACTCTCTGTGTCCTCCATGTCTACCATGCTCTCCATCTTTATCACTTTTTAAAAGCTTCTCTGGCTTTCTTCAAGAGCCAATTAAAACTCCTCTAAATTCTAGTGCCTTCCCTCTGTTAATTAATTATCCTGTATACAGCTCACTTTGTATATATTTCTTTGCTTGTCATGTCCCCTGTTAAATTGTCTAAGGGCTCTCTTTGTTTAGCTTAGCACAATGCCTGTCACATAGTAGGTGCTTAAAAAATGTTTATTGCTTGCTTGATGACTGGGGGGGAAAGCCCTAACAATCCAGAGGCGGGCTTCTAACTAAACTTTCTGCACATGAGAAGACAAGAATTAGGATGAGTTGTGATCTCCATTGTTCCAGGGACTACCTCATTCATTAATACAATTATTTTCTCAGCATACCTGAAATAGATATATGGCGATCTGGGAATGCGACTGATCCCTTGAACTCCAAGTATAACGCAAGATAGGAAATGATATTGGCCACTTGGCAACTTTCGGCTCAGGGTGTCCCAGCATCACGTCAAATGAACCCCACATTTTTCATCCATCAGGGACAAAGTATGCCCTGAATGCCAAGAATATTGGTCCCTGCTTCAAAATAAGATGGTAAGTGCCGACTTATTCAAAACAAAACATGGAGCTTCCAACCCTCAATCAAAAAGAGTAGTGAGCCTCTGGATTTTAGCATCCCATCACGGGCACTAAAAAAAAAAATCTTGCTATTACTCATCAGCAATATCTGCCCAGTTTTCATAAATAAAATGGCCATTACTAAATCCGCTCAGCCAACCACCACTCCGGACCCTTTATAACTGATCAATCTCCATGATCAGCTGTTCAATGTTCAATAGCCTAAGTGGCTGCATACATTATGGCAGCTAGAAATGAAAGCCATTTTATTGAATTATCCAATATCCAAGTGGTAAAAAGACTTCCTGAATTGGGAATTGAAGCTCCATTCAATTTTATGGTTTTGAGCGTAGCCATAACCTTTATCAAGCATCATGTAAATTTGTGCCCTTGGCCACACAGAGAACTGAGATGATAGAATTCATAGTCCAGCAGACTTCCCATTACTATGCTTGGGAAAACTATGCAAAATGTTTTTAGATAAATAACATATAGGATCCTTAAGGACAGGGACTGTATTGTTTTATCTTTATATTGCTAGGGTCTGGCACAAGGAGGTACTTGATAAATGATTGATGAATGAGAGAATGAAAATATAATCCTCATTGATGGAGAAGTGTCTGTAGAATCAATTTTGTTTACAAAATTCAGCTTATATTTTTACTTTAGATAGTTTAAAATTTTTTCTTTTAAAATACATTTTAATGCCTTTTGTCTTTATATCAAAATTATAACAGCCCTTATATCAAGATCAAAGACTGGGGACAAAGAAAAACTAAGAAAAGTATCAAATATAGAAACCTTCTCTGACAATATATTCTCTGTGGGGGAAGAAGTACGTTTCATTCTCTCTCTTATAAGTTCTTCATTGGTTTTTCCATTAGGATGATAAATTTTGAGCTGGAAGTGACCTTAAGGTCATTGAGTCCAGTCTTTTCATTTCACAGATGAGGAAACTGAAATTGAGGAAAATTAAGCAGTTTGCCTAGAGTCCCTCAACCAGGAAGTGTTTGAGACAGAATTCAAACTCAATACTTCTTGATAGCAAATGCTGTTCATCTTGTTACAGATTTTAACTCTGTCTGATAACCTTTTCATTTGTTTTTGTCTTCCCATTTGGTTCTCTCTGTATTAGTTCATACAAATCATCCCTTGTTTTTCTAATTCCTCATGCTTGTCATTTTTTACTGCTCAATAATATTCTATCTCTTTCATATGCCGTAGTTTGTTCAGTCATTTTCCAACCAACAGACTCCATTTTGCTTCTGGTTCTTTGCTACCGATGAGAATATAATGATTTGATGTATATGACCAATAATGAGATGGCTGGGTCAAAAATAATTTGATCCCTTTTCTTGTATAATTCCCAAATGAAATCCAGACAGATCACTTCATTGCTCCACCAACAGTGCCTTAGTCCTCCGAAAGCCCCTCCACCATTGTCTGTTGCCATCTTTTGTCATCTTGCCAATTTGCATGGAGTGACCTGAAACTTCAAGGTTCTTTAGATTTACATTTTTCTCACTTTAAAAGGTGATGAGGACCATGTTTTCATGTAGTCATTCATTTATAATTTGCAAACTTTTTTGGAGAACTGTTTGTCTCTAGCCTTTGACCATTGATCTATTAGGGAAGGACTCTTAGTGATATATTTTTGTCAATTCACTGCACATTTTGCATAGGGACTGGAACTATGGCTGTGATTTCTTTGCTATAGGGAAATCCCAGCAAGGATTCCTCCCAGGAAGGAAACTCCCCATATCGATGCAGGTCAACTTCTTCTATGCAATTTAGAGTTTGAGAGAGTAGTCTAGAACCCAGCTTCTTAAACTGTGGATCACAACCCACTATCATGACATTATGATTTATTATCAGCAAATGTTTGGTTTGTATACCTATTTTCTATACTTATATACCCAGGGCCACATAAAAATTGCTTGGGCATAAAGGGGTTATGAAGAGAAAAAGTTTAAGAAGTGCTGGTCTGGAGCACTGAAAACTAAGGGACTTACCCAGAATCACATCGTTTATGTCTCAGAGGTGAGACTGGATCCAGGTTTTCCTGGTTTTTGCAGTCAGTTCTCCATTTACTGTGACACACTGGATATTATACTTTATCTGGTAAAGTTTAAAACAAATATTTTCTCCATTCTGTCATTTCTCTGTCTGCGCTGATTTTATTTGTGCAAAAGCTTTTAAACTTTCTGCATCCAGAATTGTTTATTTTATCTTTAATATACTTTATCCATTGTTTGGTTAAGAATTCCCCACCCTCACCCCTCACCTTCAGCTCTAACTAACCTGGTTTGAAAAATATTGGTCATTCTATTCTTAACATTATCCTCAAACTATTTCTTACATCTGATAGCTTCAAAATCGAAAGGAACTTTTTGGTGGATGTGGGCAATAAAAATTAGGAAATGGATCATATGATTAACTTTTTGCCAAGAAAGTCGTACGTGTTATTTGCATAGAGGACTTACAGAACGCTTCTGTCTTACACCTTGTTCTACCATCATTCAACTTTGGTGAAACCATGCTATTTCTTTGCCCCTCACTTTCCTTATCTAGTAAGATGGTCCTACTCTACATTTGCTGTGAAGCCAAATGAAATAAGGCGTAGGGAAACTTTTGAAAATGGATTACATTTAAAGTTTGCATTTATCTCAAAGATCCTGAGAGTATGTCTATCCTGATGCCTATTTTATAAAGGATGAAACTAAGTCTCTGACAAATTAGGTCCTATGTAAGGGCACACAGTAACCGGTGGAGACAGAATTCAAGCCCACTCCAGAGCCAACCTTTTATCAAGTCCCACAATTTCTGAGTAACAGCCCGGTTTAGGAAAAAGTGAAATAAACCTGCCATTAAAAGCCCTGGGCCAAGACCCAGCTCTACTTATGGCATGCCTATTTAACTTCTCTGAACCTCAATTTCTCTATCTGTTACATGGGAATAATAACATTCCATAATATAAACTTATCATAAAGAAAATATTCTGCAAATCACAAAACCTGATTTAATGTATGGCATATCATGTAACATATACCTTTAATAATAATATATATATATATCAATATTTATGACTAAGACTCATTATATATATATTCATCTATATGTTTATTTAAAGATTCATTATATATGTATAGATTCATCTGCAGGTTTACTTAGACTCATTATATAGGTATATATCTATATGTTTACTTAAAAGATTTAGCATATATTTATATATACATCTGTATATTCAATTACTTAGACTATGTATAGTATAGGGTCAAATGTATGTATCATATATGTATCATATGTATCATATATGTGTGAATGTGAATTTTTAATATTTTTGACTCAAGAGTATTACAAATATATATATTATATATGTATATACCCACAATATATAATTGCAATCTCTAGAGTATATGTTGCTAATACTCTAGAGATTGCATTATATTATATATTGTGTGTATATATATATATATATATATTTGCAATTAT
This sequence comes from Sarcophilus harrisii, assembly GCF_902635505.1. NCBI lineage: Eukaryota > Metazoa > Chordata > Mammalia > Dasyuromorphia > Dasyuridae > Sarcophilus > Sarcophilus harrisii. The sequence continues at coordinate 26,990,407 of NC_045431.1, forward strand.
GTTATATTTTTATTATACTATGTTATCCATTATACTATAATGCAGAACTGAGATGGGAGTGGGGCAACCTCAGAGGTGAGACATGAGGGACTCGACGTGCCAGATGCTCAGAAGGAGGAGAGCACTAGGGACGCCATTTACTGAAAGAGCAAAGTAGTTTTGAGGAATTAAGGGCCAGTTCCATTCATCAGCTGATTTCTTTGGGTGACCAGAGCAGAAAATTCTCCGCACCCAGAGAAGCTGTGGTTTGTGGCTATCTTAAAGCTGCCTGTTAAAAGCCATCAGAATGATGGATGATGATAGTTTATCTCAGGTACTTCTGTGCTCCTCGGCACCTCTCTACCCCGCCCCCCCCCCCAACACAAACGCATCTTAAATAGACAAGTAAATATGGGGTTTTCATCATTTTTTGGTAGAAGCGAGGAGGAAGGGGAGAAAGCAAGACACTCAGAGACAGAGGAGGGGGAGAAGAGAGGAAAGAGGAGGAAAGGAAGGGAAGAAAGGGAGGGAGAGAGAAAGGGAGGGAGAGGGAGAGAGACAGAGACAAGGAAGAAGCAAAGAGACAGAGAGAGACACAGAGACAGAGACAGAGACACACAGAGAATGAGGGGAGCAGTTAGGACAGAGTGAAGAGAGAGAATGGGAAGAGTGAGGGAGGAGAGGGAAAAAGAGAAACAAAAAAGAAAAGAAAAGAGAGGGAGGAGAAGGGAGGATCTGGTCTCCTTTGAGCAGAAATGCGGGGCGCTACAAGTGCTCCCCAGCCCTGGGCCAGGGTTCCCCAGGCCCCTGTCCCAGGCTGCGGGCCCCGCCGACCGCCTAAAAGCCCTGCAGGTTGTGTAATGTCTGATCTCTGGGAGGAGCCGCTTCCCCTCCCTTCGTTAATTCCTGGCCCTTCCTGATGCCACAGGGAAAAGGGAGGGGAGACCTAAATCTGAAACTTCTACAATCCGGGCCATTATTGGGCTCCTGCTCAGGCGGCTGTTTATTTTCCTTTGGGAGGTCAGGTGGGGGGCAGAGCGTGCACAGGCCCGCCTCAGAAGGCCCCTCATTTAGGGGAGGGAGTACGTGGCCCCTCATTTAGGGGAGGGGGTGCGTGCTGAGCCTTGGAAGACCCCTCATTTAGGGAAGGAGGCATGTGGCCCCTCATTTAGGGCAGAGCATGCACAGACCCACCTCGGAAGGCCCCTCCTTTAGGGGAGGGGTGCGTGCTGAGCGAGGCTAGGCAAGCACCCGAAGGCTTCCACGATATAAGACCGCCGGAAAGCTTGCTCCACAAAAGCTCTCCCAGAAGCCTTTTGCCTACACCAATTTTGTGGTGACATCTCTTTGACTTCCTGTTTGCGACTAGACTTTCCTTCCCCGATTTCCTTTTTTTGGGAGGGCGGAGGGTGGGGTACGCATCTCTTTTTTGTTTTCTACCTGCCCTTCTGAAGAGTATTTTGGGAGGAAGGGAGGGTAGGGAAGTTGGAGGCTGGGAGGAGAAAACTAAGGGACAAGGTTAATCTGGAATGGGAAAAGCTGATCTGACGATTCTTAACTTGGGGGGCTGCGAATCGGTTGGCTTTTAAAATCCCCTATTTTTATAAGATAAGTTTCCTTTGAGATCTTATATATTTTATTTTAAGCGTTTAAGAATATTATTCTGGGGGCAGCTGGGTGGTGCAGTGGATAGAGCCCCAGCCCTGAAGTCAGGAGGACCTGAGTTCAAATCTGGCCTCAGACACTTAACAATTCCTAGTGTATGACCATGGGCAAGTCACTGAACCCCAATTGCCTCAGGCGGGGAAAAAAGAACATTATTCTGAGAAGAGCCATCGATTTCCCCTGATTGACCCCAAAAGGTTTAGAACCCTTCTGGGATGGTTGACTTTTTGAGCCCTAGATTGAATTTCATTTCCATCAACCACAGGTGACTTGGCAGTCACCAAGTATTGATTTAACCTGTGCTGAGGATTCATGGAGACTGTACAGGGTAAGGAAGAGATCGGATCTGGCCACCCACTGGTGGAGTGGAAGAGATCCCAGTGACATGTTCCTCTCTAAGTTCAGAACTTCCCAACTTGGTCTTCCCACTGGGAATCATGGAGGAACCATTCTCTACAAGCTCCAGCCAAGCTCAGGTGGCGCATTCCCCCATTCGGCCAGGAGGGGGTGCAGCTGGTCAGTAGTAGTGGCCATTGTCTCAAGCGGAGTAATTAATTTTTGAGACCCCCTTGGGATCCGCAGCCCCACGGGGGAGCAGGGCTGGGGTCGGGGGCCAGAGGGGCTCTGGGTACCGAGGCAGCAGAAAATGGAAACAGAAGGGATGGGGGGGAAGGGGAGCGAAAGCTTGCTTGGCTGGGTCTCACCGGTACTTGTTGCAGATTAAAATAACACCCCCTGTACTCCCATAGCACTTGGTAAACTTTCATTTCTATTTAATTTGAGCCTCAATGTAAACCGTGAGGTGGCCTTGGAGCCAGGAAGATGAGGGAAAAGTCAATGGCTGACGCATCCTTGCCGGGTGACTCCGTCAAATCATTCCACTTTCCGATGCTCTGGGCAGTTCTGTGTGACCCGATGTCAGCTTTTTTTTTTTTTTCTTGGGCAGCCCCATAATTATATAAATGTGTTTACATATATTGAATTTAACATATATATATATAAAGACCATATATCAGTTGAAAAGAAGGTGCAGATCTGCCCCATCAAATGGACTTTCCTTATCCTGGAGTATATTCCCAGACAAATGAAATCACAGCTCTAATCCCGGTACCTAGCCTCATTATGAATTTATCATCAATAAATATAAACATCTCAATATACAGAAAAATAAGAGAAAGATTTATTTTGAAATATTACAAAGTTGTTTTTGATATCTATACACATGCATATATAATAGAACAAGGTAGAAAAAGCGATCTAGTCTTCTCTGTGCCTTTCTGCACTTTTTAGTTTTCTTCTATGGGTTTAGGAAAAAAAAAACCACTTTATTTTAATGGTATCTGTTACAACCCACCTAAGCTCCCTACCCACTAGAAGCTCTCCCTTTTAAGAAATAAATGTTTGTACATACTATATATGTAAATGTATATATAATGTATATCCATATATGTTTATGTATATATAGTGATTTTTATATAGTGTGCTTCTACACAAACCTGTACCTAACCACCAATACACACACATATATATATACATATCTGTACAGTATATATTCATACATATGGATGTGTATATACATCAATGCACACATGAATATACATATGTATACAGTGTGTATATGATATGTATACACACACACATTCCAGAAAAACAAATCAACATGTTGGCAAAGTGAATAGAATGTGGTCTGAATTCAAATCCATTTTCAAGTTACTTTTCCAACTTTGGTTTCCTCATTTGTAAAAAAGGGCCAACAATAGCACCAACCTCCCAGGGCTGATGTGAGAACCAAGTGAGGCAATCTTTATAAAGCATTTTACAAGCCTTAAAACCCTATGTAAATAAATGCTAGCTATCATATCTATGAATACATATTTGATTTTACATCAGTTTTATTAAATGTTTCCTCATCATCACCATCAATTAACCTGAAGTTACGATACTTTATTCAGAATTCTTTCCAAAGTTGAGTTTTTTGTCGTCCACAGTTGTTTTCTCTCACGTTCATTATTGGGGTTATCTTTACATAAATTATTTTTCTGTTTCTGTTTACTTTGCGCCACATCAATTCACATAAGTTTTCCCATACTTCTGTGAAGCTGTCACATACATAATTTATCACGGATCTGTAATATTCCGTTATATATATCAATTCAAATTTTATTCAGCTATTCCCCAAGTGATGGACATTTAAAGTGCTGCTATAAATATTCTTATGTAGAAGGAACCTTTCTGTCTCTCCTCTCTCCCCACAGGATATCTGCCTAATTATGGTATTGTTGGGTCAAAGGGCATGCTTAATTTAGTGACTTTCGGGGATTAGTTCCAAACTTTTCCAGAATGACTGGACCGATTCAAGGCTCCACCAACAATGCATAAGTGTGACTCTTCCTGAAACTCCTCCAACAACTTCTGTTTCTTGTTTGTCATCTTTGGTGTGGTGGGTGCGAGCTGGATCCTCAGAGTTGCTTTAATTTGCAATTCTCTAATAATTAGTGGGTCCGGTTTTGCTCCCGATACTTTCCAGCCATCGCTAAATAGCCGCATGAGGTACCTCTCTTCTCAACTTGGAGAAGAGGGACTTTGGGTACAGAATGTTTGTATACTGTGAGATGTGGTCCCTCACTGATTTTACTTATTGGTTGGTTGGGTGATGGGGGAGGGAGGGTATATCCAGAAGAGACTGTAATGCAAATTCACAATGGATTGATAAAACTTTTATTTTATTTTTGTCATGTTACTGTGGGAAAGAAACCTTCTGGGTCTCCATTTTCTCACCTGTTAAAAAAAAAAAAAAAAAAAAAAAAAAAAAAAAAAACACGCCAAAACCCAAACAAAAACAACAAAGGCCTAACAGCTCTCCAAGATCCCTGCCAGATTTGGGGCTCAATGACACATACAGTTTGTTGTGATCCCAGGGCTCTGGGATCACAGTCCCACAAACATACCACCCTCATCTTGTACTTAGTTTTTTCTCTCACTTGGAAGATCTTCAGTCTTCTCCCCTTCCAAATCGGGCCCATTCTTCAAAGCCCAGTCCCTCCGGCCCTTCTCCATCTCGCCACTCGCAGGGCTTCTGGTTGGCCTGAGTCACCGGGTACCTAATAATTTATTGTCTAATATTGCTCACTATTGTTTCACCTTCCCAGGGCTCTCTTCCCAACCCAACTGTGAACTCTCTGGTCCCGGACGCCGAATGTCACGGTTCCCTAACCCAAGGTTCCGAGCATGGCGGTGCTGGTGAGCAGCTCACTGACTGGGTAGCCCCCCAAGGCCCAGTTTTTGTGCTTTCTACTTTCACAACACAATGAAATGAGAGCGAGATGAGTGCAAGACTGAAGAGAGGAATGGTGACTGACATAGCTAGAAAGGGCTCCGTGCATGGACCGAGAACGGCCACACTTAGACCTTGAAGAACGGATAGCTCAGACAGACAGAGAGCAAGAGTTGTGGGATTATGGGGAGGACCAGGGTGCTTTTAGTGAGATCCAGTGAGAGTCACACTCACACATGCTGTCAACACTCCTGCATCCTGATAAGTACCTTCAAGCAGAGATGGTGAGAAAAGGCCCAAGATTGCATAACCCCACGTTCAGAGGGAGCCCGGAGGCTGGGGTGCCCTAGGAACCTTTGTGGAAGCCGGCTCTGAGCTGACAAGGGCCTCGTTCGGTAGGTCTGGCAGTGTCTCATCTCTGGGGAGCTCCCCCCTCAGCTTTGAATCTCACAAAGAAAAGTTCTGACAGCAGAAAGAGCCTGGGGGCTGGCTGACAAGTTTGCCTTTCCCAGGAAAAGAGAGAAAAAGCAAAATGTGACTGAAGTTTGCCTGCACTCTTGTTAAAACAAAAAAATTTAGTATAAAATTGATCCTCTCTTTTTGATGGTTATTTATGAGAAAATAATGTTTTGTTTTGTTCTATTTTTTTGGTTGTTGTTTTAAATCGAAATACAGGTGAAATTCTCACAAAGCCTAGTTTACCTGTTTCCAAAAATAATTGCTTCTTTCCTCCCTCCCTCCCTCTCTCCCTCCCTCCTTCCCTTCCTTCCTTCCTGCCTTCCTTCCTGCCTTCCTTCCCTCCCTCCTTCCCTCTTTTCCTCCAGTTCCTTCCCCTGCCCTCCATCTTGCAGATTAACTAGTCCCCCTTTGGGCAAACTTATGGAAGAAGGATGAATCATGCAAGATGGATGGGTTGAGATCTTATGGGTAAGGGACTATCCAAAATGATGATTTCACAGATGTACTTTAATATTTATCATGAACTTATTCATATTTGATTTTGCATTAGAAATGTCTGTTTTAGCTCTTCTATCTCCCTCCTAGACTTTAACTTCCATGAGGACAAGAACTGTGTTTTTGCTGATTTTTATGAGAGACTATTATAGTTCTTTGGACCTAATGGTGTTTGATGATTTTTCTATTTGCTCATTGCTTGGTGATCCGTACAGATAGGTGGATCAGTAACTGATGGGCTGACAAGATTCAAATGTAACGTCGGGCATCTCCACAGGGAGGATGCTAGGGAGCTACTCCTGGGAGAATCATGATGACATGTGTGAGGAAAGGGCATGTAACTGGTTCCAGTTGGCCTACCAGGTGGTTAGGAAGAGCCCTTTTTTAGTGGATACATGGCCAGAACTGTCAACTGAAAATTGAATTGCTGATTAATTGAATTGAAAATTAATGAGTTGGAAAGCTGATTAAGGCCTGGTAATCTCTTCCCTCCATTATGGTGTGAGGAAATAATGTGTCTCCTTTAAGTTTGGCAACCGAAGGGAAAGGTTTCAGGACCTTCTTCCCTTCTGAGACCATATGGCCACCCCAAAACATGGCCTTCTTGGTCTGTTCATTCTTTTCTATTTTTTTTTTAATTTTATTTTTAATTTATGAAATAAAACAAGCATTTTCCTTTACACAGCACAATAAAAAAGGTGATTGTACATAAAACTGCAAATCTGCTCTGCACATAAAACAGCACAAAAGCAAAAATTAAAATCATCATGTAAATGTTTCTGGTTTTTCTTTTTTCTTCCTCCCTCCCCTCTCCCCCAACTCTAGAGATAATTACCATTAGACACAATTATTTTTCCTCTGAATGCAGCTAGTGTCTTTCTTCACATGTCCTTTATCATTACCTTGGATATTTATAATAGGCAAAAATAACTTATTCGCTCAAAATAGTCTTAAAACAATATTGCTGTCATTGTATACAATGTTCTCTTGGTTCTGCTCATTTCACTCTTCATTATTCCATACGAGTCTTTCTGTGTTTTTCCAAAATCATCGAGCTCATCATTTCTTATTTCTACCCCCATCACATAGAGCAGAGACAGGAACGTCTGTCCCTCGGGCCTTCGTGTGATCTGGCCGCTGCAGGCAATGAATTAAAACTAGGTACAACTGCCTCCTCCTGCTTGCGTTCTATATATTTAACTGATAATTTCTATGGACTGCAAATTATATCCAAATGCCCCTTGACAGAAATAAGGTTCCCCACCCCTGACACAGAGCATTGATCAAGATTAACTTAAAAGGATGTGCTGATATGCCATAGGACTTTCTCCTTAGTCAATATTGTTCTTGCCCTCCTCCCTCTCCCTTCCTCCTCCTCCTCTCCCTCTTCCCCTTTTTCCTCTTTTCCTCCTTCTCCCCCTTCCTTCCTCCTCCTCCTCCCCCTTCCTTCCTCCTCCTCCACCTCTTCCTCCTTTTCTCCTCTTCCTCCTCCTCTTCCTCCTTTTCTCCTCTTCCTCCTCCTCTTCCTCCCCCTCCCTCTTCCTGGTATGAAATAATTGTAAGTTAGGCTATTTAGCTGTCACTGCCTTCCTAGTCAGTAGAGATTCATTGGGCACAATCCGAGCACCATCTCTCATCCTTTCTGGGGAACAGAGACCCCCTCTCCCAGTCCCCCAGCAACCCCTGGCAGAAACAAAGCTGGAGAAGGTGCCCCAAGATCTCCCCTTGTGCTCCTAAACTTTGGGACCTTCTGAGATACTAAGGTAAATAATCACTTTATCTGATCTCCCAGGTGGGGGACCTTTTGCTCAGCTGAAGGAGGGGAGAGTGCGATTAATATAGAAGATACTAGTAGCTCTCCAGCTGCTTCTTTAGGTGGGATAAACTCTTGGTCGCACATGGTGTGCAGCATATACTGTATGTAAAGCCCCACGCTTTCTTGATTTTTCTCCATGAATCTTCCTCCTCTCCCTTCTACTCCCATCTTCCTCACCTGTGACCTAGCATTACATCCTCCTCCTTAGGAGAATGGCCTTGTTGCCCCTATGGACTTCTGCCTCTAAGATACATTGGCTCACGCCTTAGCTCTCTTGGACCAAAGACTCCCCCGCCTTTAGGGTAGGGGCTGCTAAGTGATGCTGTAGACAAAGCAGGTCTGCTGTGAGGAAGACCTTCATCTTAGACACTTATTGGTTGTATCCCTTTACCTCTGTCTGCCTCAGTTTCCTCATCTGTGAAATGGGGATAATAATAATAACATATACCTCCCAGGATTGTTGTCAGTCTCAAATGGGACAATCATTGTAAAGTGCTCACCGTGGTGTCTGGCACCTAGTAAGCCCTGAATAAATGTTAATTATCATCATCATCATCAATAATAATAATTCCTTCCAGGTGTGTTAAAAATCTAGCACCTCTCCCCTAGATTCCACCTTTCTGGGCCAATTGCACTCCATTGCACCTCCCACCCTTGTGCTTTTTAAAATAGGGCTAATACTCCATGAACTCCCTTCTCACCTCCACCTTTTAGTGTTTCTAGGATCCTTGAAAGTTCATCTCCAGGGCCTCACATTCCAGGCAGCCTGACCTGATCTCCCTCCCCCATCCCATCTCCTACTCCCCCTCCCCCCAGCTCCTAGTATCCTCCCCTAAGATTTATATTTAACTTTTCTTGCATACGTTCTTCTCCTCCTCCCAACCAAAGGCCAGCTCCTTGAGGGCAGGGCAGGGCCCATTTCACCTTAGCGCTGATGTAAGTATTTAATGTAGTGAGTATTTAATAAATACTTAACGAATTCGGTTGGAGCGGGTGGGGCAGGAACAGGAACTGTCAGAACTGAATCACCAGGAAGTCCCATAACTCCACCAGAAGGGCAGTGAGGATGCTTGACGATACTTCAAGCTGCAAAGCTGAAGGCCCTACAGAGTCCCGGGACTTGCAAGCAGCTTTGGGGGATGCTCTCAATAGAAAAAGTCATCGGCCTCCAGAATATCAGGGTCTCCGGATTGTTTCATCGTCATATACTTCCATCTACATGCTTATGAATAGATACACACCACGTCACATATACAGTATAATGTGTATAGTGTAATACATGTGTGTGCAAGCACATGCCCATTAGGATTCTTCCTCTAGGGATATGATGACCTGCTCTTAAATACTGTACACAATCCTATATCTCCTATATGGTTCCTTGTACCTCTATACTCACTTCCTTGATTGCCAGCCCCATGCTAACGTAGGCGGGACCTCCAGCCCTTATTCCATGCTACTCAGTTTGCTACTGACAGTAACCATGTGCTTTAATAGAAGGACAACGGGTGGATTAAATCTTTTTGCACTTTTCCACATCTGGAGTCTGCAATATAGTGTTCAGTTCTCTGAAGAGGGACAAGGCAAACTATAGGAGGGTGACTGGTATTTTAAAGAGATGAAAAGCAGTATCCTAATGATTGTGGGCTCCCGGATTGCTGTAACCCCCTGTTGTAAACACTTGTGTTGGACTGGATTGTCCATCATTCAGCGTTCATCCTTACCTGCTCTGTAGCCCTTGACAGAAGGTGGAGGAAACCCCCAAGCTCTCGGGAGCTCTCAGGGAGCTGGCCCCTTCTTTGCTTTTAGGGTCACTCCCTTTGAGGTTGTAACTATTGTCTCTCAATCTAAAGTTTTTATGTGGACGTTTATCCAGTTGGACTCAGATCTTCATCTTACTAGGAAACTCCTCCCCTCTTTTCTCTCTATTAGATTAGATAAATAAAAAGTTTTAAGCATTTAAGAAATGCCAAACCCTGTGCTAAGTATGGAAAAAACAAATGCAAGCATTTGTTCCCACCTTAAGGGAGCTAGTTAATATAATATGGGGTGGGATGGGGAGAAAAGAAGGTGGGAGCTAGTTAATATTCTAATGGAGGAAGACAGTGAAATGGGGAAAGATGAGGGAGAAAAGAAGGTATGGGTACCTATTGCACTGTTTCCTATTTATCCTAGTCCACAGGATAGTTGCAAAAAATGTTTCATCAAAGTAGAAACTTTGATTTGATCTAACTAGAAACTCGGAACATCCACGAGGGCCGGCACTCACTCACTGGTGTAGCCAACAAGCTTTGCTCTTCAAACAAGGGTTTGATCCCACATGCCCTCGTTCTTTTCCTTTCTTTCCCCTCCCCTTGCCTCTCCTGTAAAGCATGGATAGGAAAGGAAGGGAAAAATACAAGAAAAGCTTAGAAAGCCCTGTTTACTCCCCCATCCCAGAATACAAAGCACCCACCAAGTCTAGAAATTACTTGACTATATTAAGGTCCTCAGGTCCCCATTTCACTTTATTCTGCTCCTACTTCTTGCTTGCCTCTCCTGTGGTTGCCATGACAGCTTGCCCACCAAAAACTCCACCCAATTTCAACCTGCTCCTAGAAGCCCCATTCCCACCCAGGTGAAGGTAAAACCATTGCAGGTAGGCCTTCCGCTATAATCAAGAGCACCAGTGATCATGGGGGGATCTAGAGTGACTTAGTTACCATTTTCTCCCTTTCTTTTCCCTTGAACAATTGGTACCATCACCCGATCTGACACGCCTCTTGCACTGTTGGAGGATTCTACACCAGAAGTAGAATTGCCTAAGCTGGAAAATAAGAAAATCTGATGATTATTTTCAAATATTTCAAGGGACATCGGCCAGAAGAAGGGTCGGATCTATGTGCACAGTTCCATGGGGTAACTAGAACTAAGAACTCCAAGTTGCAGGGAAACAGATTTCTAATATTCTACCAGTGAGAGAAGTTCCACAGACCTCCTCATGAGGTAATGAGTTGCCGTCACTGGAAGTATTCAAGAACATAGTTGACCATCTTTCAGAGATCTAATAGAGGGGATTTCTCAGGAAGTTGTAGCCTGGACTGCTGTGAAAAGTGAGTGATGGTTGTAAAGGAATACCCTGGCTCTTTTGGCTTGTGTTTCAGCCCTCTGGGCGCTGGCTTATTGATGAGATCTGGAGCTTCAGGAAGGGCAATGGTCTGAGTCTGGGATTTCTTTCCTGCTTTTGGGTGTTCAGTTCCAGAACTGGAAGAAGCCTCTCGAAGGCCATTGAATCATTTTTCAAAAGAGGAAATTGTGGCCTGAATGGATCAAACGATTTGCTCCAAGTCTCAGAGGCAGCAAATATGGCAGACAGGACATGAGCCAGGTCTAACCCAAGCTAGTGCTCACCCAAGCTGTCCCCTCTCTCGTCCGGGGTCTGCTGCCTAGCAGAGACACGATTGCTTAGATCATTTTAAATAGTTGCCTTTTGCAGCAACTGAACCAGCAAGCTGAAAACAGGTCACAGAAGTCAATCGATTTCTTTATCTGTCTCAGTTTTTTTTTCAAAGATAGAAAATGGCAAATGACAGAGACATCTTTGGGATTCTGGGACTCTTTTCTGGGACTGCACAGGTGTGAGACAATTTGGATTTTTTTATAATTCAACTTTTTTATTTTCAAAACATATGCATGAAAAATTTTTCAACATTGACCCTTGCAAAACCTTGTATACCAAATCCCCCTATTCCCCCACCCCATCCCCTAGATGGCAAGTAATCCAATATATGTTAAACATGGTAAAATATATGTTAAATTGGATTTATTTTTTAAAGGGGATAATAATTCTCCACCAGAACATGGATAAAAACAGGTATCATAACTCACTAAAAATGATCTCAGCCTCCCATGGTGCAGTTTGTGTACTTTAGTTCAGAATTGCCACAAACAAAAATAGAAGCCCAACCTGGGTGAAATGCCTTCTCCGATACACTATCGTAAACAACTCCTGGCGTGGTACTAGCTTTGAAGGCAGGAAAGCTGCGTTGGGGGCTGCTGGGTATCCCTGGGCACCTGTCAGTAGTGCTTTGGGCCAGTAGTTACCAGGATGGGGGGGGTGGGGTTCTTGAGGTCAACTCTATTTCTGTATTAATACTAAGATGTTCTTTGCTTATTCAAATACGACTCCCTTAACTATGTATGTGTGAGGATGTGTTTTCTTCATGTACTTCAACCAAACGATATACTGCAACAGCTTGAATGTAGAAGCAGATCGAAGAAAGCATGTCTTCAATTATGCCGACATTTGGGAGCCTTGTAAAGCTATGGAAAACTATGCTACTCTTTTCCCCAAATTTTTCGTTTTGGAAAAAATAGTTATTTTTCATAAAAAAATGTATTTATATTAACATGTAATGGGGAAGGAGAAGGGAATGAGCATTTTTTTTTTTTTTTTTTATTGTTCAATTGTTTCAGTCATGTCTAACTCCTCTTACCCACATTTCAAGTTTTCTTGGCAAAAACACTAGAGTGGTTTGTTTTCCTTTTCCAGTTCTTTTTACAGATGAGGAAACTGAGGTAAACACAGTGAAGGGACTTGCCCAGGGTCACCCAGCTAGTGAGTGTCTAAGACCAGATTGAAGATTTCCTGATTCCAATCCTGACACTCTACCTATCGTACCACCTAAATGTTCAGTAACAATACAGCACTTTGTGTACCAAGCACTTTTCCAACTGCATTATAAATATTATCTCATTTGATCCTCCTAACAACACTTTGAGGTAGATGCTATTATTATCCCCATTTTATAGTTGAAGAAACTGAGGTAAAGAAAGGTTGAGTTATTTGCCCAGGATCATACCCTTAATAAGTGTCTGAGGCTCAAACTCGGGACTGTTTGACCAAAGTCTATCCATTGTGGCGCCTAGCCACTTAATAAACTCTGTAATAGCTTTACTATTGTTAAATTGAATGAGATAATGAATGCTTTTAAAAATTTATCATTTTTAATTTCTAACATGGCAAATATTCATAGATTAATCTGCAAAAGCAACAACTCTGGGGTTCTCAAGAGTTTTAAAGAGTATAAAAGGGTCCTGAGAATGAAAAGTCTCTGGGCCAGAAAACCAAACATTTGACCTCAATCACCTGCAGAATTATTGTACTGGAGCTAGCTAGGTGGTACAGTGGTTAGAACATCAGCCCTGAAGTCAGGAGGAAGCTGAGTTTAAATCTCAGACCCTTAACACTTCCTGCCTGTGTGACCCTCGGCAAGTCACTTAACCCCAATTGCCTCAGGGGAGGAAAAAGAATTCTTATATTCAGAACTAGATTAAAATGTATCTGGGAATCATTTAACAAAATAAATAAAACTGTGATACAATGTAGATGATGTTAACTTGTGTTTTTTAAAGTCAGTATATGACCTGCAAAGATCAGTTTCTGGTTGAGTTTGACTCCACTGTTCTTGGCAACTCTCACATCAACAACAAGCATTTATTAAGCTCCACTGTGTTCTCTATGACTATCCGTTGTAGAAAGGATGCTGACCTCCTCTGCACTGGAGAAGAAGGTCCTACACCAGTGAAATCCCTTTCCTTAGTGCCCAGAATCCGTTGCTAAGGCCACATCCCTCAGCGTGGCGTTCCTGAGGGCTTCACTGGCAGCCCACCGGGGAGACTCAAGAGCTGTCCCAGCGACAAGCCGAGAGCAGAGGACCAACCTAGCTCCTCTGCAGAGGTTCATCACCTCACTGGTTGCAAGGTGGTAAGATGTTTTGCCACAGAAACTCTTGCAGGCCATCTACTAAAACCACAGAGAGGTTGTGATCTGTGTCACACACGAGAGCTTACACACGGACAGAACGGCTTCAAGTGTCAATGAGAGAAGGACCAAGGTCTCCCCAAGCTCGGCTGGCCTCTGGCTTTGTTTTTAAACAATCTACAGAAAAACACAGATTGTCGTCTAGCTTTGGACCAGTAGTTACCAAGATGGGGGGGGGGGGGGGGGGGGGAGTCCTTGAGGTCAACTCTATTAAATTAATGGTAATTAAAAGGTAGATCACAGACATCCTCAGCAGAGACCCTCCATCCAACTCAGTTCATAACCCCTCCATCTCTTCTCATCCTGTTCCACTATCATCCTTGTGTTTCCAGAAGATGGAGGGTGGAGGCTAGATCCGTTAGATGCTTTTTCCAATTCTTTCTTCCTCTCTTCCTGTGCTAGATATAAACACCAAAGGATTTGTTCTTTTGTTTGCTCTCTTTCCTCTTTTGACTAGTCAGGCTCCTTTTGTTTTCCTTTTTTCTTTTCCTTGGGGTCAATGGAGAGAAGACCAGGCCAAAATTTTTGGTATTTTGTCTTTCCTTCTAGAAGATGGAGGGTGAAAGAACCATATAATTCCTTATTTTCTTTATGGGCAACATTTGGGCAGAAACAATGCTCTCCCTACTTGGCAGTCAAAGAAGTAACACTAAATAGATATGGAGTGCTTCTATGAATAATAAGTTTCAGGTGTTTTTTGTTTGTTTGTTTTGTTTTATTTTGAAAAATATATATGGGCATCTTTTATTTTTTATAAGACTCGAGTTTCTGAATATAAACACTTCCTTTTATCCACTAACAGACTTCTCTTGTTTTAAAAGATATATATGAAAAAAAAATAGAAAAAGGAGGAGAAAGTTTGGCATGATAAACCAACAAATCAATCATGTGTGATAATATATTCAATAGTCTATATTCATAATGCCCTGATTCTGCAAAAAGAGGGGATACTCTAGGGGCCAAACTTGGTCATCATAATCACATAGTGATTCAGTTTGGGGCATTCTTCAATCTCTAGATTTTGCCACTATGCCCAATTTTGCCTTCTCCTTCCAACCTGAGACTCCCTGCTCCCATTGCTAAATACTTACTAGAGCTTCCATTTTGCAGTCATTTTTGTTTGCATTTGTAATCCCCAATGTAATTCTCAAAGCTCAATACCTGGTGCGTAGTAAGTGGTTAATAAATACTTGTTGAATTGACTTGATCTTTCCTCCCCATTGGTTAGTCATTTTGTATATTGTTTTTCCGGTACTGCATCTCTTTATCATTTCACATTGTCTTCCTATACATCTCTGAATTTTTTGTACTCATCATTTCTTATGGCACATTAATATTCCATTAATGTACCACAATTTATTTAATCATTCCTCAATATGTAGGAACAATGAAAATTTTAAGATAACCTTAAACTTTATTTAAAGTGAAAAACCATTGATTATTTTCTCCCTCCCCCCTAAAATGAGCCCTTTTCCAAAGCTTCTTATTTTTGTTAGAACACACTTTCCCCCCCTCCCCCTCAAGTTATCTAGGTTTGTAACTTTAATGTCATCCTAAAGTCATTTCTTTCCCTTGTTGTCCCACCACTCCAGTGTCTAACTAGTTATCCAATACTTTTTTATTCTATTTCTATATGTCTTGCATTTAGACGAGATTTAATAATTAGTTAGAAATTGCAGTAGATAGTGCCGGACCTACAGTTAAGAAGACCTAATTCAATCCTGACCTAAGACACTTACTACTTGTGTGATTTTGGGCAAGTCAAATGACCTCTGCCTGCCTCCATTTCCACTGTAAAATAAGATAATAATAGCACTCACTTCCCAGAGTTATTGTGAAGACCACATGAGAAAACATGTAAAATGCTTTGTAATCCTTAAGGAGCTAAATAAAGGCTAGCTGTCCAGCCCTGTACTACATTACTCACCTCTTCATCCCAGCTCAGACATAACATTTTATTGCTACTTCCTATTCCCACAAACCATCTATCCCTCTGTGTGTGAAATTCAGACCTTCCTCAATTCCACCTTTCAGAACCCCCTTCCCCTGTGCTACTTTCCCTGGGATGTTTTTCCCAGTGGTTGACATCTTCTCCCTTCTCAGGCTGCCTTATATTTTACCTATCTGTTTATATGATCCTTTTCTCCATGAAGCCTTCATAAGAATATTTTTAGTAAAACATTTTATTTTTTCCACTTATATGTAAAGAAAATTTTCAACATTCATTTTATAGAAGATTTTAAGTTCCATTTTCTCTCTCTCCCTCCTTTCCTTCCCCCTCCCCCAAACAGTAAACAGTCTGACATAGATTTTACACGGGTAATCATATTAAATATATTTCCATGTTAGTCATGTTGTGAAAGAAGAATCAGAACAAAAGGGCAAAACCACCAAAAAAAAGTGAAAATAGTCTGTTTTGATCTGCGTTCAGATGCCTCATTTCTTTCTCTGGATGTGGTCAGCATTTTCCATCACGAATCCTTTGAATTGTCTTGAATCATCATATTGCTGAGAAGAGCCAAGTCTGTCGTAGCTGATCGTTGCACAGGGCTGCCGTTCCTGTGTACAATGCTCTCCTGGTTCTGCTCCCTTCACTCGGCATCAGTTCAGGAATAAAATATTTGTAAAACTGAGAGCGGTTACACTGCAGTGTACAGGGAGTACTTTTCCATCACAAAGTCCTGGATTCAAATCCTGACTCTGACATCTGCTGGTTATGTGATCATGAACAAATCTCTTAATTTCTCAGTGCCCCTAGATAATGCAGTAGGACAATAGAATCATAGATTGATAGCTTGGAAGGGACCTGGTACATGCATTTTTCTGCTGAAGAAACTGAGGGTTATGGAGGATAAGCAGCATTTGAGCTCAGCCAGGTCCACTGACTCCTGAGCCAGCATCTTCCTCTGTTATCGATTGCAGAGAAGCAGCTAATCTATTTGTAGGGAAGTTTCCACATTGGGAGCTCCCAAACACGATGGAAATCACTGAAATAGAACCCCCCCTCTCACCTTCACAAAGGTAAAGGTAAACCCCTTATTTCAACAGAAGCAGCCAAGTGGTACAATGAATACAGAGCTGGACTTGAAATCATAAAGATCTGAATTCAAATCCTACCAGTTCTTCCACAAGTACTCCCCTCCTCCCCCCATCATATCTAGATTCCCCTAGTGGAAATCCTCTTCCTTCAGAACCCAGCTCAAATGCTGCCTCTTCTGGGAAGCTTTCCCTGATTCCATCCCACCCTATTCCCTCCAAGCTTTTCCTGCCTCCTCCTTATTAATCCCTCTGCGGCATAAATATATTCCATTTTGTATCATGTGCTAAGTCACTATCTTTCTGAGAGTAGACTGTGTCTCAGACACATACTAGCTCGGTCACCTTGGAGGAGTCATTAAAAAAAAAATCACTATTTGACTCAGTTTCCTCAACTGTAAAATGGCACTTATTTCTCAGGTTTATTGTGAAGATCAAATGAGATTTTTGTAAAATGCTTAGCATAATGCCTGCTGCACATAGTAGGTGCTGGATAAATGCTGGCTATTGTCGTTGTTAGTGTCTTACTAGGTACAGCCCCTTTTATGATCACTCAGCACTCAGCAGAAGTTTATTCCAAAAAAGCAAAGTTGGGGGCAAGCAGGACAAGAAAAACGTGGATTTATGTTCTCCAAAACTCTATCCTCTGGGGAGAAGTTAGATCCCTGGAGAGAGGGTTGTGGGGAGGGAGGAGAGGCACACCTTCTATAGCTCTCTTCCAAACTGTGCTGAAGTTCCCTACTCTTTTATGGAGATATTTTAGAAGGAACTGGCATTTGCCCTGCGTGATCCCCTCCCCCTCTTCCCCAATTCAGGCTTTTCCAGTTTGAGGGAAATCTTGGCCAGTCCTGAAAGCTTCCTGGACTTAGAAACAAATTCCTTTCCTAGGCGCAGCCCTCCATAACCATAAACACTGGAAACCCAGAGAGCTGTGGTTTGGGTGTTTTTTTTTTTTTTCCTTCCCCTCTCCTCCTGTGTATATAGCCCTTGCTCTGGTCGAGCATTCATCCTCCTGTTGTGATGAGCAGAATGAAGACTTTGTTTTCCCTCTTCATGTTAGAACAATTTCTATCTTTTCTATGCTTGTGATAGTTAGAAACATTCCTCAGGGATTTGAGTCATTTTCAATTTACATTAGAATATTGAAGTCAAATAGCCAAAAAAAGAAGAAAAAGATGTCATGTGTTGCCCAAGCTCAGTGGAAACCATTTTTAATGGTACCATGGAAAATCCCGGTATTTGTCAGACTTAAATACAACAACAACATCATCATCATCACCATCGGCACCATCATCAACAACAACAAAGCTGTCAATGATTTGTGGAGTGTGCTAGACTTGATTTGTCCTTGGAAAATAATAATAATAACAAAAGCTAGCACTTATATAGGACTCAGTTTGGCAAAGGTCTGTATACACATCTCATTTGGTCCTCAGTGACAGCCATTGGAGGTAGGTGCTATGATTATCCCCATTTCACAGATGTGGAAATGGAAACTAAGGGATTGTAAATGACCTGCCTAGACTCCCAGGGAGACTCAGGACTCCCTCCTGTCCTGAGGTTGGACAGGAATTCTGTCTTTCTGACTCAAGGGGAAAAGAGGAGAGGGGAAGAGAGAGCATTCTATCCACTATATTACAGAGCTGCATCTGATAATGGAAAATATGATAGCATCCCCACACCCAAATCATCTGGATTGCTTTTGCATTTTCTCACCGGTCCTAAAGACAATTTACCAGCTTTGGAGAATGTTTCACGAGCTTAGACAGTAATAGGGCAGGGATATCATTCACGATTTATCTAGCTGAACTTGTCACTCAGCAAATCGATGATAGCTGTTTCCAAACTAATCTCCCAGACAAACCTAGATCATCGAGAAAATTGGCTTGGTAACGTTTTGTTTTCTTAGAAAAACCTTAGTTACCTTGATGCATCCAATAGATATTTTTTGAGGTCTCATTCTGCACCTCTCCACAGTCCGAGGTACCACAGACAATATAAACCCAATCCAGAGCAGAGTCCCTGACCTCGGGGAGGTTTTTGTTGCTGTCGGGGCATTCCAGTCATGTCTGTGGCCCCATTTAGGGTTTACTTGGAGATTTTGGAGTCATTTGCCATTTCCTTCTCCAGCTCATTTTACAGATGAGGAAACTAAGGCAAGCAGGGTTAGGGGACTTGCCCAGGGTCACTCAGCTAGGAAGTCCTTGAGGTCAGGCTTGAACTCAAGAAGATGAGTTTTCCTAATTCCTGGCCTGGCCCTCCCCAACCATCCTCTCTCCCAGCTACCTTTGCACAAATAACGTGCATTCAGACTCTACAATTCTAGTTACCTCTCTGATGCAGAGAAATGTAAATGGGATGAAGTTCTGTGGTCCAGAACAGAACCTTTTACCTTGCCAAGGTCTACAGATGAAAGAGGGATTGTGCCTTCGAGAGACAGTTTTGCTTACTTCTCAACCTGGAAGAGAAAGAGGGATAATTTGGGCATCCGGATGCAGAGTTGGGAGGAGACTCCAAGGATCAATTCTCTGAGGAATTGGGCAATCAGAAAAGAGATGGGATGAAGGCTGAAAAAACAGGTAAGGGCAGGGGGTAGTAGCTACACAACGAATGGTTGAGAGAACCTGGATTCCACCATTTCCAACCTTCTCATCAGGGAACTCCCAAGGGCTGGAACCAAAGGTGCTTTCAATCAGAGCCTCTCCCCAAAAGTAGAGCTTTTCTCTCCCCCCTCTCCAATCTGAGGACAAAGAAGTGGATTCTAAAGCTTATTATACTTGTAATTTTGGTTTAATTTTCAACGTGTTAGCTGCATAACAGAATAGATCACAACTTGTCTGGTCAGGGTGCTTCAATACTCGAGAAAAGGATCTATCTGCCTTAAACCTTTCTAAATTGTCAGCGAAGACAGAGTGTTAACCCCGCTCTGACTCTCTCCACATCAACTGGGGACTCAGAAACTAAGAAAATATTTTATTGATTTTGTTGTTGTTGTTGTTGTTGAGGCAATTGGGGTTAAGTGACTTGCCCAGGATCACACAACCAGAAAGTGTTAAGTGTCTGAGGTCAGATCCTCCTGACTTCAGGGCCCTCTAAAGGAGAGAACAATTTATTAAAGGTGATTTTAAGTATCTTTTATAAACTTTCCAAACAAAGTAACAAAACACACAAACCAAGACCTTGGGCCAAACCAGTTAAAACACTGTGAAACAAAATAGGATCTTGGAAAGTGAGAGGATGCTTTCCTCTTGGGCGGTTAGCCCTGGGTAATTGTATTTCCTTTGTTCTCTCCAATAGACTTCCCAGTCCTGGGAGTGAAGGTGTGGACTCAGAGAAAGTCAAGCCCCTGGGCACAATGGGAGGGCTCTTTGGGAAAGAGTGACCCCGCCTCACCGAGGAGAGAGCTGCTACCCTAATCGCCTCCAGTCCCACAGCTCACAGCCCAATAAGGCTTTGGGGTTTCCTGCACTTTTTACAGGCTTTCCACACGAGGTGAACAGTCATGGAAAAATATAAACTTGAAAGGAACAGAGATAAGCTCTGTGTGGATACACAGTCTCCCTGCCAGGGACACAGAAGGAATGAGAAGGCAGAGAGGTAGTGAAGCCGAGTTTTTAGTAAATAAAGATGCTACAGTTTCTCTTACATCTGGATGGCTTTTGCACTATTTAGCCCTCCTTGAGGTGGGCAGCCCCAGTGGGAGGAGTCACAGGTATTGGTCCCCAGAGTCCCTCTCTGTCTCCTTCCTCCCTGTGTTGTGCCATGGGGGAGAATTTTTGCCATTTCCCTCAATCAAGTTACTCCATTCTCCTCTTGAAATTTTCAGTCCCTCTCACGTGAAAGGAAAAATATATTGTTTTTCTTTAACATGGCTGCAGCCTCTCACTTTCCAGGGATCAGTGGGAGTGGATACCAGACCTTGGACCCCACCGAGGCACCATCTTTTTTTTTTTTTCTTTTGAGGCAATTGGGGTTAAGTGACTTACCCAAGATCACCAACTAGGAAGTGTTAAGTGTCTGAGGCTAGATTTGAACTCAAGTCCTCCTGACTTCAGGGTTGGTGCTCTCTCTACTGCACTACCTAACTCCCCAGGGCACCATCTTTAATGGCCTCAAGAGGAGAGTAGAACTTGGAGCATACCTCCCATGGGTGCTCCACAGCCCACCTATAACTTATCATCTTCGAGTCCTAGAGCCTGAGGCTTGGAAAAACTAAAAGATATTCCCAGTGTCCCAGAGCTACATCTAATCCTCATATCACCCCTGATCTCCAGGGCCACATAAGCAATTGCCTTATCTCCAAATGGGGATCCCATGGACATCTGAAACTCAGCATAACCCAAATAGAACTCATTGTCTTTCCCTCTCAATCTTGTCCTGCCCCCTCCCAGACTCCCCATCTCTATTCATGAACTTTCTTCTAGTTGCTACCCCAAGGATGTTAGGAGTCATTTTCCATCCCCTCTCCCTCCATCCAGTTAGTTGATGACTTTTGTGGTTCCCCTACTCACCTTTTCCCTGCACTATTTAAGTAGTCTCCTAATTGATCAAGACAAGTCAACAACATCAATTAAGTGCCAGGCGGTGTGCTAAGTGCTGGGGAGTCAAAGGGAGACAAAAACAGCCTCTCCCATCAAACTGTTCACAATTTGAATTGAATGAAGAAGGCAATATGCAAACAACTCTGTGCAAACAAGACACCTGGAGGATAAAATGGAGGTGAATTCAAAAGGAAAGCATAGCATTAAGAGGATTTGGGGAAAGGCTTCTTGTTGATACTTGAAGGAAGCTAAGGGAGGAATTGGTCTCCTCAAATCCAATCTCTTCATTCATCTTGTATGTTATTCCCAACTATCAAATGGACATTTCTCCCTGTTTGTGTCACTCCCTTGCTCAAGAAATCTGAGAGGCTCCTCGTTGCCATGAGGATAGAATATGGTTTTTAAAACACTTCGTGAGTGAGGTAGTTAAGTGGTGAAACTTGAGAGGCTCCCATTGTTTTTAGGGTAGAATATGGTTTTTAAAACGCTTCATGATTGAGACAGCTAGGTGGTGCAGGTAGTGGATAGAATACTGGCTTTGGAGCCAGGAAGACTCATTGACTACCTGTGTAGCCCTGAGCAAGACACTCAACTTTGTCTCAATTTCTCCATCTGTAAAATGAGAGGAAAGAAAGAAATGGCAGAGCATGACAGTATCTTTGCCAAGAAAACCCCATATGGGGTCACACAGAATCAGATGTGACTGAAACAATAAAATGACAATGATTGAGGTGTTACAGAAGTTTTCACCCTCTTTAAGATTGGTTAATGTCCCTAATTTGCTCCATGTTGTAACTTCAAGTTAGTTGATACTATTTGAGGGAAATCAGCCAGGGACTGAACTACAGTATTTTGCAAAGGAGGAATTTTGCAAATTTTGACCTTAAGCTGTAAATTACAACAACGAAGATGTATTTGGAGAGGCTGATGTACAGAAAACTTCCAAGGGGGTGACTGGGTGATTTTTTAAGAGAGCCAGGTTTGCATGAGCACCGTGAGGGCAGAGGTGCTGAAGAAGTTCAGGGCTGAGGTGAGTGAGATGAAAGCTTAGGGAGAGGTAGAAGGAAAGGGGTAGGTCATTTAACTTCAATTGTCCTGACCAAACAAATTAGTCACTTTAGTGGCTGGACGAAGGATGGATTGGCAGGGGGAGAGACTTGAAGCTGGCAGTCTATGAGCTATTGCAGTCTTTGCGGTGTGAGATGATGAGGAGCTGCACTAAATTGGTGGCAGTGTTGGAGGGAGAAGGGGGCTCTTCCCAAGACGCTGCAAAGGTAAAAGAGCAGGCCTTGGCCATGATTTGGATATGGGGGATGAGGGACAGTGAGGGGGCAAGAATGACAAGGATGAGGGAGTGGGAAGAGGGCGTTGACTTCTCCAGGAATGGGGAAGGTAGAAGGGGGTGGGATACAGGAGGAAAGATAATGGCTAATATTTTGGATATGTTGAGTTTAAGATGTCTGAAAGGCCATTGCAGCTAGGGTATGGGAGAGCAGCAGAGAATTCAGGGCAGGATTGGGGAAGGTAGAAGGGGGGGAGGGGTGGAAATACAGGAGGAAAGGTAAGTTATACTCTGGATATGTTGAGTTTAAGATGTCTATGTAATATCTAGTATAAATTGTCTGGAGATAGGATAGATTTGAGAATCCTCAACATAGACATAGTATTTAAATTCATGGGAACTGATGAGATCACCAAGTAAAGTAGTAGAAAGGGAGAAGAGGAAAGGGTCCCAGACGAATAATGTGGGACACCTCTGGTTGGAGGACACGACCTAGATGAGAATCCAATAAAAGACAGAGAAGGAACAATCAGACAACTGGGAGACCATGGGGCCTTGAAAACTTAGAGAGAAGGAGTGGAGGATTCTGGTGAGTCAAATGGGTGAGTAAATACTGGCGATTGAGTTCTTGGAACTGGACCCTAGCCTAGTCAATAAGCATTTCTTAAGCTCCTGAAGCCTGCCAGGCTCTGTGCCAAGCAACTTAACAATTATTTTCTCTTTTGATTCTTACAAAGATCCTTAGAGGTAGGTGCTGTGATTATCCCATTTTAACAACTAGAGGAAATGAGGCAAATGGTTAAATTACTTTCCCAGAGTCAGACAGCTCAGAAACATAAGAGGAAGAAGATTTGAACTCAGTGCTTCCTGACTGGTGGCACGGGGCTCAATCAACCACTATGTCAGGCAGCTGCCTTCAGAAGGTACCTGAGAGGTTATTTTCCCCTTCTTTCTAAATCCACTCTTTCCTGTTCCACAAGATCACTGTGTAAATATGTATACGTATATTGTATTTAACATATACTGTAATATGTTTAACATGTATGGAACTACCTGTCATCTGGGGGAGGGGGTGGAGAGGAAGGAGGGGAAAAGTGGGAACAGAAGGTTTTGCAAGGGTCAGTGTTGAAAACTTACTCATGCATATGTTTGATATATAAAAAGCTATAATAAAAATAAAATTTAAAAAATGAATGTTAAAAATGGTCTTTTCGTGTAATTGGAAAAAATTAAGCTATTTAAAAAAATAAATAACTGTCTAACTCCCCCCCCCCCAAAAAAAAAAAAGCAGGTCCCTGAGAATAGACTGTGCACTTGACTTTTGTCTGAGAATTCTACCTCTGGCAGTTGGGGGCCTCCTTTCATGAGGTTGTGGTGAGGAAGGCACCTTCCAGAGACAGAGAAATGAGAATTATTATCATTATTCATCTCTCTGGGCCTCAGTTTCCCCTTCTTTAAAATGAGAAAGTGGAACCTTACAGTGCTCTATTCTTGTTAGCTGTTATTCTCATTGCCATTATTACTGTCCTTAACATCACTTGCGGTCGCACTGCTCAGTGCATTTTCAGGTTCCTCACTTGTTTCCCTGTGGCAGCCTCTGGTCTGAGCGGGAAGCGGCCATTGCCAGCCTCCGCCCTGGCAGAAAGAGGATTTGAACCCGGCTTCTCTCACTCCACCCCGAGCCCCGCATTAAAGCCCCGGCTCACTCGTCCCCTTGACCTGTGGACGTAAGGCCGGAGAGCCCAGAACGTGCTCCCCGGGATGTTCTGGAGGGCCTTGCACTGAGAGCACGCAGCGCTCGTGGGCGCGGGTGTGGGGGCAGCGGCCGCACGGTCCAGGACTGGGCCCAGCGGGCGCTCCCTTGGGAAGATGAAATGTTCTGTTGGCCGTTGGGCTGAATAGTGAACGTCTGGGTGTGGTTCCCGGGCTGGGGGTTCCGCGCAGAGATAAGGGCCGCGCTCTGCTTTTTAGGTCACAGTTCAGTTTGATAGAAAACCCCTGCTGGGAACAGCTGTGGCGGGGAGGGAGGGAGGGGCAGCCCTGGTGGGTGGCAGGCTGGGAGGAGGCTCCGGTCACAAGGGAGCCGGGGAGAGCCATTGGTCAGCTCTGCCCTCCCCTCCCGGGCCCTGCCCTCCCGACCTTGCCTAATTGAACGTCTGTGTCCACGCCTGCGGCGCAGCCCCGGCTCCCCCGCCGAATGATGATTTCCACAAAGGATGTTCCAGGGGCCAGGCTGAGGGGGCTCTATGTTGGGGGGGGGGGGCGGGGAACCCTATCAGATTTTCTTGGGCGGTTTATTTTTTCTACCCCCGGGCATGGGAACACGTGTCCTTTGATAGATGGAGCTCTGTGGGATGTCTCAGAAATATTCAAGTTTTCAAAGATCCTTGAATTCTAATCCTGAAGTGCCCGTGTGACAAACTGAGACTGTCCCCCGGCCTGGAAGCTGGGAATTAAAGGCTAATCCACTATTAATTATTTTAGCCTGAGGTCACGTCCCCCACTCGCCCCGGGCCACCGTGAAAAGCGTAGACCCTATGATTGAAAAAGAGAAAAAGGAAATTTTCAGAAGAAAATAGAAGAATAAACAATAGCTGGGGGGGGGGGAGGAGGGTGTGTATGTATATATATATATATATATATATATATGCTTTTCCTGAAGAATGGCGTCTTCCCACTGGCAGCCCTAAGAGGTACGCTTTAAAAATGAAGATCAGAATAGTTGATTTGTGAGTGTGTGTGTGTGTGTGTGTGTGTGAGAGAGAGACAGAGAGACAGAGACACAGACAGACAGAGAGACAGAGACACAGACAGAGACAGAGACATAGTGAGGAAAACACTGGCGCTAACATCCCAACCCCATCAGTTAACCCAAATCATTTATCTCATCTTTCCTTACCTGTACAATGCGGCTGATAATGATACTCACCCTACCCACCTCACAGAATTGTTGCAATAATAAAGGCAAATGATGGATATGAGTGGAATACTATATGGAAAGAGCCCTTCAAACTCTGAAGCATCATATAAACGTCAGCTACTGAGATTATTGTTATCTGTCTCCCAGAGTAATTGTATGGCCGAGAGCCGAGTGTTACAGAATCAAAGCTTTCGAATTGTAGGGCTGTGGAGGACTTTGCAAAGTCCCTTAGGCAGCAAGGAAGTCAAATCAGTAAATACTTAAAAGAAATTAATTCAGGTGCTTTGCTGGAAGGTGAAATCCCGAAGCTGAAGCTTAAACGCTTTAACCACAAAATGAGAAGATGGAACTCGTTAAAAAAGACCCTGATGTTGGGAAAGATTTAAGATGAAAGGAAAATGGGGTGGGGGATGAGATGGGTGCGCATAGAAACAGTGAACGTGAAGTTGGACAGATTTCGGGAGATAGTGGAGGATGGGAGGGTCCATGGAGCCATAAAGAGTCAACACTGAATAATTGAACAACACTGAATATAAAAATATTAGTTATTATTATTATTATTATTATCTATCTCACAAACTGTAAGTACCAAATAAAAAAATTTATGAAAGTGTCTTAGAGGTGTAAAGCACTCTTTTTATAGAAGCTATTATTATTTAAAATCTTGACTATTTTTATTGATGCCTCTTGAAATCGAATTAATTTCCAAACATATCCCTCACCTCTCTCATACCCAGTAGTTTTCCCCCTGGTGACAAAGATTTTTAAAAGTAAAAGAAACAATTCTGAGTGGAAGTCATCCATTGAGAAGATAGCACAGAGGGGGTACTCCCTCAGCATAATTGCAGTTTTTAAAACTATCATGATATCTCATGGGAATCACAAGATCATTTGATCAAACAGAGAGAGACCTCATGGGCCATTGAGTCTGGCCTCCTCATTTTAAAGATGATGGAAATGAGACCCATGTAGGTGAGCATTTGCCCAAGGCTACATCGGATAAAGATCAAAGGACATAGTGTATGGAAAGGACTTTAAGTTATAAAGAATGGGGGAAAAAATAACTTCTCGGGTTTCCTCAAATCTTTCTCTAATGCCCCAGCGGGGCAACAAGGGGACTCTGGGAGCCAAGAATAGTGTGGCTCTGGAAGACCATACAAAGCTAGAAAGGCTTTAAGTAAGACCTGATGGTAATCAATAAATCAATCGATAAATATTATTAAATGCCTACTGTGTGTCAGGCACTGTGCTAAGAGTTAGAGATAGAAAAAGAAGCAAAAGTCAAGCCCTGCTCTCAAGGAGCTTACAATCTAAAGAAGGAGACAACATGAAAACACACACACACACACACACACACACAAAAGTTAGGTACAGGATACATGGGAAATAATTAACAGAAGGTAGACTGCATGTCTGTTGGCTAGAACCAATCCTGGCTAAGTTAGGACAGGCTTAATGAACACCAGCTCCCAGGTGATGAATATTTTCAGGTCCCATCAACTCACACAGGTTGTCCAATGAAGTACACAGGGACTACAGCAGGTTATGGTGAAAGGATTGCTCTTCATGAAGGAATCCAAATAATAATAATAATAATAATAATAACAAATTTAGGGTGGAGAGGACTTTCGCAATGATCTGGTCCAGCCTCCTTATTTCACAGATCAATGTAATGAGATTCAGTGAATGGATTTGTCCAAGGTAATATAACTATTAAAGAACCATTTTAGACTTTGAACCTAGGTTCTTCCGCTACAAATTTAGCGATTTCCCTCCCTCCCCCTCACTGCATATATGTCTTCAAAGTCTTATGTAGGCAAAGGATTTGTTAGGAGGCTGCATGGAAGGGGTATTTTAAAATGTCACATTTTCTGATACAAATGACTGACTTTTGAATTCTACTCTGCTTCTATGTAATGTAATTAAACTCTTTAGTAATGACCTCTGGGATTTGAATGATTGAAAATAGAAGCTGGATCTGGAAATAATAGAAAGGGCTGACAGGTAGGGGTAGATCCATGAGGGGCTGGCCCCCCTGGAGACTGACATCAGGCTTAGACAAAAGATCTTGAGATATGACAGTAAGGGGCAGGATATTGGATAATTGAAGACTATTTGCCCCAGAGCCCTGAGCAATGACAGCACTAAGCTGTAATTAAAATATCAGGATGAGAATAAATTTGTTTTCTTTTAGTTTCTGCTTTCCAGTTTTGACACACTATTACTTTATGAATCTCTACATCTTCACGCGTGTTATGAAAGAAAGGTAAGTGGAAATGAAAGCCAGCTGTTGCTCGGGACTTTGGGGGTGAAATTTGCATAGAAAGCATCCCCTCTGAACAGAGCCTGTTGAAATTTCCCTGGAGGATCTTGAGGTCTTTAAACAGAGGTTTTTCCTGAAGACTCTTCCTTCCATATATGGGGAATTGCATAAATAGGCAAGAAAAGCTTCCCTCTCCACAAAAGAAGCTTCTGTCCAGGCTTGCCCCATCTATTGTTTTCACTTTGGCTAAGTAATGATTAATAGGCTACATAAACAGAGGTCCAGATACCTGCGTTTGGTTGTGGATAAGGAAATTATTTATAGTTGCCCGAAGCCAGCCTTGGTGTCTGGTATTTCTATGGGATTGTCTTGGGCCCAGGAGGGGGAAACGTTGCCTTGTGACAATAAGAAAAAAACATTTAAGAATCTGGACAGGTGTTTCTCAAATCAGCTTCCGTGTAAAGAAGGGAGGAGATGGTATTTTGCAGCCGGCCTGGGGGAAAAGAAAAATATGAGCCATTTGATTAAAGATTAATTTCAGAACTAAGTGGGAGAGTGGAGGAAAATTTACAGAAAGCCATAATAACTTGGGTTTTGACTCAGTTCACAAAAGAAAAGGGCAGCTTCCTGTTTATTTCTGGCTATTTATTTAAAATGGACATGTTCTTGGTCACGGTTGGAGAATTGCTAAGAATACTTGGGGGATCCCTCTTGGCCCCTAAATGTTCCAGAGCAAACTGAAATTGGGCTTGCTCCTTCTCTTTGAAGAGATGGAGCGCTCTAGGTATGAAACAATATTTATAATGTCAGACTTTTTTATTATGTAGGTTTGCTCGGCTGAACTGTTTTTCTTTTTTATTCTTATAAAAATTGCTTTCTGGGAGGGATGGGCGAGTGGGATTTGTTGGGAAATGAAAGCAAACAATTAATAAAGGGATCATTTTATCTGATGTTAAAAATACTTTTTTTTTCTAAGGGAACCTTATTATTATAATACTATTCTAATAATCACCAGTAGAACACTTAAAACTTTAGAGTGGAAGTAAAGTGAAAGTGGAAAAGAAACTCAACCTAAGCCAAACTAAAATCTCACCAAAATGGTCTTTGGAACAAAGGGAATAATATGGGACTGGAAGTCAAGAGACCTAATGTGCTAGCCTGGCTTCTGCAATTTACTGCCCTGTGTGATCTTGGGAAATGGACTTTTCTCCATCTTCATCCTTGTCATTGCTATTGAGTCATTTTCAACCATTTCTGACTCATGACCCTTTGGGGATTTTCTTAGTGCTTTGCCATTTCTTTCTCTAGCTCATTTTACAAATGAGAAAACTTCCGACAAACGGCTAAGTGACTTCCCCACGGTCATACAGCTAATAAGGGTCTAAGACCATATTTGAACTCGGGTTCTCCTGACTCTCATCCATGTTGACTTTTGTAGCTTTTGACTGCTCATCATCCTCTTTGGGTTATTGTGACACTGATCTCTCCTGCTTCTTTTCCTTTCTGTCTGACTGATTCTCCTTGTATTTTCTTAGCTTTATCCTTATCCAAATCTTGCCCACAAATGGTGGACTCTGTCCCAGTCCCTCTTTTCTTCTCCCTCTATACCATATCTCAGTTGGTGCTTTCTTGGTTCCCATGGGCTCAATCATCTCCAAAGCAAAGCTTTAACCTTTCTTCTGATTGAACTTCAATTTCATGTCACCAACCAACTGGATATCTTGAACTGGATGTCACAAAATCAACATATTCAAAACAAAACTCTTTTTCTTCAAACATCCGCTCTTTTCAACTTTGCTTTTACCGTAGAGGGCATTAACATCCTTTTAGCCAACCAGATTCATAACCCATGTGTCATCTTTGATTCCTCAGATAAATTCAGTACTCTATATTTCCACCCTATTTCCAGTCTTGCAATTTACCTTCACAACATCTTTTCTCTATTCACCTTAGCGTAGGCCTTCATCACTTCCTGTTATCAGCCTTCTGGTATTCCCTGTCTCAAATTGTTTTTTATTCTAGTCTATCCTTTATACAGCTACCAAAGTGATTTTCCTAAATCTAACCATGTTATTCTCACACTCAATAAGCCCCATCTCCTTATTACTTGAAGAATCAAATAGAAAACTTTGGCTTTGCCATTTAAGGTCCTTTACAATCTAATCCTTTCTCACTGGCTAGGCTTTATAATTAACTCACTTTCCTATTTTTCCTCCAGTGACTAAAATTAACTCATCTAATCCCTCTTCCAGAAGAAAAACTTCAAGTACCTTAAAACAACTTTCATTTTCTTTTACGATCTGGACCATCATCAAGAGTCAGCTATCCAGCTTAATTTTATTAGCTAATATGATAAACATGTATTTATGTTTTATCCAAAAAATGTTAAACACTACAAAGGACAGATCTCTTGGACCCTCCATTGGAGACATCTTTCCAAGGTTACATACACCGTTGATTATTATTACTCTTTGGATCCAACCACTCAATAAATTATAAATCCATCTATCTGTATACTCAACCTAACCAATCTTATTTCACAGTATCCACAAGAATAATATGAAAGCCTCAGCCGGATGTTTGCTAAAACCTTCTTTGCTTCAAGTTTTTAAGTTAAATTGGTGAGAAAAGAGTTGAGTGGTCTCAGGCAGTCCATAAATGAGAGGAGAATTTGTTCTGGGGTAGAAATAGGAGAATCATTAGCAAACAGTTTTAAAAATATAATTTCTATTCCTTTTAACCACCTAGGATTTTCACTGTTATTTCAACAAATTATCAATGAGAAGAAACTCTTAAACATTCCTAGAAACCTTTTAGTTAAAAACTTAGAATGTTACATTTTTTAAAATGACAATGGCCATAGTTCTAGGCTGCTCTAATTTAGAATTTCGCTTCAAGAATTCTAGATTATTTTCCCCAGGTAAACTTCAAGATGTCCCAGGGAACTTCGTCTTCCTACAAGATCATTTCAGTCCTGGTATTCATACCTCATCAGTGCCTTCTGCTCCAAATGGAGAACTCCCCAAACTTCCATTCATCTAAGTTATCTATATCCCAGGTCTGCCATCTTCTCCCTTCCCACCTGGCTGCACTTTCTGGTAGACTCCTTTATTATGTTCCTGGACTAGGTTCCCTCATCAGAAGGAGACTTTTATATGTTGTACATTAGAATGTAAGCTCTCTGGGAGCTGGGACTGCCTTTATTTTTCATATTTATCCCCAGTCTTTAGCATGCACCTGACATGATGCTTTAAAAATGTTTATTGACTGAATGGCTGATTCTATTTGTATCTGGGGATAGCAGAAGTAAGTCAAAACTGTCAGGATCCTGAAATAAGAAATTGTAGAGTGTAGTGGAGAGACAGCAGGTATGGAAAGTAGGAAGTCCTGGGTACCACTCCTGACTCAGGTACATACTAGCCATGTGACCTTAGGCTGTCCCTGAAAGCGCTCACTTGCCCAGCTCAACTCTATTAAGTATATAGAATTGCGGAATACTTGCTAATTTGTATAAAAAGTTTTCCCAATAAGAATTCTCAAATTCTAGTGAACCAAGAATCCAGACATAGCCTAACAATTGTCTATTAGATGATTAACTAGGATATTAGAGTTTTATGGGTTTGTTTATTTGTGTAAAAGAACAATTCACATACCACTTTTCTTATCTCATTGAGCTCTAACAGTAAGGAGAGGTAGGTGGGGTAGGGATCATTATAAGAAAAGAAAATTGAGACTTGGGGACATTAAGTCACTTGCTTAAGATCACCATAATTAGTAAGGGGTCTGAGGAAGAGCTGACATCCCAATCTTCTCTCTCAAAGTTCCACTGTAACTTCGTCTCTCGTATCATCTAAGGAAACAGATATTAAAAAAACAATCCACAAGGGGAAAAAAAAATCAAGGGAATGGAAAGGGACATGGAAAGGTCATCGAGTCCATCCTCTGCCTTCAGGCAAGACCACACCTAAACCAACCAGACAGATGAGACTCTATTATCTTTTTCAAGACCTCCCTAGCAGAGAAGCCCTCAACCCCCTGTTGTAACATGTAGACTGATATGTTACATACTTCAGCATACCACATATTTTTCCAGAACAGCTCCAAGCTGAGCCCATTATGGGCCCAATTAACTAGGTTGGTATTTAAAAAAAATATATGGAAAATTTTGCAATCTCCCTCACAAATGGTACTTTCAAGAATGACATTTGTCCTCTATAGATATTTAATCTGAAAGCACTTGAAACCAATCGGGAGGACGAGGAGGGCCCTCCGTACTTAGCTGTAGAATTCTCATTTATCCACAGTTGGATTTCAGCAATAATTATATAACTGGCTCCAATTAGAATGGCTCATTACTCAAAACAATAAATTATGAGAAAACCAGTCATGACCAAACAGAACTTAAAATAGAAATGATTCTCACCCTTGAGCTCTTAAAGCTCTGTAATGCTTAAATAAAACTTCAAAGTCCACGCAGATGACCTGCTTTTCTCACCCTATCTAACCCCTCTATCGATCAGAAACATTTAAAGAGACCAAGTCTCTTGGTAACATTACTTGAGTTTCTACATGTAAATATGCCTTTTGATAAAGACTTCTTTTAACATAGTAAGTGGTTTATAGTTGATTAAAAAAACAAAATTGAATTTTCATTCATAAATGAAAGCACTTTTTCCCTGACTGACTGTGTTTTCAGGAGGCATTTAGTGAATATCCTTTCAACTCAAAGGTGACTACTCTGGCCAAGTGCTTTACCACATGCTCTCCATTGATGGTTATTAATTAGTGTAAGCCATTGCGGAGCAAGCTCTTTATTCCAGATGCTTACGGCTTCTTGAATTTATGACCTCCCATTGAAATATTTATAGGACAGAGAGACGTTCAGTTCAATCCCCCTCTGGAACGTTCAGGCACAATTTGCAGTTCACGTGAGAGGAGATCAGGAACTGCTTCCTCTAGTAGGTTTAATTGAACAGAAAAAGCTTATGGAAATATTCTGGAAAGAGGTTGCCTCTCGGACAATTCTTCTTTTTAAATCTTCACTGATTTTTACAAGATAAGTAGGGCAATCAAAGGGAAATAAAGGCATGGTAATATCTGACATTTTAGGGTAGTTTTAGGAAAGATGCTACACACATTGGTTTAAGCAGCCTAATGCCCTTCCTTGAGCCTTCTCCGAATTATATTGGCAATTAATCTGTGCTGCCCTTCATTATGAGGCTGATGAAAAGGAGACTAAGAAAAGAGACCAAGTTTCTGAGTGTGATTGCCTGTGTGGACTCTATCTTAGACTCCTTGCCATTGCCAAGGCTCAGGACTTCTTCTTGGTGGTCTCCACCCTCTCTCCTAAACCACTGTCCTTGAAGGTGACAAAAGAACCACGTGACAGCCAATGACAATTTAGAAAGATCCAAGAGCTCCAGCTCTCCTACAACACCTCTGATTCCCAGTGTGAGCACTCTGCCACTGATACAGATCCCACCTTCAAAGATGGTCTTCCTCAGATCTAGCAACAAAAAATAAACCATTCTGGTGGGACCTTTCTCTTAACTTGGGGTCCTAGGGCAATAGACACCCAGGCATCCAGCTGGCCTTTCTGTGAATCCTTTCACACTTGGACCTGGCA
The DNA here is from genome assembly GCF_902635505.1 of Sarcophilus harrisii. Taxonomy (NCBI): domain Eukaryota; kingdom Metazoa; phylum Chordata; class Mammalia; order Dasyuromorphia; family Dasyuridae; genus Sarcophilus; species Sarcophilus harrisii. The sequence continues at coordinate 27,023,563 of NC_045431.1, forward strand.
AGATCAGAGCTTTAAGTCAGGTGAGAGAAGCCAGACTTACCTCCCCAAATCAGGACTGAATTAGAAGGGAATAATAACCCAGACAGATAAAAACAAGTTGCATATACACATGGCTAGCACATTACTTTATATATACACACATATGTAAATATATACATATATATGAATACACACACATATGTACACATACACATAAAAGGAAAGACTTGCTGACTCATAGCCTGAAGGACTAACATTAAAAAAAATAAAAAAAAAATTTTGGAGGGGGGAATATACCTAGAATCCAAAAAATTGTGCTTTGCATTTGGCGAGTGATTAATATATTTTTAAGTGAGAGGAAAGAAGTCCGGGAGGACTCGAGTATTTCAGACCTGGGTAACCACTGACAGGAACCAAGAAGTTTGAAAGAGAAGCTTATTTGAGGGAAGGTACTGAGTAATGGCAGAATAACTGAATGGAACAACCCAGCAGGCAGTTAGAAACATGGATCTGAACTCAGAAGAGAGATCTGGGATGGAAGTGAAGCTTTGTGAGTCAACCCTATAGAGGAGATAGTTGAACCTGTGAAAATGGAGAGAGTGAAAAGAAAGGAAGGGAATTGATTAAGGTTGGGCATCCTAGAGTTGGTGAAAATTGAAAGTAAAGTTGGTAAAGACATAGACCAGTGGTTCTAATACTTTTGTTTTCACTATCTTTATCCTATTAAAAAAATATTGAGGATCTCTCCCAAAGCGTTTTTGTTTATCTGGATTATATTTATAGACATTTATCATATTGGAAATAAAAACTACTTTTGAATTTGTAGACCCTCTAAAAGGGTTTCAGAGATCCCCAGGATTCTCTAGACCATACTTTGAGAACCACTGAGTCATAGACGAATAATAAAGTTTAAGTACAGAGAGTAAACTTTGCCAAGCTTTGCGGGGGAGGGTGTTTTGGAGATCCTTGGTGTCTGAGAGTGGTCCCATGTGGTGGGAGCACCAGAATCAGATGAACTGGATTTCAATCCTGTTTCTGATGCTTACTAGCTATGTCTTGTTGGGAGGTGTTTAACCTTCCTGGATTCAGTTTTTTTTTTTTTTTTTTTTTTTTTTAAATCAGAAAAATGAAGGGCTACACTGCCATTAAGTCATCTTCCAGTTCTAGCTCTCTCTGATTTTGTGACCTTTGTGCAGTCATTTACATTCAACCAGTCCTCAATCCAGAGTCCCTCCTCCTGCTTGGGTCCCCAAAAAGCCTCCTCCGTTCCCCTCGCTTCCCTCTGCTTCTATAATTAGCCATAGCTCACATAGTAATGACTCACATCTACAAAATTCTTTAAAGTTTATACAGTTCTTTCCATACAAGAATCTTAGGAAACAAAATCTGTTTTCCAGATGAGGGAGGTGAAAATAACCTGCCCATGGTCACACAACTCCCATGTGTCAGACTGGAGATTCCAACACAGGTCTAGCGTGCTTTCCATTATTCACACCGTCGCTCCTTGCTACAGATCGAAGTCGTTAGAAAAATGTGTCTCTCCTGGCCTCTGGTTTCTGCTCAATTAAAAATCTTTTCTTTTTCTTTCATTATTTTCTGATTCTCATCCGAAAGACTTGGTGCCCCTTTCTGCGTTCCAAAGTTAACTGTTCTCTCCTAGAGAGGCAGGGATTTGTCTTTGATTCAACAAACGAAGGCAAAATGATTACAAAGACAGGATTTTCCCACAGTTACTGTTACCGTTGGTTGTTTCTGTCATGTTTGACTCTTTGTGACTCTATTTGGGGCTTTCTTGGGGAAGATACTAGAGTGGTTTGCCATTTCCTTCTCCAGTCACACAGCTAATATGTGTCTGGGGCCAGATTTGAACTCACAAAGATGTGTTTGTGCACTCTCTGCAGCGTTATATGCATGATGCCGCCTCACTGCCCTTCTTCCCTAGAGGACATGAAAACAGGACCAATTCACTATAAGTAAGCTTGGCTCAAGTCGCTGCAGACAAATGGAAACTTGGCTTAGTCTTTACTGTTCTGTAAGAAAATCTTCTCCCAATGCCCAGGAGAAATCGACAGGTTTAACATAGTTGGTGACCCAGAAGGGCAGAAGGATCCTGGAAGGAAATGCTACTAACCTTTCTCTGGAGAAATCCTTGGGTCAATGGACCAGTCGCCTCACTTGGAACTGGTGAGGAAATTCTTTTTATCGATAAAGTAGATTCTGCAACTTATCCAGTTGTCTTAGAACATTGCCTGGAGTTCCTAAAGATTAAATGACTCACCTAGATTGCTTGAAGTCAGACCCTGGCTTTCTGAGGTTGGTTCTTTCTCTGATATTATAGAGTCAAATAATAGATAAATAAATATATATATTTAATAAAATCCATTAGGCACAGATATATGGATGATAGATTGGAGGGAGAGTAAAGTGAGCAATGGGAAGGCTAGTAGAGTAGCCCTGACAAGATGTAAAGTCAAAAGAGGGATGGAAGAGTTGGTGTGAAGTTGATAAATTCGGTAGCTGATCAATATGTGTGTGATTGAAGGTGGACCCGGTGAATGGGGAGTAGAAAGCAATCCCTCTGTTGAGAACCCAAGTGGCTAGCTTGCTGGTCGCGCACTCAGCAAAAAAAAAAAGGAAGTTGGGGAAAGATAGCAAGTTATTCTGGAGATGATGAATTTGAGAGTCTTATAAGGCATCCTGGTAGAGGTGGGTGATCAGCTCTAAATTATGTTCTAAATGTATCAGGGCAAAGCCAGGAGAACTGCCAAGTTCAGAGTCCGAACATTACACCTAACATCACGTAAGCTTTTTTGGCTGCCATATTTAAGGTCGTTTCTGATAGTGATAAGCCCAATTGAATGGATAAGTTACCTGCATAACATATTCCTTGAGAAACGGAGGTGTAGAAAGGCTACCTCACGTGCTCATTTATTTGCTGCAATAGTTGGTGGAAGAACAGAATAACAGCTGTACTTGTAGCTCGTGACCCCCAACTCACTAGCTAATCACATGTAATGGAGAAGACATTAGACCTGGCATCAAGAAGACGTTGTTTAACCTCTTTCTTAGTTTCTTCATCAGTAAAAAGGATTCAATGACCTCTATAGCACTAAACTTATAATCCTATGATATTCTAGCACTTAGCGCAGTGCTTGGCACATAGTAGGTGCTTAATATTTATTAATTTTTGATTAATTAATGATTTATTTATAATATGTATATTACATATATACATATAGTATAGTGTGGCCTGATAAAACAGAAGAAATGATGGAATATATACTAATCTCCTTAAGGAAATCATTTGCATTCTAAATTATTTTTCAATTTTTGACCTTTGAGATTATATTTTATTTTCAAAAGTAATTGTCATTCATAAAGCATCCGTGGTTAACTTTTTAGCCACAGAAAGATTGCTTTAAATCATATAGTCTATCATTTATTACTTTATCTTTGCACAGAGGGAACAGTCAATTTTTCAACTAACATGGATATTCAAGGAAGATGCTTCTAGAAATGCATGATGGAGGCAACATGGGTGAGAGTCCCACTACTACCATTCACTAATTGTCTGATGGCTTTTCTCGTTTGAGTTAATGTGCCCTTAGCTGTAGATTATGGATAAGTATTCCTGTACTACCTACCTCAAAGAACTCGTTTGAGGAAAATGATTTATAAACTATCAAGTGTCACGTAAATGAGAACACTCATTATTAATAGCTCTATTTTGTTTATTGTAGTACTGTTTTCTCTACATAATATTGTTTGAGGACCATCCGTTACTTTTCTACAAGTGAAAGCCAGAGAACACATCTGGATAAGCATCTGGAATGTGGTAACTCAAGAAAAGATTGGTTCCTCTCCAGGACTCCAGGGGAAACTCACCATTATCCCTGTTGCAGCACAGACTGGCCGGTCAGCCATGTGTACGAGTGTTCATTTATCATGGGTCTGTAAGTCAGGGATGCCCCTGTAAGTGAACTTTCAATTAGCTGTTATCTCATTTATAAGATGAAGGGGCCTGACTAAATGGATCACTGATGTCCCCTCTAGCTCCCGATGTCTGGGACAATGAAGGATAGGGGTGAGAGGAGGAAGAGGATCAAAGAAGTGAGTTCATGGGTAGGGGTAATCAAAAATCATTCAGACTTGGTTCAGAAAATCTTTTTGGAGATCACTTGTATTTATGGGTGGGCTCAGACTTCAAGTGAGATAATGAACACTGGAAAGGCAATATGAGAGAGGTATAAAGCTGTGAAGCTTGTTCACCATTTGCATGCTACGAGTGATCAGCATTGAGAGCCACGCTCTCTCTATGCATTCTGGGATGGGCAGAAATCAGTAAGTCTTTTGCTTGGAAGCCCCAATCTTCCAGCTCTCGTCCAGCTTCAGGGCCTATTTAGGAACAGAAGGAAAGAGGGATTGTCAATAACAACAGAGATGATGGTACTGTCAGAGAACGTTGGTTAGGTGGGGTAAAGGATAATCAAGTAGGAACCACAGATTGGGAAAACTGACGCTCAGATTCAACAATTAATGGGGCTTGCTTTTTTTGGAATATCCAGAAAAAGATTTATCGGTTTTAATATGTTATTTTACCCTTTCTGAAAGACCTTAAACATTTATTAAGTATCCACTAGGTTCAAAGTCTTGGGTGAGATGTTTGGAATAAAACACTTTAAAAATAGATGCCATTCATGCCTTCAAGAAGCTTACATCTAATGGAGGGGATTCTAGTGACCTACTGTACACTTCCCATCAGTAAAATGCATGGTAAGATGTGATGGGAGCAAAGAAGAAATCTAAATTGAGTAAGTCAGGGAGAATTTGCAGGAAAATTTGAGGAGGAAAAGAATACTTTCTGCAGAGGTTCTTAACCTAGGATCCATGAACGTGGTTTTAAGAAATATTTTGATTTGTATTTCTATTTAATTATTAACAATAGCGATAATAGCTGGGATTTATATAGTATATGCTCTGTGCTAGGGCATTCTACTAAGCACTTAACAAATATTATCTCATTTGACTCTCACAACAACCCTGGGAGGTAGATGCTATTATTATCTACACTTTACCGATGAGGAAACTGAGGCAAATAGATTGAAATGATTTGCCTAGAGTCACGCAGCTAGTGTCTGAAGCCCATATTTGAACTTCAATCTTCCTGACTCCAAACTCTTATCTTCTCCAAATTCTGTCTTTTGTGCCCCAACCCATTTCCTTGATAAAACTAACATTAAAAATATGTTTTAACATGTAATTGGGGGGAGTTAAATATTGTAAAAATAATAAAAGTGTACACTAAAAATGTGAAAGGGACCATAGATTTCACCAGACAGTCAAAGGGGTCCATGACATGAGAAAAGTTAAGGCCCTTTTATTCTGGGGTGATCAGAAAGGGGAGGTGACGCTGAACTTGGTGAAAGAAAAAGATTCTGGAAGGCAGAGATAAGGAGGGAGGGTGTTCCGGACAGAGGAGTTGACCTGTATGAAGTCGAAGAGGGAGAAGACAACAGATTAAGTTTGGAGAACAGCTAGGAGCACAGTTTGTTTAAAATGCAGATCCTAAGAAGGGGAAGAATATTTAATAGTAGGCCTGTTCCTTGTTTCCACAGCTGTCAAGCAGCTGGATTGCTTTCATGTACCCAGAACATATAATGCCAAAATTCAGGGCTTGACTCAGCCTAGATTTTCCTAGCAAATGTGAGAATTCCACACAAAAGTGCAATGAGACAATGCCAAAAAACCCCTGTCAGTCCACCCTGCCCATCTGAACATAACTTCTTGGGGTAGAAGCAAGCCCAGGTATTTCTGGGTCTGCTTAAACTCAGCTGGTGGCCAGTTTGGGGACATTCAGAGGCCCAAAAACCATTCTCAGTTGGCAAGTCTCTGCTGACTTGTATACCACGTACAAGGTCTCTGCTTGATTCATTAATCTCCAGCTTAATTTATCACAGAAAGTCTCCCCTCCTTGCTGAGCTGGATAAACAGTGTGGTATTTCCCACCTCTAAGTGCACGAGCTCTTGTGCTTTGAATTATAGAGTTTTGTTTCTAGAAGGAAGCTTGGTCTAATCTTCAGATAAGGAAACTGAAATTCAGAATTTGTCTGAATAAGGCCTTAGAGTTAGTGACTATTAGACAGACACCTAGAGAGTATAGCTAGTTGGAGAGATGGATGGAAAGATAGATAAGTAGATGATAGGGAGGGAGGGAGAAAAGAAAGACAGAGAAAGAAGAGGAGATCAGAGGGAAGAGAAGGAAAAAGGAGAGGGGAGGGGAGGAGAAAAGAGAAGAAAAGAGGAGCGGAGAGAGAGAGAGAGGGAGGGAGAGAGAGAGAGAGAGAGAGAGAGAGAGAGAGAGAGAGAGAAGAGACAGAGAGAGAGACAGAGAGAGAGAGAGAGAGAGAAGAGAGAGAGAGAGAGAAACAGAGAGAGACAGAGACAGAGACAGAGAGAGACAGAGAAGAGGAGGAGAAAGGAGAGGGGAGATCAGAAAAGGGAGCAGTAAAAGTAAGAGGTGACAGGCAGTTTATTCCCTGTACTAGTTATTCAGGGAATGGGAAAGCAACAAAAAATAGACTCAAAGCAAACTTCCAGCATGTTGGATAGATCCTCCATGTAAGGTTTCTGGGAGAAAAGGGGACGGAGTTGGACAGCTTAAGAAGGGATGGATGAGTTGACATATGTATGTTGGAGGGACCATCAGCATGAATCTGTCATGGGGAAGATTCAATGAAACCATATTAGAAATGTGGAGCTGCGAAGGACTCGAGGTCATTTAGTCCAGTCCCCTAATTTTTCACACAGAGAAGTTGTGAGTGGCTCAGACCACGCCAGGTTTGGAGCCCATTTGTGTTCTTTAGCACCCTGAGTCATGGGCATTGGTATCAGGATTAACCAGAGCTTCAAGGAGTGGACAAACAGCGGTGAGTCGTGAAGGGCTCATGGGGATGCACTCGGTTTCCTGTGAGAATGAGCTTACAAGCTGGTCTTGCTATTGCTATTTGCCATGATTTGAGTTTTGATTTGGCTGCTCCCTGTTGGAATTACTGTCCTCGGGGATCCCGGCCATCCCTAAGGGATAAGGGCAAACAGTCCCCATAGACGGGATTGGCTCACATTGTTCATTCCATTTCTCTTTGCGTTGTGTGGGGCATAATTATGCCGCACTAATATATCACAATGGCAATATGGTGCTATTTACTAATTCACTAAAAAATAAAAAAGTTTGGTGGGCTGCTGCCCAGCCTCCAGAAGGACTCAACATCTGGCAAATTCGGTAATGCTCACTTACCCTGATTTTAGACTTCTGGCTTTCTCAGTGACCCGGATCTCATGGCAACCGTGAACTCAGGAGTAAACAAAAAAGCTCCAGAGAATCACGGAAATAAGTTATCCTAAACCCCATATGCTTCTCCTACACGTGAAGCATGGAGGCTCTCAGACAAGAGCCTATTATTATTAGCTCCCTTTTCTCCCCTTCTCTCTATCTCAGAACTCTTGGATATCATCTCCAACCCTGCTTCCCTTTCCCCAGTCTCTGAAAATAAGGGGGCCTTTCTTCTGACCAAGCCCATTTCCTCTGTGTTGTCTCATCCATCCTTTGCTATCTTCTCAAGTAAAATACCCCTTCAGTCCTCCTCTTCCCCCATTCTCCATGTCTAATCTGAAATCTCTCTAACCAGTGGAGCCTTTCTTACTGACTTCAAACATGCTAGTCTCCCCATCCTTCAAAAATCGCCATTAAAACCTATCATCTCTTCATACTATTTCTGATATTTCTCTTCCCTTTCTCAGCCAAGATCCTAAGGAAAAAAAAATGTTGCTTTGATTTCCTCTCAAACTCACTCCTCAACCCTTTGTAATCTGGCTTCCAACCTCATTGATCATTGTTCTCCTCAAAGTTACCAATAATCTCTTAATTAGCAGATCTGATGGTCTTTTCTCAATCCTGATCATTTTCTATCTACATGCTACATTCGACACTGTTGGCCACCCTCTCCTCCTGGATGTTCTCTCCTCTGGGATTTTATGAAAATACTCATATGTATATATGGTATCTAATGGTGAAAATAATAATAAGCTCTTCTAATAGATTGTTTTTGAAGAAATACAATCTTAGTATAGTCAAGTATCCAAGTAAACATGACTATACTGTCAAGCACTTAGTAGAGTACTTAACACATAGTCAGGATATAATAAATGATTCCTGAATGATTATTGATTGATCAGTGTAGTTTCCACAAACAATATAGACGGACACGTGTAAGAAGATGCTGTTGTAGAAACATAAGTAGGATGGGGATAAGTAAGAGGACTGAGGGTAGTTTCTCTAGACAGCAAACTATTGCAAGAGAAGGTGGGTAGAAGGGAACAAAAACATGTATAATAACAAAGAAATTCAAAAGGGGATTGGATAAGTGCACCCAGAGGGCAACCCCCTCATCTTCATCTAGAGGAGTTGGGTTGCAGCTGCTTCCAAGAGGCTCATCTTCTCTCCTGGTTGCCAGGTTCCTTTATTTTCCTCTGTTCACTAGTTCTCTGGTTTCTTACCTCAAACAACTAAGGAGTTTCTTGTGGCTGCATGTAGAGAAACCACTCTTGACTTTCCAACTAGATGTTCCGAGACATCTCACATTCAACACATTCAAAATAAAACTCATTGTCTTCTTCTCAACGTGCCCGTTTTTGTCAAAGGTGCCACAATTCTTCTAGTTTTTATTATCCCCAACTTCATTTTCTCACCTTGTACATCCAATCAATTGGCAAATCTTTCCATTTAGGCCTCCAAAACATCTATTGCATCTGACTCCCCTCTTTCTAGTCACATAACTATCATTTTAATTCACATTACTTAGATTATTTCAGCAGCTTTCTATTTGGTTTCCCTGCTGTAAGTACCTCCCCACTCCAATCTCTACACAAATATAGAGATTTGTATATATATATATACATATATACACATATACGTGTGTATATATGTATATATACACATATAGATTTATATGTATACAAATACCAAAAACCATTTTTCTTAAGTATGGATCTGACTACATCACTTTCCTACTTAATAAATTTCAATGGCTCCCTGTTGCTTCTAGAATAAAACAAAAACTCCTTTTAAAAGCTCTATACAGTCCACCTATCTTTCCCATTGGACATCACGATTCCTCTGGCCCTCTGGGATCTTGCCCAAATCATTTTCCCTCTGTTCCTGATATTGAATTTTCCATCTCTTATCTATGAACCTTTGTACTGACTTCCCTCCGTACTGGAGGGAAGTCTTTTCATCTTCACCTCAGAATCCTTCTTTTTTTTCCAAGCACAACTCAATCATTAACGACTGTGTTAAGTCTTTCCTGATCCTCCCAACTACTAGTACCTTCCTTCCCAAACTACCTAATGTTTAACTATCTTATATTTTATTTGTATTCATTCACTTTACAGTCAGCGACCACGTACTTAGACATGTCCTTGTTTCCCATTGGGAAGTAAGCTCTGTGAGCAGCAAATGATTCTTTTTTGGTATCCTCAGTGCTGAGTACAAAGTTTGACAAACTATCTACATTTAATACAGTTTGTTCATTGATTAGAATATGCACATTTGAAGGCTGAGGTGGAATGGTATGATGCTAAAAGCAGATGGAAAAGGACAGCTTCCTGTGCGAAAGGAGACAGCAGAATCAACAAATGGAAAAGCACAGCATTCTGGAACCATTTAGTACAAAGACAAGCATCTGTAGTTTTGTTCGGTAAGACAGGATGTGTAATATGTTTTATTGAGTGGCAAAAAGGCAGGGAAATATGTAATACAGTCTAAAAATGTTCTCATCAAAATTTCTTTTACACTGCAGCAAAGCCTCAATTAATCAGAATGCTGGAAGAGTGCTCCTACTTATTTTTTCTGGGGAATTGATGAGTGAGTAGAAAACTCTCTAGTTAACTCTTTGGGGCTGATAATCTTTTAAAAATGGAATAGTTCTGTCTCCTGCCTAAGTAGCTAGAGTATTCTCCTCTCATGGAATGCTTGTGTGATCATTCCAAATCTAGCAGGATCTCAAGGTCACCAGAACAGACATGGATTCTAATGGTTGTCCTCCATTCTCGGAAGACTTTCTCCCCTCAGCTCCAACTGATGACCTCCCTAATTTCCTTTAAGTCCCAATTAAAATTCAGTTTTCTGTAGGAAGCCTTCCCTAACTCCTCTTAGTTCCCCCGCCTTCCATCACTAATTATTTCCTATTTATCGTGCATGGAGTTCCCTTTGTATATATTTGTATGTTGTCTTCCCCATTAGATTCTAAATTCTTTGAGACCCAGTTTGCACTTGCCCTGACCTTCTGTTAGCTCACACTCCTTGCCTCTCTCCTCTCTAGCATGGAACCAAATGGAGCAGACCCAGCTCCGATTCCTTCTCTTGGCAGATTCTGAATGAAGGCCCCGTGGGAAGCGGTTACAAAACACAAAACTGACTAAGACGGGACATGCTTTGGTGCTAGATCTGATATGGTGAGCAATTTTTTTTTTTTTTTTTTTTTTTTGGCACTGGCCAGGATGGGGTTCATGTGACTTTCCTGAATCCAGCGAGCCCGCTGACAGCAGAAACAGGCAGGCTACGGGCAATCCAGTGAGAAAAAATGCCATCTTGCAGAGTTTTTAGCTGCTCCCTCTGGAGGTGTTGCTAGTGTGCAGCCCCTCTCTTCCCAGCATTCCTCCGGCCATCGGCTCAGGGGCCCGAATTGATGGATGGGCTTTGGGTCAGCCAGCCCTGCTAAGGAGGCTCCTCTCCCCCGAGGGAGTTGTTGGAGGGGGTGAGATGGATAAGCAAACTATTTTGCAACACGCAAATATTTTTGTCAAGTGGATCGTGCTTCTCTGACTTGTGCTTTTCAAAAACAGGGCAATGTTTTCATTTTTCTGAGGTCAAATCATCATTGATTCGAAGAAGAATTTGCCCGAAAGATGATGATGATAATAACAGCAGCAATAATAATAGCTTATATTTAAGGTTACAAAGTACTTTCAAGAACATGATGTCATCTTCACAAAATCTGGGGAAAGAAGGAAGCACACTCCAGAGTTAAGTAAGATGGTTTGATTATTTATTCAAGCTGGTAAATAAGAGGATTTGGGATTTGAACCCCCATCTTCTGATATTCTCTGTGCCAATGTTTCTCAAACTGTGTTGCAAGAAATCCTGACCCATTTTTAAAAACATGAATCTCATGGGGCTTGTCAATAAATATTAAAGATAATAAACTTCAGAGGATTTTGCTAGAAGGGTTAGGAACACTAAGCACAGTGCATAAAGTGCTGGGTCTGGAGACTCATCTTCCTGAGTTCAAATCTACCCACAGACACGTACTAGCTCTGTGACTCCGGGCAAAGCACTTAAACTTGTTTGCCTCCTTTTCCTCATCTGTAAAATGAGCTGGAGAAGGAAATGACAGATCACTTCAGAATCTTTGCCCAGAAAACCCCAAATGGGCTCACTGAAAGTTAGACACGACTGTAAAGAATGAATGACAACAAGTAATTATATAGGTTTGATTATAAATTACCAGAGTCCAAAACTTTGTTTAAACTGTGGAAAAGTCAGAGTTATTGGACCATTCAACTTGGAGAAAATGGTTGGGTTCAAGAAAGAAAAGTGGAAATGTAATGGGCGATTGGTCTCAGTTCTTGCACTTGTGTGTGTGCATGTGTGTGTTTGTGTGTAAGAATGCACGTACATGTGTGTGTATTTTGGTTGGGACCTGTGATTTTTCTTCCCCCCGTGAAGAATCTCCCTCTACTAATCTATCTCAGAGCTGTCTGATGGGCTGCCCAGATAGGAAGGGACTTTCCTCTCACAGGAAGTCTTCAAGCAAAGGCTGGTTGACCATTCATCAGCTGTCGGTTAGAGTTGTTCAGGTGTGTGCTGCTCTCCATGGTCTCTGTGGTGCCTTTCAGCTCGGAGATTCTGTGATTCTGAGAGTGCTCAGTGGTACCAAAAAAAAAAAAAAAGCTAACAATGGCCCTTACTGCAATAAACAGTAAAATAAAACAAAACAGGAAAAATAAACAATAAACAATAAAAATAAAATCAAGAGAAAATTGAAATGAAAATGTAATGGAATTAAGAGTACAGTTAACATGTGCATATGGCCTTTGGCCTCCCTCCTTAAGTCTCCATAATGATTTCTGGGCAGCATTACAGAATCATCCCATTCTCCCGTTAATCCTGGTTGGTTAAGTCCTTTACAGCTGTCTCTGCCATGTGATATTGCCCTACCTAAGTGCAGAAGTTAAGTGATGGAGTTGGATTTAGTAATGAGACTCATTGATTTAATCTCTAATTGACTAAGTAATGTAAGGGAGGAAAAGGAGCACAGTCACAGGGAAATTGAACATAAAGATAAAAAATCAGGGGAGAAAAGCCTGGGAGAAAGGGATTTTATTGTCCACCAGTTCAAGCCAGGAGTCTATACATAAGCTTTGGTTAACAGATACTTCTTACAAACTCATCTCTTAGCAATTCAACAGCGATATGAAGGCCGAAAGATTATTTTGTACCATATTCATACATGCTCTTCTAGTGAAATGAGTTTAAAAGGAATGAAAAAAAATCACTTGATTTTTTTCCCCTTTAACAGTTGAATTTCTCCTACTGAACACACGCACATATTTTCATAATAATTTGTATCACCATCCATTTCAGGCAATAAGATTTCCTTTGTGCCAGGATTTTGAAAACTGTGTAGATAATATTTCTGTTTATGTGATGCATGGGGATTAAGAAAATGCTCATGATTTATGTGGGCCCACTGTGATATTACTTAAAAGGAAGTTTTTCTCAACCCCCCCAAATGCCAGGAACCGGGGAGGAGATGGGGAAGAAGAGACAGGATCCCAAAGTGTTGGCTCTTGCATTTTCTGAGAAGCCACAGATAATCTGCAAAGGAATTTATGATGTCTCTGCTATTAGAAACAAGGGAAAAAGTTACTGCATTGTCCTTTTGGGACTCTGTCCATAGGTGCCCAGTCCCGTCATGTTGCTTCCCATTCAATATAGAATCCCTCACTTTGGAATCTGCTTCCCCTGAATTATCGAATTTTTCCCTTTCCAAACTAATAATCCTTTAAAAAAATAATACATTGATGATTATCCCCATTTTTAAGATGAGTAAACTGAGACTTAAAAATGTAAACAAGTCACCTATGATCTCACATCTAATAAGTGCCTGAGACCAGATTTGAACTCAGGAGGATGTGTCTTCTTGACTCCAGCTTTAGCATTCTGGACACTGTGTTGCCACCCAGTTATCCTATGTGCCAGATAAGGTGTTAAGTATTAGGATCCAAAAAAATAAAAGGTAAAAAACATTCTCTGCCCCCCAGGAATTTACATTCTACTGGAAGAAACAACATGTACAAAGACAGCAAATACACAACATTCCTTCTTCTCTTTCCCCGCTTTTGCACAAGCTTCCCCACCTAATCCCTTGCAGGTCATGATATCACCTCCCTAATGCCATGGTCCTCTTTGAGAATGAAGGACAAATGGCAATAACGATGATCCCCCTCCTCCCCTCCATCTCTTGAATATCTGGCTTCCTTCAAGACTTAGCTCAAAAAACCATTCCTGATGCCCACAGTCATTAATCCTCTTGCACATCCAAATTACTTTATATTTACTTCCTTCCTATTTTGTTTTTACTTATCTGTGTTTGTCTGTGCTATACCATTTGGGAATTGTTTTGTTTTTCCATCTCTAGCACCTTGGACAGTTCTTAACACGTAGTAGGCATTTATTAAACAGTTGCCATGATTTGAATTTACCATGATTCGTAGACTATCAGAGCTAGGAGAGTCCAACTTATACCTGAGTAGAACTCCCCTCTGCAATATTCCTGACATAGTCATCCAGCCTCTGCCTGATGATGGTGAGAGAACTTGATACCTGTCAAGGCAGCTCAGTCCAATTTTGGACATTTTCCTCTTTGAGGAAATTGTCCCTTGTGTTGTACTGAAACCCGCCTCTTAGCCACTTCCATCATTTCTAGTTTTGCTGGCGGAGGCTAAGAAAAGAGAAATTTTATCAGGCAGGTCTGTCTTGTGTTTCCTCCTATTCCGGAGGCCCCTTCTCAAATTCTTTTCTTCTCCAGGTCAAAGATCCCTCGTTCTTTCGAGTTTCCCAGTCGTGCTGGTAATGCTCCGCTGGACACAGTCCAGATGATCTCTCATCTTCAAAAATGTATTGTCCTAAACTGCACTCCTGTGTGACCCGAGAACAGAACTTTGGTCTCTCTTGTTCTGAACACTATGCTGCTGTGGTGTCCATTCTGGGCTGGCCACTCCTAATTCCCAACTCACACGAAAAGGTTGGGTCCCTGGCTGGAAACTATCCAAAGTTCAAGATAATTGTTGAGTACACACTTCTAAGGCTACAGCTCATAAGCCCCCACCAGTGCACTTATATTTAATGGTCACTCAGAGGACACAATTGGCCCAAAACAAAGGCATTTACTGAGATGACTTAACATCAACAACAGTAACAATAATCCCCACCACAAACTGGGGTATGTTCACTCACAAATACCAGACATCCGAGAATAAAAAGTCATCCACTTAGAGAATATGGGTACACTGCCACTAAGGGTTGCCCAAGGTCTTTTTCCTTCTCGTGATGTCCTGTGGGTACTCCCCCTGGACACAGCATGTCTGGAGAGTAGGTCACTCATCTCTAAAGAATATGCCTCCTTTTTTAAAAGGCCTGTAGAAATTTGGCTGATCATTACAGTCAGTGAAAAGGTGTACTCTAAATTTATTTTGATTTTTAAAAATCCTATGCACTTTAAAAATAAACAACAGTGTAGACAAATCTGAGTACTTCATTTAAGAACTTAACATATCATTGTCTCCTTTACTTGTGATTTAATGATTACAACCGAAGGAGAAAGAATTAATCAGACTTGACCTAATCAACTCTTTCACTCCCCGACATCGCTTTAAAATGTAGACTAAGACTAATGAGTTTGAGGGGAGTTTCTATGTCACACTATTGATAAATAATGAGTTTATAGGTCACCGAAATTCCTAGATATTTGTCTTGTGGACCATTGTTTATCCATGACTCCCGTATTCTGTACTTATTCAGTTGATTTTTTAAACCCATGCACTTGGGTTTCTAAGTGTAAGGTTTTCCATTTCTGTGAATGCTCAAAGTATCTTTGATTCCAATAGTGTAGCAAATATTTAGTTTAGAAGCCTTTTCTACGAGCCAGATCACAATAGTGATTTGTCCATGTTGACATAACTAGTAAAATGGCTCAGTGGTGGTTTTCATGACTAAACCCACAGCTCTACAGATCATTCTACAAATCCCTCTATCCCTTTTACAATTCTTTCCATTAGATTCAACTAATTGCTCTAGACGATTGAGAGCTTTTTAGAAACTTAGAAATCCAAAGAGAAAAAAAATAGCACAAAATTGGAGTTGAGTAGTTTTGTCTCCTTTCAGTGATTTTTAAATTGTCATTCTGTTTACCCCAAGAGATGATCCAATTACTTCACAGTGTATAGGGCCTAAGGCATGGTGGAGAATCAGGAAGTCCTGAGTTAAAAATCTAGCCCGTGTGATCCTGGGCAAACCTGCTTTCCTTGGTTTCTTCAATTGCAAAATGGGACAATAATATCAGTTATCTCCCAGGGCTGTTGTAAGGATGGAATGAGATAATTTTTTAAAAATGCACATTGTTTTATGAGTCATATCGGGAGAGAAAAATCAGAACAAAAGGGAAAACACAAGACAGAAAAAAAAGTAAACATAGTATGTGTTGATTTACATTCAATCTCCATAATTTTTTCTGGATGCAGGTGGCGTTTTCTATCCAAAGTTTATTGAGATTGCCTTGGATGGGATAATGTTTATAAAGTATTTAGTATAGTGCCCTTTCTCCAGCTCAGTCTTTTGAACCAACCCAATACATTATCTATCTTCCTTTGTCAGTTCTTACCTTTAAATAATGGCTGTCATAAAAACACCACCTCTGTCCCTAAGGTAACGAATTTTCAGATTTAACAGTTCTTAAAGATGTCCTTTGGGCTCTTTCCAGATTTAGTGACTAAATGAAAGTGATGATATTTGTACACTTGGCTTTTCAGGACCCACATGTGCAAAAATGTTTGTGGCAGCGCTCTTTGTAGTGGCAAGAAACTGGAAACTGAGTGGATACCCAGCAGTGTGAGAATAGCTGAAAAAGTTATGGGATATTATTGTTCTATAAGAAACGATCAGGAGGATGATTTCAGAGAGGGCCGGGGAGACTTACAGGAACTGATGCTGAGTGAAGTGAGTAGAATCAGGAGATCATTGTATACAGTAACAAGATTATACAATGATCAATTCCAATGGACGTGGCTCTTTTCAACAATGAGGTGATTCAGGACAGGGATGGAGAGAGCCATCCACACCCAGAGAGAGGACTATGGGGACTGAGTGTGGATCATAACATGGTGTTTTCACTTTTGTTGTTGTTTGCTTGCATTTTACTTTCTTGGATTTTTTTTCTTTTTTAATCTGATTTTTCTTGTGCAGCAAGATAATTCTGGGAATATGTACAGAAGAATCATACATGTTTAGCATATTGGATTACTTGCTATCTAGGGGATGGGGTGGGGAAAAAGGAAGGAACATTTGGAACACAAGGTTTTGCAAAGGTGAATGTTGAAAATTATCAATGCATATATTTTGAAAATAAAAAGCTTTAATCAAAAATAAAGTGGGCTTCCCCACTTTTTTATCCAAGTTAATTTGACCTGAACTTAGTAAATTCCTGCCAACCCTCCTCTCATGCAAATACCTTTTCTTCCTCTGTACTATCTAGAAACTTTCTGAAGAAATCCAACTTCCAAAACACTGCTTCCACTACTACTTCCTTTTCCTCTTCTTTTCTTTCTCCTTTACTTCTTCCTCCTCCTCCTCCTTTCCCCTTTTCCTTCTCTTCTTCTCCTTTCTTCTTCTCATTCTTTCTTCTCCTCTTCTTCTCATTCTTCCTTCTCCTTCTCTTCTCTTTTGTTCTTATTTTTCCTTCTCCTCTTCTTCTTTTTCTCCTTCCTTCTCCTTCTCTTCTTCTCCTCCCTTCTTCTTTTTTTTCCTCTTCCTCCTCCCCCTTTTTTCCTCCCTCTCCTCCTTTTCTTTCTCCTCTCAAAGTCTTATCTGTTTAATATGCCACAATAAACCTTATGCTTTATGAATACATCTATTACTAAAGAATTTTTATAGAATAGAATTTAGGTCTGGAACATAGAAATGGTCTTGCTATGCAGAAATGAGCAATTATGATCCTATCTGTGATAATGTACAGGATTCTACCTGTCCATCACCAGTAGCCAGGAATATGTTGGAGTTAACTCAAACCAGCTCATGAGAGCTGATTATTAAATTTTCAGTGTGAGCATTTACACCATGGAAATTGGCAACAGCTACAAATCAGGCCTTGACTTACTGTTTTGTTGATTGTCTAGACTTAAGAAAGTGATGGAGAACATGTTAATAAGTCATGTTAAATTTTAAAATATATTTTTTATATCAGAGAGCTGATTGTCAAACCTTTGTTAGCACACTCCTGCCAGAGGTCTGTGTACGTGAAAAAAGTCTCTGCTTTAAGCTTGTTTTCACCATTGCAGAGCCTGTTTTACTGATTGACTCTGAAACATACATTGGTCAGAAAAATTCCCTTTTTTTTCCTGGTGACTAAACAGGGGAAAGAATTTGGAATCAAATGAGTGGGGCTTGAATCCTGGTTCTGTCATTTATATCAGATCCTGAGGAAGCCATCTAACTTTTTTGGGTCTTGGAAAATGATGGGTTTAGCCTTGATGACTTCAAAGGGACTTTATAGTTTTAATGCTATGATGCTGTGGCTAAAAAGCAAGCGAGGTGACTTTGGGCTATGGTGACTCCAGAGTCCACGACAATCAGACACTCAGAATTCTGGTTCACTGTGTGTATCACTGTGTATTTTTTTCCTGTCCCTCCCATTAGAACACCGTACTTCAGTACAGTGTCAGACTTCTACATTTTCAGGTCGTGTGCATCTGACTCGAGTTGAATCTCATTTAGGAGAAAGCTTGGTATTAGGTAGGAAATGAAGTTTTCGAAGCCCTCCTTTTCAGTGATTCTGTCATCCAATATTAAATGCAACTTTGATATTAAGCAAATCGGGAAATGGGAAATGGGAAATCATATCTATGTCACGTCCACCTCTCGAGTCTTCGAAGGGCAAACACAACTACCTTTAAAGACTTCCATTCTCCAAGTCCACACGGATGGCACCGGTCTCAGAAAGCTTTCCTAGATTCACTAATTTCTACTTTCTTGCCTCTGAATCCTCTCAGCATGGATGGATTTGGTTTGTAGCTTGGGATTTTGTTCTTGATTGTAGATTCATGGTTTTCAAGCTGAAAGATATAACCATCTAGCCTAACCCTCTTATTTTGGACCAGACAGCGTCTAAAATCTCTTCTTGGTCTATGAACCTACAAAGTCCTGGCTCTGAGCCTTGGTAAGTCATGTAATGATGGACAAGTCATGTAACTTTTTGATCCTCAGTTTTTTTTAATCTGTAAATTGGGGACAATTAAGCTACCTACCTTACAAGCCTTACAGTATGAGACAAATGAGAATTGTTATTGTTAACTATGATGCTGCTGTTGTTCAGTTGTGTCTGATCCTTCATGACCCATTTTGGGGTTTACTTGGAGAAGATACTGAAGTAGGCTGCCATTTTCTTCTCTAGCTCCTTTTATAGGTGAGGAAACGGAGGCAGACAGGATTAAGTGACTTGGCCAGGGTCATGCAGTTGGTAAATGTCTGAGGCTAGATTTGAATTCAGGAAGATGAGGCTTCCTGACTCCATTTTGGTCACTGCACCAACTAGCTGCCCCAAACTGACACTTACATAGCCCTTCAAATACATTTTTATTTGATTCTTAAAACAACCATATGAAACAGTAGATGAGGAAGCAGATCAAGCAGCTTCCTTTGTTGCTTCTCTTGTGATGAAGAAGATGATAGAGAAGTAAGAATGTCCCCTGACTGAAGGTGGGGTGTGGAAACCAGGGAAGTAGGGAAAAAAGAAAATATGTCATAAAAGGTGGAAACAGACAAAGACAGAGAAAGACAGAGAGACAAGCAGAGGCAGGGAGGGAGAGAGAGAGGGAGAGGGAAAGAAAAAGAGAGACAGAGACAAAGAGACAGAGAGATGGGGGTGGAGGGAAGGAGGGAAAGAAGAAGGGGAGAGAGAGAGAGAGAAGGAAGAGAGAAGAAAGAAAGAGAAGAGAGAGAGAGAAGAAAGAAAGAGAAGAGGAGAGAGAGAGAGAAAGAGAAAGAAGGAAGCAGTGACTTGAAGCTGACGTTTGTTTCTTTTTCCTATAAGACCCTCTTCTTGCTTCTGACTCTTTGCTGAATTCCCTGGGGACTTGCCCCTTAACTTGGAGACAAACTGAGTTTGCGGATTCTTTCCCTGTACCTGGGGACCCTCACGTTGTCGGGGTGCCCTCCGCCTCTTCACTATGACCTGAATTCAGATCCTGCCTCCGTCACTTGCTCCCAGAGGGACTCGGGCAAATCACTGAATTTCTGGGTGTCATGGTTCCCTCCCAGGTCAGCTGTGGGCCGGATGATCCCTGGGAGTCTTTCCCCTCCGAATCTGTGTTTTCTGCTCCCAGGAGCTCCCCACAAGAGTATTAGCAGACAGACAATATTTATGTAGAAGTGTACTTTGCTGAATCCATCCTTGCAAGGGAAAGTCTCATTTCCCAGAAAACTGTCCCAAGTCCTTTCCTCCACCCTCTTCCACTTCCTGTCTGATTCAGGGAGCAAGCTTTTGTCCCTTTGAACTTTGCCCATGTTTCCTTCTCCATGATTATCATCCTCCTCTCGCGGCAGACTTCTTTATTATTATTATTTTCCTAGGGCACGACTCAGGGTCAGCAGCCGGCCTCCGTTCCAGGCAGAATTGGAACTCATGTCCAACGGCTCACGGCCATGTCAGGCTGCTGTCTCATGTCCCTAGAAAACCTTTCCAGACGAATACCGAAGCTGCAAACGCCTCTGGGGGCTCAGATGTGTCAATCTTGTTGCTGGGGAGCGTTTTCCCCTCCACGTCTTAGCATTTATTCTTATAAATCAGATCCTCTGTACTGAGTGTGAGTCTCCCGGACTGACTGACGCCTTCACTGAATTTTCACCCAGCTTCCATATCTCCGATTGGGTTCTATTTATTTCTCCATCACCCCAGGTGCTCACAGTTTCAAGTTGTTGTTGTCATGAGAAGGTGATGAACGGAGCAGTCATATATAACTGGGGTATTCGTCCAGTCCCCTCCTCTCTCCTTAATCACACACAGCCATTGACCAACAGCTTGTTTTGCAGCTAAGTTGTTTTTTCTGGGTTTGGGATGGGGGGGGGGGGGAAGGAGAGAGAGATAAATAGGAGAAGAGCTAAGGATGTGAATACAGGCATTTTTTTTTAACTGATTTTTCCCCCCTGAGGCAATTAGGGTTAAGTGACTTGCCCAGGGTCACATAGCTAGGAAGTGTTAAGTGTCTGAGGCCGGATTTGAACTCAAGTCTTCCTGACTTCAGGGCTGGTGTTCTACCATCTAGCTGCCCCCCCCCCTTTTTTATTGACTTTGATAATATTCTCAAAAGAAACTCATTAGAAGCTTCAGTGAGTGATAGAGAAATATATATATATACATATACATATATGTATATATATATATATATATATATATTCCTAAATAAAAAAATATAAATTTTTTTCCCTAAAGACTTTTATATTTAGAAAATCAAACATTAATGGCATGATTATGTCCCCCTCAATTCCCTTATATATATTTTGCATTTCCTTCTCTGTGAATTGTTTTTATCTGAGTAGAATAAAAGCTTTCTGAGGGCAGGATCAGGTACCGGGCACTAGTGCAGTGCTAATACCTGATCACGGCTGCCTTGGGGACATTTAAAAACCAAGGTAAGGACTGGCAATCCTAGGCCCATCTTTCACAACATAGAAGCCATTGACTCCCCTGCTTTGTTTTTTGAAACATTAATTAGCATGATTCATGTTACTATTTCTGACTTTTGTCCACTTCCAGGTCTTTTGTATTTCTGAATTCTGAGAAGGGACATGCAGGCTCATGTTATCCTGCAGACACAATAATTTGAGCGACCTGAATAACTAAGACACTTTCACATGGAAAATGTTGCCTCGACTGTGGTCATCATGGCATGGGGCAGGGAAAAAGACATTTTCTTTCCACAGCCCTAGGAAGGGAGAGTGTAACTGAGTCACTGGGGAGGGGTGGGGGAGCCGGGCCGTATTTGCAGGGAAATATGAGCCACAGTTCCCCAGACACCTTGGACTAGGTCATATTTACCTGTGGGTAAGTCCTGTTTCTCTGCTGGGGAGAAGGCCTTGCCAGAGCCAGAGTGAGATCAATAAGAAAAGAATACTTTTTTTTTTTTTTCTGCCCTCTTACCTCCTTCCAAAGTCTTTAGTTTTTTCTGTGATTTATGGGGAAAACCTCTTAAAAAAACAATTGATGAAGCTTTGCTTTCATGACTTTTTGTGTTGGAGACAGAGATTTAGAGCTGGGAGGGGCTTTAGAGGCTTTCTTCTACAGGTGAAGAAACTGAGTCCCTTCAAGGACAAGTGATCTGCCCCAGCCCTGAATCTAGAGTATTTTCTGCCGTCACATGCTGTTCCTTTATTATATTTATTTTTAACCTGTTTAAGCTTTATCACATTTATTTTTTTAATTAAAAATGGTTTTGAAAATAGCTGATCATCAATTTTACCTTCTCTAGCTATATACTCCTCACCTCTATTCCATAGCCTCAATCTTTCCCCTCCCCACTATTTTTAAATGGATACTATAGGGGCAGCTAGGTGGCTCAGTGGATAGAGACTAACCTGAAATCAGGAGGATCTGAGTTCAAATTTGACCTTAAGACACTTAATACTTCCTGGCTGTGTGACCCTGGGCAAGTCACCTAACCCCAATTGCCTCAGGAGGGAAAAAAGATACTATAGATTGCAAATGGCAGGTAGTGCAGGGGGATTGGGGGTACGGTTTTGAATCCTGGCTCCAAACACTGACTAGGGCTGTGCAGTGGGATCAGGCACTTCATCCGGGCTTCCTTAATTTAAATTTGGAAGAGACATCCCTCTCCCGTGCTTCGGTAGAAAATAATCCATAAAATTTAAAAAGCTCTGGCAATAGGAATTGTTTTTTTATTATTATTATTATCTGTGGCTGATAATACCCTTGGCATAGAACCTAGTACAGATGCTTGGTTAGTAGAACACGTTAACCAATTAATCAACAAACATTAATTAAGCACCTACTGTGTGCCCAGCGTTGTGCGAGGCGCTTCGGATACAAATACCCAAAAAAGGGAACAATTCCTACTTTCTGGGAGCTTATGAAGAGGAAGGTTAGTGGGAGGGACAATAACCACCTGTGTTAAGTATATACAGAATAAATAGGAAAAAGTAGTTAAAGACCAGGGAGCTTGGGAGGGAGGAAGCTGGAAGGTTGGGGGGGGGGGGGAGGGGGAGGGGTAATCAGGATAGCCTTCAGGCAGAAGGTGGGACTGTGTCTCTAAGTGAGGGAGTCCGTGGGGCTGAGGGATAGCCCTTCTGGGGCGGGGGATGGGGAGGTGGGGGAGGGTCCAGTCCGGATGCAGACCTGAGAGGGAGGGCCAGGCCGGCTGGCCTGAGGGCTGCCGGGAGAAGAGTAAAGCATAATGAGGCTGAAAAGATAAACAGAGCCGGCTTGTAAAGGGCTTCCAAAGCTCCACAGAGGAATTGACATTTCATGCTACGGGCCATAAAAAGCCTCCGGGAGTTCCTTGAATGGAAGATTGACGCGATCAGTCTGTGCTTGGGGAAGAGCCCCGCGCCGCCCTGGGAGGACAGACTGGGCCGGGGTGGAGTTAGAGCCGAGAGGCCATGAGGGCCCACGCAGGGCTGCGGGAGATGGGGAGAGAACAGAGCAGATCTGGGACGTGGAGGCAGAAAGGGATTGGATGCGTGGGGCGACGTGGCCAAAAAGGGCTTATTTATTAGACAAACTGTCTTCCTGATGTTGGGAACTGGCCTTTTTCTGGGATGAGCTGGCAGCTGCGAGGGCCCTAGCACCAGAAACTGGCAAATAAAAAAGAAGAGATTGGCAAATTGTGAACAGAGGGAAGTGAGAGGCGGCCGGTGTGTGTGTGTGTGTGTGTGTGTGTGTGTGTGTGTGTGTAAATAAGTCTTTTCGGCCGTGGTGAGTTTGAGATGTCTCTGGGACCTGCAGACAGAAATATCCCATAGGCAATCGGGAATGGAGGCCTGAAGCTCAGGGGAGAGAGTCAGCCTGGACATACGGGATTCCCTGAATCCTCCCCTTTATATGACTGAAACTGAAAGAGCCGGGGAGCGCACTGTCCCATGGGATGGCCCCTTTTTGGCTCCATCTGCATTATCAGTATTTCTCCTTTCTGCCGGGGACTGTTCTGCACGAAGTTCTGGCAGGTCCCAGGGAGTAGTACAGATGGCTCAGGGTCATCCGAGGTGCCACATGCCAGCCTGATGCCAACTGTCAGAGCCCAAGGAGCAAAGGGCCCGAGTTCTGCCTTGTCTGTAAGAGAGCGGCTGCTTTGCCGGCTCCCGGCTCCCACTTCTGGGCCCAGAGTTCCCTGGAAGCTTCTTCTAGTGCATTCTGGTCTTCTGGCTTCTGGTCCAGGAAACGAACCCTATGACTTTCTACTTAAAAAGCTGGGAGGCTCCAAGGCTTTCGGATGCAAGGGGCTGCGGGGGCCGCCCCCTTGGCTCACCCAAGCCCACCTGGTGGGGGATCCGCCCTTGCCGTGCCAGCTTCTTGCCAAGAGAGAGCCGGTCTCTCTATTTCCTAATCATTGTTTGGCCAGAGCCATTTTTCTTTTGCCTTTCCTAGAGTACATGGGTGGGAATCCGGCTGTTCTGCTCCTACTTGCTCTCTCATCGGGACTCAGAATCTGATAAGACGATCCCAAGGACCTTGGCCAATGTGGAGAATGTCAGGTGGAAGAAAATAAAACCGGGGGATTCTAAGACACTGCTCAAAAAGAGTCTTTACTGTAACAAGAGGTCAGAGAGAGGTGATCTGCCCCATTTTTTCCCTTTTTACAGAAAACTCTAGAGGGATTAAGCCCAGTCACCTAGGCCAGACAGAAGAAACTGGGATGGAAAGGATGAGGGTAGTGACGGGAAAATAAGTGATGGGCAGGAAGAAGGTCTCTAAGTCAGGTGTGACTAAATTCAATCCAACACAATTCACGAGTGTTGGGGAGTCTAAGATAATGACAACCCCCCAAATTTTAGCTCTAAAGGTTGACCACTGGGGAGAAGGCCGGAGGCCTAGTTAGGAAAAGGTCATCCTAGATCTGTTGTGACACGTCTGCGGCTTGTTTACTGGACAGTGGAGGGCTTGAAGGAGCAGTTGGACAAGTATTAGAGACCTCAGACATTGTCTCCAAATGACTCTGTGGTAACTAAGAAGTTGGTTAATGGGAGGCCTTCGAAAAGTGGTGTTCAAAACGCTCATTTCTGATTCCATGAGGTACCAAGCGTTGTCTGATCTTTCCAGTGGCAACTCTTGCTTATGGCTGCCATTCAACTGATCGCCCAGCAACGGCTTCAGTAGATATTGCCACGGTAGCAATTAATTGATAAACATTTATTAAGGGTCTACTGTGTGCCTGGCACTGGGTACGGGGGATACGAAAATGGCAAAAAGTACACTCTCACTTAAACTTTAATGGGGGAGATGGCGTGTATACCAATGTGTACCAAGGGAACTACTGTAGAGCAGACCTCCAGAACTTGGAAAAGGTCTCAAAGGAAGATCAAAAGACTTTCTAAAGATGCACAGATTGAGTCTGATAGTACCTAACAGGGGAGGACCCCGAGAGTATCATGGAAGTGCTTTTGGAGCATGTGTAGTCGTTTTGTAAGTGGTTCTGATCTGCTAACTAAGTGGTTAGGAGAAGCCTTCTTCCCCTGCTCATGCAGCAGGAACTTGAGCCTTCCAAAACCCTCGGGTGACCATCTCATCCATTCTTTGACCCCTTTACTGCCAGTAGCTGCTGGGAGACAATCCTGCAAGTGGAGAGGCTGAGAAATGGAAGTCTTTGACCTCTATTTGTTATTTTTTCCCTGTCCCAAGGGAGGTAACTGCAGACTCTGATTATCAGGTTTTGAGGTCGGGAGAGGGGACTCGGGAATCCCAGGTCCCAGCATCCCAACTTATCAACCAGTTGAAAAAGTCTGGTCGTAGGCTTGTGTTTAGACAGAGCCAGTTACATGTAGCCAAGGACTTATGTTATACACCATGGTGACTTCCCCAAAGCAGGCTCCTCAGCCTCTGCACACAGAGAACCGTAATCAGAGGCGCTCTGTATTCTGCACATGTGCCAATCCCTGATACAAAAGAAAGGAAACACCAGAAAGATAAGAAAGGTGGTCAGTTCCCCTCCTCCCCTTCCTCCCCTCTCCCCCACCCACTTCTCCCCCACCCAGTTTCCTCCCTTCCTCCCCAGCCTGGTTAAGCTCCTGGCACCTGGAACCAGTGACCTCGTGGTGGAATAAGCCAGGAGACTAGGATAGAGGAAGGACTTGTCCTTGCCCACTCTTGCTGCTATCAAGTGTTGTCATTCAGAACCTGCCTCCTCTGTAAAGCGTTCTGGGAGTCCTCAGATCTTTCAACCTGGTATCCAATCTGGGAACTCTCAGAAATTAGTCGCCGCTGCCCTCCCAAGTTTCCGTGTGATTGTCTAGGAGCGGGTCAGCTATCTGCTCATGCTCCGAGAAAGGCCACGGGGAGCCTGGGTGGGGACGGGATGCGGCTGAAAGAAGCCCACTAAGGAGATCCAGTGCCTATTTGTCAGAAGGCCAAAGCATTCTGGTGTTCTCGCTCCCCCACTGCTGGCAGATTTTCTATTTTATCCATTAGTACTCCACCCACCCCTTCACCGAGATCGGATTGCTGGATTTAGAAATAGCGGAACCCCCCTGAGCAGAGAAGCGACATTATTACACAAGGAAAAAGAACTGGCTGGGAGAGAAGGTTTGTTTGCCATTGTCTGTGCAGCAGAAACATCCCATCTCAGGGCTGCAGGAAGAGCGCCGCTTCGCTTGTAATTACATGTATGTTTGGCTTATTTAATGCAGTTGCTCTAAGTGAAATCGTGTGGCTCGGAGTTGGTAACGATGCTAATGAAGTTATACGGTGGGAGAAGATTATGCTCTGCAGCAGAGAAAATAAACATCTTGGGCTTTGCCTCAATGTTTATCTTCAATAAATACTTCAGCTTTCCCTCAGTAATTATCTCCCCATTGCAAACTGTTATCCAGTCACAACGGTTAATTCCATTAACATTACTGCTTAAATGCATCCTCTTGGTGCAGAAGAGATCATTGTGCTGTCAGGAAACCTTCAGGGTCTCGGGGAATTTTGGAATTAAAATTCCAAAAAAGATGAAATTAAAAAAGGAATAAAAAATGTGGAATAATAAAAGTAAATTATTCAGACATATGTATGTATTTATATACACACACTCAAAGCTGAGAGAGAAATAGAGAGAGCAGAGACAAATGGAGATAGAGAGAGGAGAGACAAATAGAAACAGAAATGAGAGATAAAAATAGAGACACACAGAGAGAGAAATAGAAGCAGATAAGTAAGAGAGAAAGAGAGAGAAGTAGAGACAAATAGAAGCAGAAAAATAAGAGAGATAGAAAGAGAAACAGAGAGAGGAGAGAGAGATGTATAGAGACAAATAGAAGCACAGAAATAAGAGAGACAGAGAAAGAAACATACACAGCGAGAAGAGACAAATAAATAGAAGCAGAGAAATAAGAGAGAGAGAAAAACAGTGAAAGAAAGGAGAGAGAAAGATAGAGAGAAGTAGAGACAAATAGAAGCAGAAAAATAAGAGAGACAGAGAAAGAGAAACACACAGAGAAGAGACAGATAGAGAGAAGTAGAGACAAATAGAAGCAGAGAAATAAGAGAGACAAAGAGATAGGGACAGAGAAACAAGAATAATATTGTTATTGTTCAGTTGTTTTAGCTGTGTACAATTATTGGTGAACCCATTTGGGGTTTTCTTGGCAAAGATACTTTTTCATTACGTTGCCATTTCCTTCTCCACTACATTTTACAGATAAGGAAACTGAGGCAAAAAGGGTTAAATAAATTGTCCAGGATCATACTCAACAAAAAATGTTTTATGCATATTGCTGGATAGTTCTCTTAATTAATCTTTGCAGAGATAAATGTGTAATTAAAAAAAAAAAAAAGCCCAAAAGGCTAAAAAAGAACTCTCACACAGTGCTATCTATAGCAGTTATATGTGGGTTGCATCAGCCCCGTAGTTACAGGTAACTATCAAAGAGAGTTAATATTGTTGGGCTCTAGGGAGCTGATTTCTTTTTTGTTATTATTAATAAAGCTTTTTTATTTTTGAAAACATATGCATGGATACTTCTTCAACATCGACCCTTGCAAAACCTCATGTTCCAATTTCCCCCTTACCCCACTTTTTCCCCTAGATGGCAATACATGTTAAACATGGTAGAAATAAATGTTAAATCCAATATATGCATACATATTTATACAGTTATTGTGCTGCACAAGAAAAATCAAATCAAACCAGAAACAAAAAATAAGAAAGAAAACAAAATACAAGCAAACAACAACAGAGAGAGTAAGAATGCTATGTTGTGGTCCACACTTAGTTTTTATGGTTTTCTCTCTGGGTAAAGATGGTTCTCTTCATCACTGAGCAAGTGGAACTGGCCTGAATCATCTCATTGTTGAAGAGAGCCGCTTCCTTCAGAATTGATCATTGTAGTCTTGTTGTTGCCATGTACGATGATCTCCTGGTTCTGCTCACTTTACTCAGCATCAGTTCCTATAAGTCTCCCCAGGCCTCTCTGAAACCATCTTGCTGATCATTTCTTACAGAACAATAATACTTAGGGAGATGACTTCAAGCAGATTGAAACCCCATAATGAGGTAGGTGTTCGGGTTTCTTATCTTTATAAGGAAAAAGCAAAAGTCTTGTGGCTGTTGCTAACTTGGAAATGCAGTATGTCCATTCTGTCACGAACTAAATCAAGATTTAAGAATTGAACAGTAAAAATCAGCTTCCTCTACCAGAGTCCTTCTCCAGGCTCCCATGGCAGTCTGGTGGAGAGACCATCAGAAAACAAGCCTAGTAGATGCTCCCAAGCTGAAAAGGTTTGCAATGTAGCAGGAGTCATGGACAATCTTCACGTGAAGATTCATCAAGAGAAGGTGACCAGAGATGAGGGCTGGTTGGATTTTTTCCCTCTGCAACAATTCCTGAAGACTATAGTCTGAGAGTGGAAGCAGTGACTGTGTAAATAAAATCATTAATCTCTGGAAACTGTTGGCATAAAAATCAGTTTTTGAAATCATTTTGAGATCAGTAGGCAGGTAGGAAAAAAGTACATATTCAACTCGGATGGTTTCTCCCTTTGAAAAGTGTTTCTCAGCACTAAATGAAGGAAAAGTGAATTGTTAAATATAACCCATCCCTGATATTTGCATTCTTCACTGAGGGAGAATTACTCGGTTCTCCAGGATCTCGATGCTCCATCTCTACATCCGGGGCAGGGTGGATGAGAATTTGAGGGAGGAGAGATCCTGGTCTTCTGGTTACAGCTATGAAAAAGAAGGCACTTGGGTTCCTAATTACCTTCAGTTTCCTGACAGGAGAAAAAGACTGGAAAGAAACTGACATTTAGAGGAGTTGGTATCTCAATGGTGTCCTTATTCTAAAACCTTTGGGGAATTTCCCCTTAGATAAGATACAGGACTTTCTTGCTTGTTTGAGTTGAGATCTCTCACTCTTCACAGAGGAACTTACTCACTCCTCACATTGTCTGATATATTTCCATCTACATTTCTGCTTACTGTCAGCTTAAATGCATCGATTAGTTATCTGCTCCCTGTGTTCTTGATGTATGTATAGGTGTGTGTGTCTATAAATACATAAATATATGTATTTTATATATATATATATATATATCTTGGATCACTCCTCTATAAAAATACAGTAATAGGAGCTCACCTTAATCCTAGAAATTATTTCTCTAAAGTTAATACTATTTAGAGGGCAGATAGATATAATTCTGTCCCAGAATCTCCTTTTTAGAGATCCAAGGGCTTAGACTGTTGCCAATCGTCTGCTTCTTTCCTGGAAGGAAACAAAGTGTCCCTTGGAGAAGGGTGGGCAGAGGAGACTCTGGAGAAATCCATGTATATTTGCCCGTGAGATACATCTACATAGACCTATGGGGATACATTCACAACTTACATGAACAACACAGATAATATACCTCTTATTTTTGATTCACAGAATCATCGACTTAGAAAAGATCTTGGGGCTCTGGAGTCCAATTTTCCCATTTTGCAGGTAAGGAGGTTTGGAAGAGTTAAGTGATTTCCAGCATCTGAGAAGGGGAGTGAGGAAGGGATGGATAAGAATTTATATAGCGCCTACTATGTGCCAGGCACTGTGTCAAGTGCCTTTTAAAAACAACAAATATTTTCTCATTTGATCCTCTCAACAACCTTGTGTAATAGCTGATAATTGGTATGAATTTCTTTTATATCATTCGATTGTAAGCTTCTTGGGGGTAGGGACCATATTTTCTTTCTTTTTCTATCCCCAGTGGTTAGCATAGTGCCTGGCACATAGTAGGCACTTCATAAATATTTATTGATTAATTGATGTTATACCCCCTGCTGCTGAAATTATCAGTTATTTAATTAATTGGAGCTGAATCTCTTGTGTTCTTTAAGTAGCCTACCATTTTTGTTATTGTTCAGTCGTGTCTGACTCTTCATGATCCCATTTGGGGTTTTCTTGGCAAAGATACTGGGTGGTTTCCTTCTCCAGCTCTTTTTACAGATAAGGAAACTTAGATGAACCGAGTTAAGTGACTTGCCTAGAGTCACACAGCTAGTAAGCGTCTGCAGTCAGATTTGAACTCAGGAAGGTGAGTGTTCCTAATTCCAGTCCCAGAACTCTATCTACTTTATATAACTTAGTAGACTGTCTTATACTCTTTGCCTGGACTTATTCTTTTAATTTATTTTTCTTATTTGTTATAACAACTACTTCTAGAACTATATCAGATGAGAATCATGATCATGAACATCTTTGCTTTACTCCTATTCCTATTGGAGAAGCCTCCAATTTCCCCATAACTTCATAATGTGAAGGAAAGGTCCCTATAGTCTTGTACTTTTTGATGCTTTTTTTTTTTCCTCAGCTCTTATTGTCAAAGCTAGCATTTCTAATACAATATTAAATAGTAACGGTGATAGTGGGCAACCTCGTTTCACTCCTGATCTTATTGGGAATGGTTGCAGTTTGTCCCCATTACATATGATGCTTACTGATGGTTTCAAATAGATACTACTGATTATTTTAAGGAAAAGTCCATTTATTCCTATACTCTCAAGTGTTTTTAATAGGAATGGATGTTGGATTTTATCAAATGCTTTTTCTGTTATACTTTTTTTAAAAAGAGAAATGAATAGTGAATTTTGCAAAAGCTTTTTCTGCATTTCCTGACTTAATTTTGTGATTTTAATTGTTTTTGTTGTTAATACTATTTGTTATATTTATCATTATCCTATTACCAGATCAATCCTGTATTCTTGTTATAATTCTAATCAGATCATCATATATAATATTTTAATATGTTCCTGTAACTTCTTGGATAATTTTTCTTCAATAACCTTGTTTCAGTATTAATTAGGAATATGGGTCTGTATTTTTCTTTCTTTTCTTTGTCTTCTTGGTTTAGGAATTGACTATAATTTTATCATGGAAAAAATTTTTTGAAATCAGTTTATATAATATTGTAATTAATTGATCTTTGAATATTTGCTAGAATTGACTTGCAAATCGACTTGATTCTGTTACCCCCTCTCCCCCCCCCCCCCCCCCCCCCCCCGTCCCCTTTTGGGAGTTCACTTGTGACTTCTTTACTTTTGCTGAGCTTGGATTATTTAAATATTCCATTTCTTGTTCTGGTTACCTGGAAATTTGAAACTTTTGTAAATATTTCTTCACATCATTCACTATCAACCTTTTGGCATGTGATTAGGCAAAATGGCCTGCTATAACATTTCTTTTATTTCCTCTTTGTTTTGATTTTTTTTTCAATTTTGATGTCAACTTGGTTTTCCTCCAGATAAAATTAAATTAGCAAATGATCTATTAGTTTTTTAAAAATCCTAATATTAACTCTTTTTGTTTGCTTTCAACTTCATTAAATTCTTTTTTTTTATTTTCAGAATGTTAATTTTGGCATTTAATTTAGAGTTTTAAATTTGTTTCTTTTTTAGTTTTTTTTTTTTTTACTCAGATACTCAATTTTTAGAAATCTGTTTTTCATTTCTTCTGTTGATGGAGGTATGTAAAGACACAGATTTTCTCCTAAGGACTGCTTTCACTGCATCTCAGAAGTTTTTGTATGTTTTCTCATTATTTTTTTTGATGAAAATTTTTTATCATTTCTATAATTTGTTTTTGACTCATCATTCTTTAGGTTTAAATTATTTATTTTCCAATTAGATTTGAATTCATTTTTCAAATGCCCTTTATTGATCATAATTATTATTGCTCCAAAGTCAGTAAAATATTTTTAATATATCTCATTTTCTTTTTTTGTTTATAAGCTCTAATACATGGCCCATTTTTGTCAAGAAATGTGCTATTCCTTTCTGTTCTCATTTAATTTCCAGGCATCTATCATATCTAACTATTCTAAAATTCTATTCAGGTTCTGATTTCTTTTTTACTTATCTGTTAGATTTGTCTTGATCTGAAAGGGGCACATTGAGATCTCAATTATTATAAGTGATGTCTATTCTTTTTTGTAATTTGAGTAGTTTCCCCTTTAATCATTTTGATGTTTTGACATTTGGTGCCCATATATCGAGTAAGGATATTATTCATTGTCTATGGTGCTTTTAGACATAAAATAGTTCTCCCTTTTGACCATTTGTATTTGATTTTTTTAGTTCATCTGAAACACAGTAAACTCTGCTCTAGTCCCTCATTCTACCTTTATGTGTTTTCCAGTGTGTTTTGTCCAATAACATATTTTTGGATTCTATTTTCTAATTCATTTGGTATCTTCTTCCATTGTATGGGTGACTTAGCCATTCATATTCATACTTATGATTGATGATTTCCTACTATCATAGTTAGTCTTTTTTCTCTTTTCTTCCCACTCAGTCTTTTCAAAGAAGATAATAAGAGAGGGAAAATAATAATTCTCACTAGCTATTTATAACCGAGGCATTTTCCTTCCACTGGAATTCCCTTCCTCTTTTTATGTAGCGCAGACCCCAACCATTAGTATTTATACTTTCTTCCTTTCTCTTTTAATACTCCTCTTTGTGATCCACTACCCAGAGTTGAAGTTTCTTTTCCTTGTGACTTTTCCCTCCTCCTGCTATTCAGTTTAATGTGTTTATATACCAAGCTCTTTGTATGTTTATGTGTGTGTTCAACTATCTCTTGTTTGTATCAGATAAAAGTCAAAGTTAAGTGATGCTATCTTTACCCTACTCCATCCTCCATATTTGTACACTCTTCTTGAATATCCCAATTATGAGAAATAGTAAGTTCCTCCTCCTTCCTCATTTCTTAGGTTTTCCTTTTTTTTTTTCCTTTCTTTCCATAAGACCTTAGAAACAAAAAAAAGACTAACCCCCAGGACCTGTGTTTGTCTTATTTCCTTTTCTTTATGGCCTCTGAAAATATTAGAAATCTGAAGGGATATTTATCATTTCTCCCTTTGGCTGCCTATTAAAGGCAAATTCACCAAGGGGGCTCTCGAACTATAGTTTTATTAGTGAGTATCAAAAAGTACCTTTAAAACAGGGCAATCATTCTCAGGAGAGCAACCTGGAAATATAAGTTGGTAGAACAGATAGATATCTTGGAAACGATACTGTATTAATGACACAATTTTTTCCCCTAAAATTATCCTTATCTTCCATTATCCATTATCTGAAGGGTGATTATTTTGTTTATTGATATCTAGATTTTTCTGCTGGTTTCACTGTTCATTAAAACCCATCCAGAGGATTATCAGAACATAAACTCATATTGGTTTATTTTCCTTGTCATTTAATGATTCTGAGGGGAAAATATAGTAAAGCACCCTAGAAAATGATTAAAATTAAATTTGATGGTTATCTAAATTTTAAGCATCCAGATTCTTTTCATCTCCTCCTCTAATTAGGGATAATGTAGGCTGAAGTATGTTCGAGACGTGAACCCCTGTGAACTGCAGATTTTGGAATGAAGATTTGTGAGCTCTCTAAAGAAGTCTTCTTAAATGAAATAAAGTTTCCCAACTGGGAAACATGCCTGAGATTGAGCTCAATGCCAGACTGTTGCTAAATAGTCTTCTAGAGGAATTCGACACAAGAATATGTCTGGTGCTTATAAATCTGAGAATCTCCTCACCATCTTCTCATCACCCTGCCAGTGCCCACAACAGTGTGATCTCTCCCATATGAGCAAGTTGTCCGGTTGAGACAGAGATGGGGGCTGTGAGCAGTTTGAACCTCCAAGAAACACTGCTCTTTGAGGGAATAGATCACAAGAAAAAGGGGAAAAGAAAAATATCAAATCTGAGGTTTGGGGAAGTTTGACTGGAGAGAGGTTTCCCACTTTATCAGGTACAGTGTCTTTGGAGTTCCTTCCCAGCTTTCTTCTCAAAATTCAAAAGAAAAATGTAATCAACACATTCTTTCTTTGAAAGCTGGGTCTCTCTTGATCTACTTCCCCATTCTAGAGATAAGGAAAGTGAAATGGCTGATATAAGGTCTCTAAACTGGAATTATAACCCACATTCTCAATCATTCTTACCAAGTCATAGATAAGTGGTTGATTAAGAACTCTAGGGCCCACTTTGCCAAGGCAGCCTGGGTCCCTTAACAAATTTATCTCACGAAAACCATCCCTGAAGCTGATCTATGTCAGATTATATAAAGTGCTTTGGAAATACCTCAAATGGATTCTCTTTAAACCAGCTACCCAATAGCATTTTTATCTCTGACCATCAGTCCTTACCACATTTGTTGAGTGTCCTAGGAATATTTCCTCTAAGTTAAATGAACGCCCGAAGTTCCAGAAAAGAAAATGCTGGCACTCTATTTCCATTTTTATTCGAATTCAACTTCACAGGCTATTTCTTTTTATACTAAATCCTTTTCAGAGTCCCAGATCTCTGGGGCTAATGTGCACGGGTGACTTAAGTGGACAAGTGGAAGTATCATGGAGGTACCTTTCTCCAGCCTGGCCAAGTCGCATAATTAATTCTGAAGCATTCAGTTTGGAGTTATGAGAGTAGTCCCATTTTTATGGTTTAATGTCTCATCTGTCCCCATGCAGTGGACCAGTTCCCTCCCATAAAGCACATGATTTGACATATGGTTCTTCCTACTCACAAAATGAGCCCGAACTTGAAAGGATTCCACACTATAATCACCTTTTATTATTTTTAAAGTGTTAGCTCATCACTTTGAGGGACTTGTTTGGAATGGGGGGGGGGGGCACACGTGTGTGTGTGTGTGTGTGTGTGTGTGTGTGTGTGTGTGCTGTAGCCCCAAAGAAGAGATGAGGAAGGAGGGGATGATGAAAACATTAATTTTCTCCAGTGATGAGTTCACATCTGTTTAAAACTGTAGCATGGCAAATCTTGTGAAATCTCCTAGAAGAGTGTCTCCCTCCAGACCAAATAAGTCCCAAAGCACAAAAAGAAATCATTGAAAGACCCTGGAGGGGAGCCAGGAGGCCTTGGCTAATGATCACCTAATCTCCCCTCCTTTGGCCCTACCCTCTGATTTGGACTTCAAGGCTTCCTCAGGTCGCTGCTCCATGACCTGCACACTGGAGAGCAAGACTGGAGCCCAAGGCAGAACCCTGAGGAAGCAGGAGCTGGGAGGAGGATGGGGAGACAGAAAGTGGACAGTCCCCTTCCACCAAATAGAAATCTCCCAGCCAAAAAGGGCAGGCTGGGTCCATGTCATATTGGCTAAGAGCGCTGGCTCTGGCCGGCCTTGGACACTTCTTTCTGGCACTCACTTCAGTTTTCTTGCCTGTAAGTTAAAGGCCCATGAGGATTATGGGGGTATTTAAGGATCCCTTGACCTAGTGTTACCTGTATGAATTTTATTTGTGCAAACATTTTACTTTTTTAATTTAATTTAATTTTTTAAAGCTTATACATACGTATGTTCCTGGCCTGGGGATAATTTTTTTTTAATTATTTTAACCCCCCCCCCCCTTTTTGTTTCCTTTTCACTTCAGTTCATCATACCCCCAATGAACTCTGGGACATAGGAGCACAGGATTAGGTCTAGGAGATAGTTTTGCTCTCCGAGAGAGACATGGAAAAACCTCTTGGAACACTACAATGCCATTGAAACAATGACCACAGTCATGATGGAAAGCAATCATCACAAACTCCTTTACATTTTTAATTTCTCTGGAGCTGGATTTTGTTTCAATGATTTGGGTGTTTAAGAACAAGAAGGAGTTTTTCTGCTGACTGCAGAGGAATTTGGACCTGCTGAGATGTGCCCGGTGTTAATTATTGATTATTTTAGCTCTTCAGCTCAGGTAAAGTTTTAGGACTGACCTTTGACGCCGGCTGTACTTCTAACCAGGCTGGTTGCTTTAGAAAGTCTATCAGGCTTTTTCTTTTGAAGGCCGCTAAAAGGCAAGCCTTCAAGTCTAGGGTTCCCAACAACACTAAACACATTATATATAATTCTGTACAAGTTAAAAATCCAAAACAACTGATCTTCTAATTTGACTTTTTTTTAAATCACTTAAAAAGAATAACAACAACAACAATAATAATATCTACATTCGAATAATGTTTTTAGGTTTGCAAAGCTCTTTACAAATATTATCATATTTTATCCTCCCAATAACCCCAGGAAATCTCCCTATTTTACAGATGAGAAAATTGAGGCAGAGATTAAGTAACTTGCCTAAGGTCACATAGCTAATTCAGTGTCTGAAGCCAGATCTGAACTCAAGGTTTTCCTTCAGGTGAGAAATCAACTGTTTGTGTACAGGAACAACAATAATAACAACAGCCTTTATGCCGAATTTTGAGGTTTTTGAAGTTTCAATGTTACCTC
The DNA here is from genome assembly GCF_902635505.1 of Sarcophilus harrisii. Classification (NCBI taxonomy): domain Eukaryota; kingdom Metazoa; phylum Chordata; class Mammalia; order Dasyuromorphia; family Dasyuridae; genus Sarcophilus; species Sarcophilus harrisii. The sequence continues at coordinate 27,059,833 of NC_045431.1, forward strand.
ATTGATCCTTACAAGGTAAATGGCCTTTTTGTGGATGAGGAAACAGGCAAGTGAGGATACAAAAGCTCCCCAGGATTACACAGTTAACTAGTCAGTGTCCAAGGCAGGATGTGATTTTGGATTTTCTTGCCTCTAAGACCTAGTCTGGATTCCCAGCATCATCTAACTGCAATAAAGTCGCCTCTTGGTTAAATATGCATTTGTGATTTCATTTGTCATGTGTGCATTCACCTGTGAAGATTGTGGTTCCTTTGTGCCTTCCCATTCTAGCTTATTCTTATATCCTTTCATAAATTCTCCACAGAAAGATTTACTTGTAAAGAAGTTTGTGGTTTATCGCTCCGTCATTTTTCAGTTCTGTCTGACTCTTTGTGACTCTATCTGGAGTTTTCTTGGCACAGATCCTGCCATTTCCTTCTCCGGCTCATTTTACTGATAAGGATGTGGAGAAAAACACGCTTAGGTGACAAGGCTGGGAAGCATCTGAGACCAAATTTGAACTCAGGTGAGTCTTCTTGACTTCAGACCCAGCACTCTAACCACTGTGCCATCTGTGGTCTAAAGAAGCTAAAGTTTGTTTGTTTTTTTTCCCAATTCATAGTTCTTCTTTTAATATTACCTATATGAATTTTATTTGTGCAAATATTTTACTTTTTATGTTATAGATATACATCCATTTTTAACATATTTCCATATGAGTCATATTGGGAGACAAAAATCAGAACAAAAGGGAAAATCATGAGAAAAGAAAGAAGGAAAAAAAAGGTGAACATAGCAGGAGAAACTAAATTTTCTATAATAGAATTTAGAGTGGGAAACGCCATTTGTGTGATTTAATGTCTAGAGTAAAAATTCTCAGAACTGATGTAGATAAGCAGCTTCTGTAAGTTATTTATGGTTCTTGGAGAGTTGTCCAAGTTCAATGAGAAATGAGGTGACTTTTTCAAAGGTCATGCAGCTAGGATTTGTCATGTCAGAGACTTGAACCAGAGACTTCCTGACTCCCTGTCTTCCTATCAGTCCTGCTACTTTGAAAACAGGGTCCAACTTGCATGCAATTTTTCAAACATCCATCTACTGTGTAAAATGAGAAATATTTATGGAGTCCAAATGTGGGGATATCAACAATGCTGTTGTGGGGCTGTAAGTGAAGAGCTAGAGCAGCCCACCCCAAACCAAACTCTCCCTCAAATCAATGGGAGCCAAAATAACACAATGAATTGTTTTCCTTATTCACCATAGTGTAAAATCATAAATTAGACTTAAAAGCCCCTGACAAGTCATCCTGTCCATGAGGGAACTGAGATGCAAGTTAAATAATCCCAAGGACATTCAGGTAGTAAGTAGCAGAACTGGGATTTAAGCTTCCTTTCACTCCCTCCAAATCCAGCATCCCTTCCCCTGCTCCAGGTAATCTTATATTTGGAAAGCCTTGAAGGACCCAAGCCAACTTTGTGAAATGTCATCACTGCTTCTGTACAGTTTGCACAGGAACAAGGGCTTTTCCCAACCTGATAAGCAGCCCCAAAGTTTCTTTGGGTGGGATTCTGTGGACAATAATTCAGAGATGCAGCTTAAGTTGAATGAACAAGCAGATCAATACCAGGGCTTTGGCTCTTGACCATTCTCTCTGCTCTGACCCATCCAAGACAAAGCTTCTGCTTCTAACTCCTAGTAATGCTTTTGCCTCTCTTGTTCTCTTGCCTTTGTGGCTGTAAAAAAAAAAGGGGGGCCTGATGAGAGTTAAAATAAACCAAAACTTGTCAGGAAAGCTAACCCCTGGCAACCCCCAAACAATCGGAGATGAGGGTGGGAGGAGAAATGTCTCATATATCAAAATATTGGTAGCAGCACTTTTTGTGGTGGGAGAAAAAGAGCCCCCCCATCAATTGGGGAATGGCCAAATGGTGATACATGAATGTAAAGAGTTCAATCAACAATAATTTATTAAGTGTCTGTTATGTTTTTAAGTGTCTGGGGATATATAGAGACAATCAGTCAAACAATCCTACCTTCAAGGAACTTGCATTCTAATGGGAGAGAAAACAAGTACATATCCAGGTATATTAGAAATGAGTACTAAAAAAAATAATGAATGGAAAATTATTAAGTGCTAACACAGGAACTGAAAAAAAGAAATGGTTCCTGCCTTCAAAAAGCATAGATTGTAAATGATGGGAGAGCCATCCAAAGGAGGCTTTCAAGTGTCTCTATCTATAACTGGCCCCTAAAACATTTGATTAGGGCTTGTTGATGATTGACTGTTGGTCCTTTTGGGTCACCAGCAGGGTAAATGGCCGGGTCTAGCTCCCTAAGGCCCAGAGGACTTAGCAGCTGGACAGGAGGTCCTGAAATGGCAGATCAGAGGGTGGTCCAGAGGACTCAACAACAAGGCGGTTGGAAAACTTCGAGCTCATCTGGTTGCTGATAAGGAAAACACTTTATCCAGCAGCTCCGTGTGGAAGAAGAAAAAGGGTTTATTCTCTGTGGACTTTGCCTCTTGCCAGTTGTCCACAATCTTATGATTTGGTGCCAGCCGTGCCTCAGCTGCTCTCCCTTCCAGTCTGGCAACCTCTCCATCCCTGAGTGAAGGCAGCATTGGAACCAGAGCCCAAGCTTCTCCTTTGAGAGAAGCGTGGGAAGACTTCGATGAATGAATAAATGAAAAAACATTTATTAAACACTTATTATGTCTAAGGCCTTGGGAGACAAAAACAAGTGAAGAGCAATCCCTGCTCTTCAGGAATTTACAATCCAATGGAGGAGATACCTTATAGAGGAGAGTGGAAATTTGATTTGGAAGTGGATAAGGATGATAAGCAGAATAAAGGGGAGTGGCAGGTCCTTTCCAGGTAAAGTGGACCCCCTATGAGATCCTCATCAATCAGAACCTTCAGGGTCATAGAAATGGAGCTGCTTCCATCAATGAAAGCTTGAGTTTTCCATAAATCTAGTTAGCGTGTGATCCAGGTGACAAAATACTCAGATGGATGGATAGCGTAGAGCTGGCCATCAACAATATACACAATGCTTACGGCAATGTTGATGGAAGGACAACTGCAAAAGCAGCAGGATGGAACCAAGAGCTGGGTAGCTAGAGCTTAGGATGGGCTGGCCCTGAAGGACAAATGAGAATATAAACTTCTCTTCATTTTTTATAGAATTAGTGGAGAACACAGTATATATGGCACAATCCAACTTGGTTGATATATTGATTAGTTTTGTTTTTTTCCCTTTTTAAAAAAAATCCTTTTTTTATGAGAGTTGACTCACTGGGTAGAGATGTTGTTGCTGTTCATTTGTTTTGAGTCTGCCTCTTCATGACCCATTTGGATTTTCTTGATAGAGATACTGGAATGGTTTTACCATTTCCTTTCCCAATCCATTTTCCAGATGAGGAAACTGACACAAACATGCTTAAGTGACTTGCCCAGGATCACACGGAAATGGACCTTTACCAAGTGGATCACCTAACTGCTCCTAGAAGGAGTGAGGAGGAGATAGATTTATATATCTATATCTTTATCTATTCCCCTATAAAGATGAAGTAAAATCAAAGAGATTTTAAATAAAAAGCTGAATGCCTTTAATTTGTTTTTAAAATAACTAACCCGAACTTGTGTGTATACTTACTTTAAACCCTAAAAGAAATAAAGCTGAAATGGAAAAGAAATCAGAGTGACACATTTCTCTCAGGCCCTTCCTTTAGGTGTTTATCATTTGGATTCTTTAGGTCATGTTTTCTTCTTCAACCTGGAAGTTCACTTCAGCCCTGGGCTCCCACCTTGGACCCACCCCCTGCCCCTGGGCTCCCTCCATCTTCCAAAATCTCCATTTAAGAGCATTTCCCAGGTCTTATTCCCACCAGGCAGTGCCCCTCTGGAGTTCTGCTTTCTCTCTCTGCGACCCCTTTTTGACTTCCTCTTCAAACTGGGTCTCCTTTCTTCATATCTCACCTTCGCAACTTCTTAGAGCATCCAAATTCAATTGATGAATTATTTTTAATGCTATTAAAAAAAAGGCTGCATGATCTCTTTTTTGGGCAGTAAAAAATGGGAAATTATGGGGATACCCATCAATTAGGGAAAGACAGCAAGTTGTGGTATATGAATGCTCTGGAATACTACTGTGCTATCAGAAATGTGGAGCAGGCAGATTTCAGAAAAACCTGGAAAGACTGACATGAACTGATGCAAAGTGAATTAAGCAGAACCAAGAGAACATTATAAGCTATAATAGCAACAGTATACAATTATCAACTGTGATTCATTTGGTTCTCATCAGCAAAACAATAATCCGAGGTAATTCTGAAAGACTCTTGATGAAAAATGCCATCCATCCCCAGAGAGAGAACTGATGGATTCTGAATGCAGATGGAAACATACTAATTTTTAAAATTTCTTTACTTTTTGTGGATTTGTGTGGTTTTTTTTTTTTGTTTGTTTGTGTGTCTATTTGCTTTGGTCTGTATTTTCTTTCACAACTTGATTAATATGGAAATATGTTTTGTATGACTGCAATGTATAATCTGCGTTGAATTACTAACCTTCTCAATGCAAGGAGAGAGGAAGGAGAGACATAATTTGAAACTCAAAAAAATTTTAAAAATGTTTAAAAATTTTTTTACAAGTAATTGGAGAAAATTAAAATATAAAATAAATATTTTTGAAATGGCTATATGATAATATTTAAATGATCTCCACAGTAAAGCTTGAAGATAGGTTTTTAGATGATGATTAATAGTAGTGAGAATTCTTGCTATCCTTCATCCATTCATTCACTGAAAATACTCTGGCATTCATTATGTTAGCTATTGTGGAAAATGAAAATATGAAAAACAGGAAGTTCTATCTTATTTTGAGGAAAAAAGTGGCAGGAAGACCAATATTTCCTATTTAAAGGGGAGTATTTTACTCTATATCAGGCACTAGCTAAGCACTTTGATCATAATTAACAACTCATCAAAGTAACAGTTAGGGAAACTGAGGCAGATAGAAACTAAATGACCTGCAATGGTCACATAACTAGTACATGTCTGAAGCTAAATTCAAATTCAGTTTTCCTGACTACAGCCCAACTCTCTTTCTACTGTGGGACCTACTTGCTGCAAAGAGTTTTCTTCTAGCCTAAGAGGGCAGGGGCAGTCAGGATCCAAGATGAGCTATCGCATTTCATGCCTCTGCCTCTTAGAGGAGTTTTGGACTAGATTTCTATCTATCCACCACACTTAAAATATTTGTAGTCTAGAGGCAAGGATAAAAAACACGGCCAGATGACCAAATCCAGCTGCTGCCTGCTGCAATCTAAGAATAGTTTTTACACTTTTACATACATTACATCTTTATTTTAAAATAGAAAACCATTCTTAACTCATTCAAAAAGAAGTAGAGGTCATCATTTGTCAACCCATGGTCTAGGGGCACACTGCTTTATTTTAAGAACTCGGAATGAAAGTCACTTTACTTGGGACTCTAAAAGGGAGACCAAAAGCTTACTCTCACCAATTTAAGTTTCTTCCCATCAAACCATTTGGTATACAGTTAATGAGTAAACCCATTTTTCTATGCAAACAGTAAACAGAAGTTGGGTAAGCTATATAGATTAGAGTAGACAAATGAAAAATATAAGAGTAAATAACTTCTTCATGACTAAGATAAAATCTCCAGGAATAATCTCACTGGATGAATTCATTCTTTGTCTCTGAAGGATTTACTGGGGGAAACCAGCTTCTCCTGATGTTTACAGCTTCAGAAAGATCTCCCATCCTCCTTTTGAAAGTTCACGGCTTGTCTCTTGCCTGTATCTCTTGAACTCCACTCCCCTTACTGATGAGGGAACAAATCTAATACCAAAACCAAGGTCTCTTTTCACAACTGTGTCCAGGTTCCAATCTCAGCTCTGTCATTAGCCTGCCTTGTAATCTTGTGACTAAAGGAGTCACTGAACTCTCTAAGTCTTATTTCTACACTGATATTAATAAGGATTAGGACCAGATGAATTCTTTCTCAGGTCTAATTCAATAGTAATAAATAGTTACAAAAATTGGGATTAGGAGATCAAAAGGTATCTCAGGATCTTCATGAGATAATTCGGATTGGCAGGAACTCAGATAACTTCTGGTTATTTCATGAGTTTTCTTTTTTGAGGCATGTCCAAATGCCCCAAATACTACTATAAAATAAGGTTCTTGTGACAAGAAAAAATTGGTCAAAGGATTATATAATAAAAATGGTAACCTCAAAGTCTTTTCAAAAACATCCTGAAGTTCAGTGACCTTTTGGAAGTAGCTCAGTTCATCAGGGTAAGCCATAAAATGCATTCTAATTCCACCTCTCCCAATCGTTTAATTGTGTGATCTTAAGCAGGTCATTTAACCTTTTTGTGCACACATCTATAAAACTCAAATATCAGAGTTAACCTCAGAACACTGGTATGAGGAATAACTCGTAAAATATGATAGTGACACACTCAAAGTAAATGCAAGCTGCTATAAAAATACAAAAGCATATTCAAAGGTTTCTTCTGGTAAGGAGCAGACAATGGGTTTTTTGTTCAAACGCTACATTAAATTTCTCACTGATTTATACTTCAATCTATGTAAATTGGTAATATATGTTCAATTGATAAGGTCAGTAACTTAAAAATCCAGGGTATAGTCTGTTCAACACTCTTCAGAAAAAACACATGGAAACCTCATTAGAAAAAAATTTAAGTGACATCATTAATTGAGTTAATTAATTAATTGCCAAGTATCTGCTATGTACACAGCAATGTCCTGACTGCTTTGGTAGATGCAATCATGATAGGAAAATGAGACACAATTACAGGATAATTTAAATAACTCTCTGAAACAGTATATGAATATTATGAAAAGTTGTTTTTCTGCTTTTTATTTCTTTAGTCCTTAGTAATATTAATTCTCCTTTTTTTTTTTTAAATAATGAAGCTTTTTATTTTCAAAACACATGCAAGGATAATTTTTCACCATTGACCCTTGAAAAACCTTGTCCTTATCCTCATCCCGTCTGCCAGATGGCAAGCAATCCAATATATGTCAAACATAGTAAAAATATATGTAAATCCAATATAGACTATATACACACACACACACACACACACACACACACACACACACAATTATCTTGTTGCACAAGAAAGATCAGAACAAAAAGGAAAAAAAGAAAGAAAGAAAGTTAAATTCAAGCAAACAACAAAAGAAATGAAAATGCTATGTTGGGATCCACACTCAATTTCCCCAGTCCTCTCTCTGGGTACAGATGGCTTAATTCTCTTATTTCATCATTATTTTTCCACATCCATTTCTTCCTTAATCTTCTTCACTTACCTATTTTTTTACAGGCTTCTCCAAGGCACTCTCATGACAAGTATAAAGCTTCTGCTATTTCTCCAACAGTTTATAAAAACGTCTTTATTGCTGTGATTTTTTTTTTTTCAGTTTTCCTTTCTGATACGTTTGCACCTCTCTTTTTAAAAGATTCTTTGATCTGATCTTTGTTTCAAAGCTTGCCTTCCCCTGTAAGTGCAGTGAATACTGACTCATCAGTTGCTACTTCAAAACAACTCTGCTATAATTTCATAGATTTCAGCTATTTTCTTCCTCCCTGTGACACTTCTACTACCATCTTCCAACTTATTACAGAGATAGGTATATTTAAACGCCCTCCCCTCCTCTAAATGCTACTGTTGACCAAAAATACTTGCTTCTTGACATATTGAATTAATTAAATGTTTTAGAGATTAAGGTGATTATCAAGTCTAGAAGTATTTCCATTATAACTAGATTTCATTCTCTTTTCAAAATTCCCATATCTTTCTTCAACTCAAGATCTTAATGTTTTTAGGGTTAACTAAGAACTTTTCTATGTTAAAATCTCACCATTATTTCCTCATTAGACCCTTCCATAAAAAATTTAAATTATGCTATGTGAGAATTATGGAAATCTAAATATACTTTAATTTCCTTTTTCTCATACTCTACTATCATTCAACATATGAGACAATATTGTGTTCCATATGCTTTGTTTGCTAATTTTCTCCCACCAGATATGGTGTTAACCTTTTATGAAACCTATCTATTAATTTTTATCCCCTTGATTGGTATTTCTTCTTTCCTTCTCCTTAAAATATAGATCAAAATAGAGCAGCCGCTAGTCTCATTTATGTGCAAATGGCAAAAAAGAAAGCATTAATAAAATGACTAAATAAATGGATCCTGGCCAAAGCAATAGTTTTTTTTTTTTTTTTAAATGATGAAAAACAAGAAAAAAACTATTTCAGACTCTGATTCAAAGTGGAATTACAAAATCACAAAGTAGAAAGTGACCTCATCGACCCTCTACTCTATTTTATCTTATACCTAAATAAGAATCCTCTCTAGATTGTGCCTGATAAGTGGTCATTTACTCACAGTTGTTTGCAAGTTCTCTCATTCCTTAGGCTCCAAGTTCCTGATTTTGTTTGTTTTTTTTTTGTCAATAGTATTTTATTTTTTCCCCCAGATCCGTGTTAAGAAAATTTTTAGCATTCATTTTTACAAGATTTGAGTTCCAAGTATGTCTTCTTCCCTTCCTCCTTCCCTCCCCTCTTCCAAAGAAGACGGGCAATTTGATTTAATTTACACATGTGCTATCATGTAAAACATATTTCCATATTAGTTACAGTTGTGAAAGAAGAAACAGATCAAAAGGGAAAAAAATAAGAAAGAATAAAGCAAGTGAAAAACTATGTTTCAATGTGCACTCAGAGTCCATTGGTTCTTTATCTGGATGGGAACAGCTTTATCCTTCATCCTATCCAACATCCCCCTTCAGGGGTCCTTTGTCTTTGGTGATCTGGGAAGAGCTGAATATATTTAGAGCTGATCATTGCATCATTACATTGATACCAAGTTTGATGTTTTCCTGGTTCTGGAAACCTGGTTCCTGGTTCGTTTTGCATCAGTCCACAAATGTTTCCGGGTTTTCCTGAAATCCTCCTACTCATCATTTCTTATAGAACAATCGTCCTCTATCACATTCCTACCCCACAACTTGTTCAATCATTTCCCCAACTGATGAGTATCCCCTCATGTTCTACTATTTTGCCACCAGGAAAAGGGCTATTCTAAGTATTTTTGCACATGTGGGTCCTTTTCCCTTTTTAATCATCTCTGGGATACAAAACTAGTAGTGGTATTGGGGTAAAAGGGTTGCCCTTGGTCATAGCTCCAAATTGCTCTCCAGAAGGGTTGGATCCATTCACATAAGTTTCTGTTCCTTTGCCTTTCTTTGTATCCTCAGCACTTAGCATAGAGTCTGGTATACAGTTGGCACTTAATACCAAAGACCACCAATGTGAGGGAACCTATTACCCCCCAAGACAGCCCATTGCATGATCAAGGATCTCGAATTTCGAGAAAGTCCTTCCTGACATCAGGTCTGAATGTGACTCTCTGTGACTTCTACCCCAATTGCTCCCAGTTCTGGATGAGGAGGATCTTTCCATTATAAATAGGTCCCCAATTTTGTCAAGAACCATTTTCCTCCTTTCCTTTGCCCGGTACCCTCTGCAATCTGATTTCCCACTGAAAACAAATCAGGGAGAATGCAGTTATCAGAGGGAGAGAGATGATGAGGGAATTGTGGCTGATGAAAAAAAAAATATGAAGTGATTGGGAGGGAGCAGAAGGCAGTGAAAGAAAGAATAGAGCAGCCTCAGGGAGGACGGTGGGAGCTCCACCTCTGAAATCAGACTGGCTCAGCACCAGCAGGTAAGAGATTAATGAATCTAGATTAAAGTTCAACAAATGTATTTTCAAAAGCTCTATCAGCCCATCAGCGAATTAATAATTCTGTAATGACTCCCTCGAGCTGGTCAGGGTTCTACAATCACTCTCCAAAATGCAGCTGGCCTGGAATGTAAGACTGGGGGAGAAAGGGGAAAAAAGAAATAAATAAAGGACAAAGGGGTTCTTTTTCCCAACTTAAAAACATGTGAAATCATCTTCCTTTAATGGCTGAAAGTGACATGGGATCGAAAGACAGGCTGTCCATTTTCATTTGGGCAGACATCTATCTGTGTGTTCAGCAGACAAGAGCATCCTGATAATGGATTCCTGGACAGCTGGACTGTGTCGGGCTGTGTTTGCAGGATCGCCGTCCTATGTTAGATACCAAAAAGTGTTTTTCTACAAAATAAATAGGAGACTGGATTTTATTACGGTTCAGTCACTTTCTGAAGTATTGGGTGCTTACCAGGGTTAATTATCCAGCTTTATTGCCGTTGGGCTTTCCTGACAAGGTGAGGGACTCAAGAGCTGGAGCATCATTATCGATTCGATTTAATTTAACAAGCATTTATTAAGCTCCAACTCTGCCTGCCTGCTGTTATGGTACAGAGGATTATCATGTTCTTGCTCAGGATGTCTCGTTGCCCAGAGTGCATTTCTTTCTGGGACCTCTGTCTCCTGCTGGATATCTCCTCTCACAAGTGGTCCCTACTCCTGAGGACCCTTTCCAGTCCTGATCTACGTCTGGTCACTGGACGTTGCAATCCTATGTATTTTATTCTAAGCATTTAAAAGCATTATTCTGAGAAGAACCTTAGGTTTCATCACACTGTTGAAGGAACCTATGACCTTTAATAATCCCCCCAAAAAGTTAATAATCTCTGCTCCAATTGAACATAAGTTCCTCGAGGGCAGGTACTTTTTCATTTTGTGTTCATACATTTTTTTTTTTAAATTCAGACTTCTGATTTCAGGAATCTGGGGAACTCCTAAGGCAGAAACTTTCTCCATTGAATATGGACTGTCAGATCAGTAGTTTAGGGTCTTGGGAAGTTGCTTGGTGATTTTAGGTGATTTTCTCACAATCAGAAGGCAAGACTCAAATTCAGGTCTTCCTGGAGCCACGTCTAGGCTTTTATCCACTCTATCACCTCCCTTCTCTCCTTGCACAAAGCAGGCACTTAATAAATCCTTCTCTGATAGAATTGAGTTGGACTCAGTCACCTTTAGCTAATCCAACATTTTTCAGATGGGGAAACTGAGACTCAGAGGTTTGATAACTTGCCCAAGGCATATTTACTTATTCCTATGTTGTCACCAGCATTTTTTTTCTTCTTAAAAGTTTTTATCAGGGGCAGCTAGGTGCTGCAGTGGATAGAATACCAGCCCTGAAGTCAGGAGGACCTGAGATCAAATCTGCCTCAGACACTTAACACTTCCTAGTTGTTGTGACCCTGAGTAAGTTACTTAACCCCAATTGCCTCAGCAAAAAAACAAACAAAAAAGTTTTTATCAATACTTTTTATTGTAACATCACCTTAATTTCTAAATATGTTATTTCCTCATCCCTATTCAGCAAACCATCTCTTATAACAATTTTTTTTTACAAGATAACTCCAATTGCCTCAGCAAAAACCAAATAAACAAAAAAAAGTTAAGGGACTTGCCCAGGATCACACGACTAGGAAGTGGGAAGTCGGATTTGAGGTCAGATTTGAACTCAGGTCTTCCTGAATCCAGGGCCAGTGCTCTGTCCACTGCACCATCTAGCTGCCCCACAAAAATTTTTTGGTGTGAGTGACAAATAAAGCATCTTAGTGAAACTAAGCAATATACCAATTGTATCTGGTGACATTGAGTGCCATTTTAGACACCCATAGTATAGCAATTATGGAGCTATTATCCCAGATCTGTTTTTTTTTTTTTTTTTTTCATTCTTCCTCCAATCCCAGGACTCTGTTCTCTCCCTTAAGTAACCATACCACTGGGGAGGACAGGTGACTACAATAATATAGGAAATCAGCTGGTACTGAGGTACAGCTAAAGGCGATAGTTCTAATTCTCTTTTTTTTTATTTTTTATTTTTTTTATTTAATAGCCTTTTATTTACAGGTTATATGCATGGGTAACTTTACAGCATTAACAATTGCCAAACCTCTTTCCAATTTTTCACTTCTTGCCCCCCACCCCCTCCCCCAGATGACAGGATGACCAGTAGATGTTAAATATATTAAAATATAAATTCGATACACAATAAGTATACTCATGACCAAACTGTTATTTTGCTGTACAAAAAGAATCAGACTCTGAAATATTGTACAATTAGCTTGTGAAGGAAATCAAAAATGCAGGTGTGCATAAATATAGGGATTGGGAATTCAATGTAATGGTTTTTAGTCATCTCCCAGAGTTCTTTCTCTGGTTGTAGCTGGTTCAGTTCATTACTGCTCCATTGAAAATGATTTGGTTGATCTCATTGCTGAGCGTGGCCAGGTCCATCAGAACTGGTCATCACATAGTATTGTTGTTGAAGTATATAATGATCTCCTGGTCCTGCTCATTTCACTCAGCATCAAGAACTCTAATTTCATCTGTAAAATGGGGATGATAGTACTTCTTACTTCAAAATGCTGCTCCTTAGCTAAAAGGTTATTATTACAACACATCCTTAACTTTGTCCTCTTCTGGTTATTTCCTCCAGTCAACTGTATTGGAGGCCACAGTATGATTCACCCTGGTCTTTTCCTCTCCACGGCCAGCCCAGCTCCTCAGATCATCCAGAGCTACAAGCCTTGTCTGCCTTCCCAACTTTGGTCCCTTGGACAGCGCCAAGTGGGGCTACCATGGGCTCCCACCTCCTTCCCCGGTTCCTAATCTCCCAGATAGCAAAAAGCAGAATCAGAATGTTGAGAGGGATTGTGGAGTTTATATCGTCCATCTCCTCAGCTAGAAGACATGACTCAGAGATGGCAGCCCCCCAGGAGCTTTTCCCCGTGGCCAAGCCAATCTGCCTCCCATGATGTTGGCTCTCAGAGTCATTTCAAAGCAGAAAGGTCTTGTGCTCGGCAGCCAAGTTGAGACAGCTGCTCTTCAGGCCCTGATGTAGTCCGCTGGATCGGAGCCCATTTGGTCTTGGCCAGGAGCATCGCTGCCAGCACGTTACAGAATCCCAGCATTTCAAGAGTAGAAAGACGTCTCGGAGGCCCAGGTAGCATCCTATAATCTCACCAAGGTGGTCATCCAGCTGACCCATCTCCAGGGAGGGGGGACCATCCTCTCACTCCACTTTGGGACACTTCCAAGGGTAGTGAGCCACCTGACTCTCTGCAAGCCCCACCTATTTTTCCTAGTTCTGCCATCTGGGGTCGATTAGAACAAATCTAATCTCTCTTCTGTGTAACAGCCCTTTGCTCACTCCACTTTGGGACACTTCCAAGGGTAGTGAGCCCAAACCCGACTCTCTGCAAGCCCCACCTATTTTTCCTAGTTCTGCCATCTGGGGTCGATTAGAACAAATCTAATCTCTCTTCTGTGTAACAGCCCTTCAGATATTTGAAGATGACTGTCTTGTCTCCCTTAATTTTTTTTTATTCAGTCACTTCAAACAATTCTTGTATGGCCTGATGGCCAGCTTCCTTAGCGTTCTGGTCATGACTGATGGGTACAAATCTGTTAGTCTTAAATATGGCACCCAGTACTGCACACAATACACTTCAGATGTTCTCTGAGCTGAGCAAGAGAGCTTGAGATCCACTCCCCCCTAATCATTAGATTACATCCAGATTTCCTGTCCTCAATCATGACATCTAAGGTGGAGTATTTAATTCTTCCCCAAATTACTATCATTTCTAATTCATCAATAAGTTTATCAGTAATAATCAAATCCAGAAGAGCAGTTCCCCTTGCCGCTTCCTCCCCTTCTGGAGAAAGTATATGATTATCAAGGCACAGCAAGGATTTCTCAGCTGCAAGAGTCCTAATAGACGCATGGAGTATTGAAATTTTCTATCATTATTATAGTATATCCCCATGCCAGGCTTGCATCTATTTCCTGAACTTATCATCCATGTATAATTTACATCAGGATTTTGCATGATTTTTGGAAACAAAATTCATCAAGGGACATTGTCTAAAAGACAAATGATCAAAGAGTAAGAAGAAAGGAAAGCCATCAACAACCATATAAAAAGTTTTTAATCATTTATATTTAGGGATATACAAGTTAAAAGCACTCTGAAGTTCAACTTCACTCTCACTGGCAAAGATGAGGTTAAAAATGACAATTGTTGGAGTAGCTGTGGAAAAACAGGCTCACTGTATATTTAATGCACTGTTGGTTGAGGTATTAATTGTTCCAACCAATCTGGAAAGCAACTTGGAGCTATACCCAGAGAGTCACTAAACCTTAGGTTCCCTTAATCCAGAGATACATCTCTTAGGCAGATACACCAAAGAGATTTTTAACAAGTAAAAAAAGGACCAAGAGGTACACAAATTTTAGATTAGCTTTTTTTGTAGTATTAAAAACTGGAAATTAAGGGAATACTCACTGATTGGGAAATGGCTGAATAAATTATAGTATAATAATATGATGGAATGTTATTGGGCTATTAAAAAAATGATTTAAAAGACATTTTCAGAGAAACCTAAGAAGATTTGCATGAACTAATACAGAGTGAAGAACAAAAAAAATTACCAAGTAAGTCAAATTTGAAAACAATGGAATGAATAATCACAAATCCAGAGGATCAGTGATGAAGGATGTACCCTACCTACCTCCTGATAAAAAGACAATGTACTTAAAGGATAGAATGAGACATACATTTTAAGATATGGCTAATGTAGAAAATTGTTTTGTTTAACTCTGGATATTTGTTAAAATGCGTTTTTTGTCTTATTCAATGAGAATGTGGAGTTAGGAGGGAAAAGGGGTGTTCATGATAGATTTGCCACCAATTCCCCCAAAAAGGATAATTGGGGCATTTAAAAATGCACAAAAAGAACCATAGGGAAGCCAGAAGAAAACACAAACTTTGAAAGTTAGATGTTGAGTTTATTATATACTAAAAAGAAAAGAAAAGCTGTCTATAATAGAGTCACATTTTCATGTACAGATCACTTTTTCCTTCTAATATATGTTGGAAATACTCATTTTATTTGGTGTTTGTTGAGCATAAAATTTTCTTTTAAAATAATTGAAAACAGGAAAACATGGAAAAAAATTCATCGATAAAATTTTTTGAAAGAAACTTTATTTAGAACAAAAAAAAATCATTCTGAGGATCTACTAACATAATTAAGATAGATGTTCATCAGCAGAATGAAGTTTTTCCATGGAGTTCAAATGAAAAAAGGATTCTCTAGTAATAGGGTTCTCTAAATGTTTCTGTTTACACATAACATTGTGCTTTTTGCACTAAACTCTTAGAATATTACAAAGCCTCCTCAGTGAAATCCATAGTTATTTGGGGGGGAATGGGATAACCATCCATACTGGGGTAAAAAATGAAGGAAATTACTAGAATATAACATACAGGTACATGGGAAACCTCCTAGAGTTAGGAAGTAGATAAGCAGATGGCTAGATATAGAAGGACAGACAGATATAAACATTATAGATAGACAGACAGATGGATAGTGGATGGATGGATAATTAGAGAGGTAGACAGACAGAAAGATAAATAATCTGAATCTGAAGTTGGAAAACTTCACATGTTTAATGATTCCCAAAGTCCAAATTTTTAAAACGTCCATTATCCTATAGCATTCCAGAGAAGCACTAGAGATAATGGAAATCCAACATCTCAGAAGGATCAAAATTGCAGGGTACTGAAATGACTCTGGCGAAATGGAGGTGTTAATGGCTTGCAGAATGTTGCTGGTGACAATTTCTGCATAAGAAATAACATAAAAGCTCTTTTCAAGGGTATGTAAAAGATGGTTTGGCTATGGAGTGAGAGGAAAAGACAGCTCAGAGACTGTATTGGTACCCTTAAAACCTGAAAAGAACCAAGGAAAGGCATTCAGTGCATTAGATGAATTTTCTGTAGGGGGATTTATAAAAAAGGAATGAGAGTGTGTGAAAGGCTGAAACCTGTTACAACTGGAAAAAAGCTCCACATTGATGAGATTGTGATCAATCAGAGGATTGAAAAGAAACACCTCATATTCTTCTACACCATTATTTATTGAGTTTACCAAGTGCTTTTCTCATTTGACTTAAAGACCCTTCAAAAAGAAATATTTTAAAAGGTATCACCTTTGTGACCTTTACAATTACAGACATTAAGGTTCATGATCCTCATGTTGTTCTTGACTTTGTAGAAAAATAATAAAAAACAAAAACAGGAAAGAAATAAAAGACTTGCTTCAGGATCTCTTATCAAGGCACTGGATGAGTAAGATAAGTTTTCAACTCCCTAGGGGCCTTATAGGAAATCTACTTCCATGTTTAGCATTATTGTACATAGGATACAAAAATGCATCACACCATGTCTATGTGCCAGGCACTAGGTCAAGTGATGGGAATAGAAATACAAGCAGGAAGAAACAAAGAGAGTCTCTGGCTTTGAGGAGCTCACTGTGCTAACTTAGCACACTCCTCATGTACTTCCTCTTAGTTTCCTTTCTTCCAGCCATCATTTTATTGTTGTCTTTATATCCCAAGTACCCTATGCAGGGGGAACAAATGAAATGAAATTTACACAAATTAAATTAAAAATACAACACATAAAAATATATGTTTAAAATCTCAAGTCCAGGTTACATGTATTTTTGATATAGTCTTTAGTCTAAATTCCCAGAGGGCAGACTTAGCATCCCTGATGGGGTCTGTCGAGGGTCCAGCTCATTGTCTGTGTCCAGTGATGGCTAAAGTAATCAAGCTCCCTGCCTTTTGTCGCTCCCTCTGCTAATCCTTAATCTGCAGCATCATTAGGGATTGTGAAGGAATAAATCAGAGAGCTAAGTAAGCAGGGATATCCTGAAATACTCTGGGGTGTCTTTCTGGTTGCCACTTAAGGAACTCCATTAGTTTCTGAGTGTTCTTCATGGGAAGTGCTTGCCATAAAAAAAGATCAAGGGACTCCTTTTCCCTGCACAGTGTATTACTTCCTGCAATTCATCAGAATTCTTTTCATGTGTAAAGGTCACCTTTCAGTTATGCTGTTTGTGTTGCTGAAAAGGGAGTGGCCCCAGATACATAAATCAGACAGAAGGGACCCAAAAAAAGCATGATGGAGAAACCGTCAGAGGCAAGTGAGAGGAATAATATGGAGGGTCTAGCCACAAAAACCACCAGGTTTCCCAGAATGGAGGAGCCCATCCCATCGACCTTTGTCGTGCTTGATAAAGGTACAAATTGATTTTAGATTTTATATTAGGTTTCATATTATATATCCCATTAGATTTTATATTAAAGATGATATTTCTTCTAACTATCTGGTTTGATTTTTCTTGTGCAGCAGATAATTGTATAAATATGTATATATATATATTGGAAAAAAAGAGTGAATGTTGTAAACTACCTATGCATATATTTTGAAAATAAAAAGCTTTTGAAAAAAACACTTTATATCTGGGTTTGCTTCTTTATCACCTCTGTGACCTAGAAGGTGGGCTGATGTAACAAAAAGAACATGATGTCTGGAGCCTGTGGACCCCAAATTCATCTATGTACACCTGGACAAATTGAACCTCATCTCTGAAATGTAGGAGAACGTCTAGATGACCTTGGAAATCATTTCTAATTCTATATCTATAATCCATCACTGCATTTTTACAGGCTCAGATTGCTCCTGGCTATGTTGAGGATGAAGATAAGAATTTTCCCCAAAAAGGACAATTGATGCTGATGTCCCAGTGGAAGTACCAGGAGCAACCATTGAACCCAACTGGTGAGAGATGCTGGGATCCTGGGTGGAGAGCTGAAAGCTCCTTAGATGCCTTCAACTCCAATCATCTCGTTTTACCAGGCAAGGAAAATCGAGGCTCTGAGAGGCCGGCTGACTTGCCCAGGTTCCCTCAGCTACTATCTAGAGGCAGGATTTAAATTCAATTGTTACCAACTCCAAATCTAGGATTCCATCCACTCTATTGCTGCTAGATGTGAAAAACAGTGAACCAATGACCTTTTGGGATTCAAAAAACACTAAGTCACTCTTAAAATTACAAGAAATTTAAATTAGTTTAAATTAAAATTATAAAACTATAAAAAATAAAAATTATAAAATATATAAAATTATAAAAAATTATAAAACCTTGTTTAATGTTTAAATGAGAGCACTCTGGAGCAAATTTAAAAATCGGATGTCTAAAAGAGGGAGGGGAAGGGATCTCCAGTTCTGTCAATCCATTCATGCAAAGTCACAGGGTTCTGTGCTATTCCATTCCCCAAATGTTGATTTGCTTCACAAAGGGTATAAATACAGAGGACAAGGTATGGAAGAAAATGAATTGGGTGGGGGGGAAAATAGCAGTCCCATTTGAGATACTGAAGGGCAGGCAGAGCTAAATGACCACCCAGGGGAAACTTATACAGAAAGGGACAAAAGCATGGGAAGCATCAATATACCAAATACAATGTGGGAAAGAACAATGAAAATACATATGGGCTAAATTTTCAAAAGCTTTCTTTCAGAGCTGACCCATAAAACTTAATGATTGTCTTGCAAAAGTTATTAGATGCCCAATCATAAGCTGTCAAATTAATAAGCAACCCAGGAGATGTGCCCATTTATGTAAGGCACCAATTATTGTCTTAAAGATCTAAGAAATATATTGCACTGTGGGATTTGCTCATTTTAAAAAATAAAGGAATTACTGAAAATTACCCTAAAATGAGGACTCTTTGTTCTCGCTTTCCTAGAAATTGAATTAGAGAGAAATTGTGTTTACGTATTTAGAAAATATTGAGGTTTTTCTTTAAATGTATAATTTTGGATTGGATATTTGCATTGAAAAGACTGAGCTGAACTAGTATTTATGGATAAAGCTGAATCCAGAAATATCAGAAAATCATAAGGAAAATCAAGTCTATAAATCAAAACCTGAACCTACTAGCTTAAAGGTATCTGATTCAAAGTATCGCATTGTATCTTGCTTAAAGCTGCACGCTGTGCATCTAGTGATACAGAAACACCTAAGCTATCAGTGGGAGATTTGTGCAGGGAGAGAATAGAGAGCCTCTGGCAATATGGGAGCCGCTTAAATTTCTGAAGCTGAAGTCTAATATTGTCTCCATGTGGGGCTGCCACTGAAGGCAGCAGCCTCAGGAGGTATAGATTGCCCACCTCATATGATTTCCTAGAAGTTCTGTTCAGTTCTGAATTCAGCATCAGGCAATAAAAAGCTAGGAAACTTGACTGTTTGCTATGTTGCTGATTTAACTTTTTATTTATCTTTTTCTTCTTCCTTTATTCATCATTGACCTTTTTACATCTATTTTTTCCCTTGATTTGATAAATAGAATTTATGAAATCAGCAGTTTTTAACCTTTTTTTTTTTTTTTTTGCATCATAGAGCCCTACTCTGAATGATATTTTAAATGCAAAAAATAAAAGAATTGCAAAGGTACTCAATTTTATTGAAATACAGTTAAAAATATTTTTAAAAGAAATTCATGGATGCCAAATTAAGAACTTCTAGATAAAGGCTCCATGTGTCAGACACAAAATTCAATAAACATTTTAAAATCCCTAGTATGTTCAAGGTTTCCAAAAAGTCCTACTCTAACCAATGTGGAAATGAACCCTGGGCTCTCAAAGGCTAAGCCAATGAAGGGAAAGCTCTGTAATGTTTTGTCGTGATAGAAAAGTTTTCAGTATAATTCTAGCAACAGACCAGTCTTTCCAAATATAAAAACCTTCATCACCAGGAGGCTGGTCACTTGATTGTGAAGTCTTTGGCCAAGTTTACCTATGAAACAAGGGAAAATATAAAATAATCTTCAAGTATTTTGTGTAGGAGGTCCTTGTTCAATGATCACCACACGGACTATGGGGGAAACTGAGTCATGTCCAATTCTCATCACATATAAATGAAAATGGAAACAAAAGGAAGTTACCCCAATAGAGGAGAAGAGCTCCTAGTTTCTCCTTGAAATCTAAATATTAAGCAGCTACTAGAGCCAAGCATTGTGCTAAGTGGTGGGGAGCACTTCTCATGGATCTTCCATTTTATTGAGTAGCAAAGAAGTTTGTGAAATTGATTTTTTCAATCACCTAAAAAAGACCCCCCAAAACTGTGTTTTATGTAAAACACCATGAGGCAGTGGAGAGAAGAGTGAATTTTCTGAAATACTGGGGAGGGGCTCAGTTAAACCCTCTCAGTCCAAGACATTTAAAGATGAAAGGACAACAAACAGATAAAAAAATATGAAGGATTTTTATGACAAATTACTTTCTCTATCAATAAAAGAGCCATTGCGTTAATGGTGTGTGAGTGTGTGTGTGTGTGTGTGTGTGTGTGTGTGTGTATTTTCTGTGTGATGCATGAAAATATATGAAGGCTGCTAAAGAAAATAAAGGAGTAAAAAGTAACTAGATTGGACATCAAAAAAAAAAAAAAAAAAAAGTCCATATTGGACCCCATGCAATTTTAAAGGGCCCATTCTCAAGTAACAGAAATAGGGGAGGAAAAAGTCATAGATAGTATTACTAGCTCCTAAAAAATCATTAAAAAACCCCATTGATAACTACTAAATAATATATCTACTTTTCTATTTCTATAAAATCTTTGAAAATAATCTACAGTTTGAAAAGAAAATAGGAACCTTTGTAAGTGATATGTGTTTATGACTACCTAATTGAACAAAAGAAGTAGAGAATTTAAAAACTCACTGTGATTATTGATGGCTAACAATTAAGCAAAAACTCACCATTTGATTACGTAGAGTAAAACCCTGCCTTAAGTGGTCTCATCCAACAAGGCGTCTCAATCCCTGTAGAACATGTTTGGGCTCATTCCCCCCACTAATATTGACAAGTTAGTCACCAGAGGGTTGTTGACTAGTTCTTCCATCAGGATTCTCAAGGAAACCCCAAGGGTTTGACATAATTGTCTATATAGAAAAAAAAAAAAAAAAACAACTAGATGAAGAATGTGTATAGTTTAGGCTATGATACGCAGTTGGTTATACAGCCCATGGACCCAATCCATAAATATTTATATCTTGGACAGACATGACAGATGGACAACGAATTGGGCCCAGAACTGAATAGGAAGTAAATAGGTTGGATTCCCTTTGAGAAACTGTATGGTATTTATAATGAGCCCAAACTCCTCCCTGAAACAAAGGCCCATCTTTTGTTTTTAATGTCAAGTTTTTTGGTGAAGCTACATGACTGCAAACCATCAACGGCCACATCCTCTGAAACCATAAGAATTCTGAACAATACAATGACGATTCATAATTTCAGAGAATTGATTTTGAAATATACTGTCCATGAGAAAATATAGAAAAGATTTAAGATGCAGAAACAACATCTATACCTCTATCTCTATACCTCTAGCTAGATGTGTATATAAATATAAATACATATATATGCATATATGTGTGTGTCCATATCTGTGTATATATGTGTGTATCTATATACATATTTATATTTATACATACATTTATGTACAGCCATTGAGGGAATCTGTTTTATTTGACTATATATATATATATTTGTTATTAGAAACTTGTTTTTCCTTTTTTTTTTCTCCCAATGGGATGAGGTGTGGGAGGGGAAGAAATGAGATTTTAATTTTATTCGATCTCTATTCTATTTTTTTAAAAGAGAGAAGTAGGATGTGCTACACATATAAAATGTTATATGTATTTTCAAACGGGGTCATTGTATTATTAGTTTTACTTAGCTGTTTCCTATTCATAAAATGGAAGTAATCTATAAATGTTTATAATTTTTAAATAAAACACGTCAAATAAACTAAAAGTGACAAAGACTTAAAGTTGTGGGTCACCTGCACTATAATGAAGAGACAGATGGTGAGCTTGAGTAGACTTCATTAGTAGAAGATTGGAAGACTATCATGTGGGAAAGGGTTTAGACTTGTTTTGCTTGGTCCCAGAGGGAAGAATTAGTAATAATGGGTAGAAATTGCAAAGAGGAAAATTTAGGCTTGATGTCAGGAAAAATATACTAATGGTTAGAATTTCTTCCTCAAGAAGTCCTGAGTCCCCAAATCGCTTGAGATTTTCAAGCAAAAGCTGGGGGACCACTTTAGGGATAGTACAAAGTATCTTTTTTTCTGGTCTGAGTTGGACTAAATGACCTTTGAGGTCTCTTTCAAATTTGAAATTCTGAGATTCAATAATTATGCTGGTGAAATGACATAAAGATTTTCCCCAGAGAGAAATCTGAATGGAAAAAGAGATGGATCCTTCCTGCAGGGTGAATGAGGGATAATGGATGGACAGCCCGCGTGTTCTGTTGGTATTCACACAATACCAAGAGATCCAGTAGAAAGTCCCTGAGCTATCTAAGGAAGATTGGAAGGGAGTTAGAGAGGGAGACAACGAATCAGATTCACAAAGATATAGATAAGTTGCAATGTGTACCACTGACAACCTAGGTTCATTGAATACAAAGACAAAAACAAAATTGTCTCCTGCCTTCAAGAAGCTTGTGTTCTAGTTTTCCTTTGTTGTTTCTCTCTAATTTTACTAGCTCCTAAAAAGTCATCGGGAAAACATTAGTAACTATTAAATAATATATCTACTTTTCCATTCCTTTGAAGTCTTTGAAAATAATCTACTTTTAAGTTTTTTAAGTTGGGGGGGGGGCTTTTAAGTTTTCCTTTTTTTTTTCTTCTAAGGGATCATCCAGCTAATGGTAGCTATTAGAACTCGGGTCTCCTAAATGCATCTGAGAGTCTATCCATGTGGGTTTCTCTTGCTGTTTCTCCCAGTTGTCCCACATTGATTCCCCATCACTTCCAAATCTGTTTCTGCATTTCCCCCCTGTTCAATTTTTCTCCTTTCTCAGTCTCCAATTTTCTTCTCACGTGATTTGTGTTTCCTCTTCCCACGCTCTGCTCATCCTTCTTCAAATATTGTTTTTCGATGATAGCAGAAACCGTTCGCAGCCAGCAAACCACAACCCTGGCTAAGATGTACTTTATGAAAAGTACATTTATAAAAAGAAACCCAGTCCATGGTCTTGTATAATTTATAGTCTGTTCCCCTGCCATCAGGGGAATGGACCAGATGACCCTCAGTTGCCCCCTCCTAGCCCCGTGATTCTGTAAAAAATGACCTTGGTTGCAGAGGTAATACCCTGGTAATATTATGCTTGACATTTAATCAAGGGATGCGAGTGAGTCATTGCAGCTTCTCAGAAGAGCTGCTGCAGTGGGGCTGAAATGAAATCAGGGAGCTGACACAGGTGGACACTAGCTCCCTCCTCCCAAAAGTCTACTTTAACTTGCAGATCATTCTTTCCAATTTACTTAGGAAAAATGAGGGGGGAAAGTCTGTAAATTGAATAAAATCTTTAGTTGTTGAAGCTGGATTTTCTCGAAGCTTGAGAGAAGCGTTACTCTAAATGGATCGCTCCTTGCAAAGGAGATGCTGGAGGGTTTACAGAATAAACCACTGATTCACAAGGGTTTTCATTAAAATCCATTCAATTTACTCATGTGAGTAGTTACAAATGGGGTTTTTTGTTGGTTCAAGTATACCAAAGTACAATAGAATAATATCTTAGATTTTATATGTTTTCCACGTTCGATTATCAATAGTCAGCATTAGTCTGACTGGGGAGATAGAACAAATAATAGTAGCCTGCTGTCTAGGTCCTATTTTCTTGGAAAACTAGAAGGAACAGAGACACACTTCCAGTTCATTATTTAGTGCCTATTATAGAGAAGACATTGTGTTAGGTGCTGGGAAACCGGGACAACCGTAAAACCCTCCCCTCCCTATCATCTCTCCCTCTGCATCTTGAGGATGTTACATAGGATGTTTTCTTGTTCCCAGAAGTTCCCGGACTTCTGAATTTCTGGCCCCGGAGCATTCGCAGGCTCTGATCCTAGGCATTTGCCAGGCCCACTGACTAGTTCTCCAGTCTAATTGCAGCACTGTTCATACCGACTTACCCTTTGAAAAATAACTCACATTTTTATAACCCTTATATAATTATCAAGTTTTTTTCTTCACAGCGATCATGTAAAAGAGGAAGGTCATCTATTATTATCTCGGTTTTACTGTTAAGGAAGCTGAAAGTCAGAGGTCAAGTGAATGCCCATGGTCACACCGCCAGGCAAAACCGTGTCTAAGGCTCTTTCTTCTATTAATCTGTTTTGCAACAGGGCAACTATGCTCACTGGCATATCCTTAAGTAATTAGGACTAGGAGCTTTTAAAAAATCATAAGTTCCGCCTCTTCTTTTATTTTTATGACAAGTTTTCATTAAATCGGTAATCATGTCTAATAGAATGACTAAATCACTTAATTTGGGCAAACACATTTTTTAAAAGTAGCTAATTCTGGTTTTTTTGGAAGATCTGGCAAAATGAGTATTTGCTATCTTGGATCTGCACAGATGAAGCGACAGTATTTTTTCACTTTTCGAATGGACTGGCCATATGTTGGTATGACCTGGGCCATTTGTTGTTAGTTAACAGATATTTATTCTCAAAGTAAGTTACTGGGAACTTTTATAGATTTATAAAATAATATAGTATAAATAAATATTATATACATAATTTATATATTTCACTATCTTTTTTTTTTTTTTTAACTTATCAGGAGTCGAAGCTAATCACTCATACGTTATTACCATCCCACTTCCTTTTCTTGGACTCCCTATGACTGATGATGCTTTTTCTGCCAGTTTCTGTGGGTATAATTGTCGTGATATACTGCAGTGACCTTATAGTCACCATGTCTCCTGGGCCAGCTGCAATTGCAAGTCCTTTGAGATGATGGTAATCAAGAAGTGAAAGCCACATAGACTCTCTGGGAGAATATTAGTGTTAAAAAGAAAAATCATGGATGGGTAGCCCAGGTGTTACACTGACCTCCGTGATGTCTTAAAAGAAACAGAGAAAATCTTCTAGGACCTAGACTAGGGTACGTTGTCCTGGGGGGGGGGGGGGGGGGTAACAGGGGGTCTGCCTAAATTGCTGTCTGCACCAGGAGAGGGAGAACACTCACCAGGGAAATCTCAGATCAATTCAAGCAGAATTTTTAAGGCTGAATACCAATGTGAACAGTCCGTTGAAGATGACCGCTCTGAGGAGGGAGGCTGTGGCCCGCCACCAAACTCTGACAGAGATGATGAATTCATAGAAAATGAGATACACTTTTAGACACAATTATGTAGGAATCTAGCTGGTCTGTGCATATTTATCACAAGGAATTTGATTTTTTCCTCTTTTTTAATGGAAGAGGTTGAGTGGATTCCATTCCAACACTAATGGAAGAGGTAGTGTTGTTAACAATAGGTTTGGAGACACTGAGAACAAGAGCAAGAGAGAGAGTGATAGAGATGACAGAGACAAAAAGTGAAAGAGATCATGAGAGGGAGAGACAGAAAGAGTGAGAAGGAATAAAGAGACAGAGACTAAGTGAGACACAGAGACAAAGAGAAAAAGAGAGAGAGAGACAGAGTGAGAGGGAACAAAGAGACAGAGAGAGAAGGACAAAAAGAGAAAACAATGTCATTTAGTCATTTTTTTAAATGCATAGAAGAGATTATAAAGAAGGCCAGAAGGAAACATAGACACAGAGGTGTATTTTGAAAGGAAGATGATGAATTTATTATATACTTACATGAAAAGTAAGTCAGCCATAATAGAGACTCACAGTTTAATATGCAATTCTACTTTTCTCTTCTACTTTCTACATGGAAGTGCTCAGTTTATTTAGAGTTTATTAAACCTGCATTTTGACAATAATAAAAGTATAACCCAGGCCTAGTACATACCTTGACCGTCTCTTTAGAAAGGATGCTCTTAAACAAGGGAAGTGCCTCGAAGGGTCGAGGCTGGTTAGGAACATCCTAGTCCTGACTGCCCTTGGCCCAGGCACCTTCTGGCATTGGCTGAGTGGTTGGGGCTCTGGGAGTTTCCTAAAGGGCCTGAGTCAGCCACAACTGCCTTTTTTTTTACATTCTGGGAAAAAAGTGATTCCTTTTGGTCTAGTGAGTGGCTGCTGTAAAAGACCCCAGGACCTCCTTCCCCTCTAAGGCCAAAAAGTCCCCAAGAAACAAGGCTTCCTTGACCCTTACTTTTTCCGTCCTGGGCATGGGGGGTGAAGCATCCAACCTGGGTCAACAGAGGAGTCGGCAGAATCCAAGAGGCAGACTCCAGGCCAGTTTTACAGCCAGCCCATCAATCCCCCTGAAGCTAGGTGATCTTTGGGAGTGACCTTTGATCCCTGGGGCCAGCTGAAGGACTGGTCCACTGCTGCTATTGTGTGAACTTGGGAAAGCCACAGGAAACTGAGCTTAGTGCTGAGCCCACTTCTCTGCCCCACCCCCACTCATCTCCCAGAGACTTAAGTCACATGTTTGGTGGGGGTGGGGGTGGGGAGTAGAAATCATACACTCCTGGATTGGAAAAAATATTTAGGTTTGTTCCAGTCCTATCCCTTTATTAAAAAAAAAAAAAAAAAAAAAAAAAAAAAAATCACCTGGTCTGAAATCATTAAGTGGAACTATTGGTTCCTTAAATTGGGGTAACACATTTGGCTAGGGTTTAAGCCTATGGCAAATAAAGTAATTTGGACCCAAGGGGGAGATGTAGCTGGCCTGGATCTCCAGAATACACCCTCCTTTCTCCCCCACTCCCTCAAAAATCCAGTGAAAGAAAAAAATTATGAAAGATCAAAATCCAATAAGCCCATCCCAAAGCGACCGGATCCAAGGTCAAAAGCTCCAAGAAAGAATACGCACGTCTCTCAAGGCGCTCCTCCTCCAAGGAGCCCTCCCTGACTACTTTCCTCCATCTAATAACCTTCTTTCTCTGAATTCTTCCGCATTTATTGCTCATCTGCCCCTCGCAATTTAGCATCTAAGCAACGGCTTCATTCAGGGTTCACCCTTTGTCTTTCAACCGAGCCGTGGGTTCTCCACATCCGAAGGTACTTCCTCCCTTTCCCCCACAGCTTGTCTAGCCACCGCATCATCAAGAAATCCTTTATTGACTGTTAGAAAAACTAAAAGTTCGTCTTGAAATGATTCCCTAGCCCCATGGGAGGTCATTGCTACTCTCTAGGTTGCTGGGGAGAATTCCCGGGGTTCCCCAAATCCTCTCGCTCCCCCAGACGTGCCGAAGAAGGGTTTCATCCCAAACGTCTATGGGTCTAAGAACGTGGAGCGCGTTTGGGGGAGCGAAGAGATGAGCCCGAGGGTCAGCGCCCTCGTCTCCCTCACCCGAGTGCTTTTGTCAACAAAAATGAGGCGGCATCCGGGGCTAAAATCCAAATTAAAGCCGTCCGGGCCGCCCGAGGCACTCAGAGAGAGGCCTTCGAGGGGAGAGGGGGGAGAACCCCGAAAGCTCATGGATGGAGGCCGGGACAGCAGAGAACGAAGGCGGCCCCCGGAGCCGGGGAGACCCGGGGGGGAAGGAGGGGCCCGGAGAGAGCCGCAGCCCGCCTCCGGGCGCCCGGAACAACCAGGCCGCTGCCCAGGGAGCCAAGGGGTTAAAGTCGGAGCACCCGAGGCTTGTGCCTGGGGGGACTCAAGGCCGACGGGGAGAGCGGAGCTGGCGGAGCCCGGGGAGCTCTGGGAGGGGGAACCGAGTGGGAGGGAAAGGGAACAAAGCCGGGGGGACCCGGGGCCTTTAAGAAAAACGGGAGACTCCAGGAAAGAGCCAGAGGCTCCGGGTGCCCTTTCCTTTGAGAAGCCAGCGATGAAAAGCGAGCCCCTCTCCCGGCCGCTTCCGCCCTCTTCCCTGCCCGACTCCGAGCGGCCAAGACACCCGGATCCCAGGCGGGCGCGGGACAAAGAGCCCTTTTCCCGGGATGCTCTCCTGGGCGCTGGGGATTGCCGGCCCGGCCCTTTGATCCCATTAACGGTATTGTGTGCCCCGACAGCCACCGGCTCTGCGGACCCGGAGCCCCCGGCCATCTCCCGGGCTCCTCGGGGGAGGACCTTGGGCTCCTCAGCTCGAGGGCTTCCCCCCCCCCAAGGAAAACTCCCCCCCAAGAAGGAAAACTTCCCCCCAAAAGTAAAAACTTCCCCCCAAAAGTAAAACCACACCCAGAAGGAAAACTTCCCCCCCCCTCCAGAAGGAAAATTTCTCCCCCAAAAGGAAAACTCTCCCCCAGAAGAAAACTTCCCACCTCCAGGAAAACTTCCCCCCCCCCAAAGAAAACTTCCCTTAGTCTATAAATGCTGCTGGGGTCCCCATGACAAGCTGACACTGGCCCAAAGGGAGGGGGGCGGCGTCTGCGAACGGGCATGTTGCTTCTGGCCGGCTTGTTTGGGCTCCCCCCTCTCCATCATTCTGACTGACGTCTCCTAATTCCTTCCTCCCGAGTCCCGGCAGTGCAAACCCCCTCAACCCTGGCGCCCAAGGGAGTCTCCATTTGGAACCGAGAGAGCTCGGTGAATACCTTGATTGGAAAGCCAGAAACCTGGGCCCGGGCTCTGCCCTGGCCTCTCTGGGCGCGGGAACCTGGGCAAGACCTTTGGGGCTCCCCTTTTGTCTCCTGAAAAATCAAACGGGAAAAGGGAATGATCCTGGAGATCCTGCCAGCCTTGAAACTCCAATTCTCTCCTGCTTATTGGTTCTTGATGAATGAATGAATGAATGAATGAATGTTTTGTCCCTCAGTATCTTAAGTGTGTGTTGCATGTAAACAGTAGAAGTTGGGGGGGGGGGGAAAGGGGGAGAATGAATTCATGAACTAATTCATTTTTCTCCACAATTTACTGATTTATTAAAAAAACAAAAAAGTAGAGTCCTATGTTACTTGGCAAGTCTTTGGGGTGATATGGTGAAAGGGTGCGCTGGAGCCAGTTCTTACTGACTGGGGAGAGAGAGCCTGTTGCTAAATTCTCAGTCTGACCATTAACATCTCAGGGTTGATTTATTGTTTTGTTCTTAAGAAAGGGATGGAAAAAATTAAAATGATGATTAAAGATAAAAATATGTCCTGATAACTTTCAAGAACAAGTCATTACATATTTACCAACACATCACTGCCTGTAAGTGACACTTCTCTTATGCTGTATTACAGAGAGAGAGAAAGACAGGGGGGGGGGGGGGGGGGGGGGGGGGGAGGAAGGAGAAAGAGGAAGGGAGGAAAGGAGGAGAGAGAGAGACAGAGAGAATGTGTTTATGTGTGTTTGTGAGCATATGTGAGTGTGTATGTGTGTATATGTGAAAATATCTATTTAGACCAGGGATTCTTAACTTTTTAATGTCATGAACACCATCTCAGAATAACGGTTTTCAAATGCATTAAGTAAAACTGGTGGGATTGGGCAGGAAATCAATTACAGTGAAATAGTTACCAAAATATTATTTAAAAACAAGTTCATAGATTTCAGGATAAGAATCCCTTTAGAGGATTTTAATTTATTTACCTAGAGAATTAGTGTGGTAACTTATAGTGATAACTTGCATTTATTTGCAATTTATTAAGTTGCTCTTAGACATTCCTTTCCTGAAATCTTTCCCCAGTGCCTGACTGGGGCACCGGATTCTTCAAAGATAGGGAGCTTGCACATGGGACTAAGCTGGAAAGACTCTAAGACTGGCCAAGTGAGAGGGCAGTACCTCCGCCATTATTCCAGGGGCCAACCTAAGTGCTGACTGACACTGTCTTTGGGGTTGCCCCTCTGCCATGGGGCTGAACTGTCTCATTGGATAGGCAGATGAGGGAAGACTGAGCTTACTCATTATGTCTAATTAGTTTCAGATGCTACTTCGCATCCCATGCAGCCATTCACCTGGAAAGCTGGCCCTCCCCAGGCATCTTGTCATTTGTCTTGTGTTCTTTCTCCATTCCCCCCTCCACACACACACACACATACCCAAACTGTTTCCCACAATAATCAGCTCAGTATTAAATTGCCACTGGAAAGTGTCGGGCAATCCACTGCCTTATAATTCCATTTGTAGTCCCTGTGACTCCCCAAATTACAGCTCCCCCAGATACTCTGTACCTTCTATTATACTACAAGCTCCCCAAGGCAAGAGCTCTTTCACTTTTGCACCCATGTTTTGTCCCGTGTTCTTGGTCATGGGATGTCATGATGTGCAAGTAGATTGGATGGGAGTGAGGAGGACTGTACAAAGTCACCAGACTCATTGTCCTCCCTGGAGCCAACTGGGCTCAGTAGTGAGATATAGGATAACCGGAGATGGTCTTCCAACACCTAGCCAATATCTGATGTGGAATAGATGTTTAATAAATGTTTTTTCATTCATTCGTTCATAGGGATGAGTAATCTCACCCCAATAATCTTCAGAACAAACGTCAGAGACAATCTACTAAGTGTCAGAAGTTGTATTCCGCCATCAATGGTCCCAAGACAGATGAACCAATGGATCCTTAATATATTGATATATATACACATATATATGTATATATTATTACCTTGTTTGATTATTATAATAATTTGCTGAGGTAGGCGATCACTACTATTAGACTCATTTTACCATGAGGAAACTGAAATTCTAAGAGAGTTAAGAGATTTGTTAAGATCACTATAAGGTGTGAAGGATAGGGACAAACCCTCCGACTAAATGTCCCCATCTACAGTTCCATCTTCAAATACTCATCTGCCTAGAGCCACTGACCTTCTGGCTTTGTGGGATTTTTAGGAAGACAGTGACAAAGTGGAGCAGGTCCCAAAGAGAAGGAGCAGGATGATGAGGAATGGATATTGTGTGAGGAAAGACATCTTGGTCGTGATGGGAGAGATAAACATGGACAAGGTGCGGTCTTTTCCGAGGAGGAAGCACCAACACCTGGGGTGGGCCCGGGAAAGGCCTTAGGGGGAAAGTGACACTTGAACTGAGGCTTGAAAAACATTGGGGATTCTAAGAGGCAGAGGTAAGGAGACAGTGTGAGAAGGAGGATGGACCCTCCTTCACTGTATCTCCATCAGAAGTGAGCAGAAAGCATTTTAAACTAACAAATGAAAATAGAGCAGAGGCTTCTCCCCCAGCTTTTTATGCTCTCTTCTCAGGTAAATTGTAAAAAAAAAAAATTTGTAAAGCACTTAACAGGATCCCTAACACACAGTAGGCACTTAATATGTGCTTGTTCCCTTCCCTTCTGTTTCACTTGCCCCTTCCCAGTCCAAAGTGCATCCTGAACACTCTGGGAAGAAAACAGAACAGACCAACAGTCCCTGGAGATAAACCTCCAATATTAACATAGAAAGAGAAAAAAGAAAAAC
This sequence comes from Sarcophilus harrisii, assembly GCF_902635505.1. Taxonomy (NCBI): domain Eukaryota; kingdom Metazoa; phylum Chordata; class Mammalia; order Dasyuromorphia; family Dasyuridae; genus Sarcophilus; species Sarcophilus harrisii. The sequence goes on from NC_045431.1 coordinate 27,090,985, forward strand.
TGAGTTGTAAAACAGTCCACTTAATCATATTAATTATTGCATGTAATATCTAGCAATACCAAAGTCGGCCTCTTGCTGAGATTCTCATTGTCACCCTGGAGTAATTAAGCAGCTGCCAAGATCACACATATAACATGAATCACTCCACCTGGCTAGCTATTATGGTTATAATCACCCCTTAGTTGAAGTTTTGAGCACAGGAATATTGTTGAGAACTACTGTGTTGGGTGAAATTTAACTTGGGTTTCATGGGAGAAAAGAAATAGCTCTACTTGTGAAGACCGAGACATCGATCACTGGTGCTACAAGGCTGCCATTGTTTCAGCCTGCATTTTAAAATCTAATAAAAGCATTATCCCCTTAAAGAATCACATGGATCTTAAAAAAATAATTGAAGAAAAAGACAGAAAACCTTGCTTTAAGACACTAATAGACTTGGTTTTCCATTCCCTTTACTCTTAGTTTAACTTCACACGGGCAGCCTGGGATTCAAAATCCCTATTTAACTGAAATATTGTTAGTTTTTTGTTTTTTTTAAAGGAAGGGTGACTTTTCACCCTGGGAATTTCTCCTTTTTCTATGTGTTTTTTTTTTTTTTCTTTCAGAAGTAAGGCTTAAGAAATCATCTTGCCTGCAGTCTCATTACCCCATGCTAACATTTGAACTGTTGATCATCATAATCCAATTTCAACAGAAGCATCAGTCCATATTTCATACAATTTTATGAAATGAAATACTTGTGGTGGGAGGTCCATTACTTTTCTAGAGTTTAATTGTAATAGAAAGCTACAATGGAGGGAGTTTTAGCACTAGGCCAGTTAGTTTTTATTGTCCTGATACCAGGACTTTTAAAGCATAGAACTTACTTATCCAAGCTCACAAAGCCACTGTTTTCTGTTAAGGTTTCTGATCCCCTGGAGCTAGTGACTTCTCTTTTTTAGCAGGGTGCCTGACAAATAATAGGTGCTTAATAAATGCCTGTTCTTGACATCTAGCCCTCTTTCTACTACATGGGCTTCTTCCACTAATTCTGAGCCCATTAATTCAATTCCCTTCAATAAGGACCAAGCATTGTGTGAAGTCCCATAAGAGAAATGCACCTGAGTTACCTTCGAGGGACCCTGACTCATCTCTTCCTTCTCAGAGCCCCTCTCTCATATCCTGGTCTGCTTTTCCCCTCCCACCCACTCTAAGCTATTTGAAGAATCAAGTGATTCCATGGATTTCTTGTTGGAAAGCCAGAGAAGGGAAGACTCTTACCTTTATAAGAGTCAGGAGGAAATTCGGTCCCACAGAAGCCAGGCTTTATGGCTGGGGACTTCCAGTGCTGGTTCTGGGATCAGATTTGTGGGTGCATATGGCAGCCTTGGTGGGATGGGGCAGGGGTAGGGGGTGAAAATATTGGGCTAATTTGGAAAAAACTTCCCACAGACTTCCCTTTCCCCTCCCTCACCATTCCCCTCGATAATGGCCTCTAAGAAGCCCCTGACCGCCTCTCAGGGAGGAGAGAAAGGGGAAGGAAGAGGTCTGGAGAAGATAAGGATGAGGTGAAATGTGAATAACTGACACGTCTAGAGAGCTTCTCGTGCACAATCTTCTCTATCCCCACGAGGGCCAAACCTCCCTTCATTTCCTAGACAGAGAGAGGTGATGGGACTCCCCTGCCATCCCACTCAGCTCCCTCCTAAATCCTTGGTCTTTCCCCCTCAGACCTTCTTAGAATGGGCATCTTTGGGGACCTACTTTCTCTCTCGAAGTCTTAAGCACCTGGAGAGCTCCCAAGCAAGATGATGAACATCCATTTGCTTGTTCCATTCATTCAGTAAACATTGACTCCTTGCCTCCCAGCCCCCAAAGGAGTTGGAGGAGATAGAATGCTTCAATCCAGTGACAATGGTGAGGAAAACTCTCCGGACATTTTCCCCGGCTCCTTCCCACATCTGCAGTGTTCTCCCTCTTTATCTTTGCCTCCTGGCTTCCTTCAAGCCTCAGCTAAAATCCTGTCATCTGCAGAAGCCTTTCCCAGCCCCTCTTAACTAGGACCTTCCCCCTGCTGACCAATCCCCATCTACCTCGTAGAGCCTTTCTTGGTACACAGAATTTTATCTTCTCCATTAGACTAGGAGCTCTCTGAGGTTAGGGACTGTCTGTTGCCTTTCACTGTGTCCCCAGTCATTAACCTATACAAGGTGCTTCACAACTGCTTAGTGGCTGACTGGGTTAGTTCAAATAGGGCTGACCCTTGGAATCTGAGGGTCTATGTTTAAATCCCACCCCTAATGCCCAGTAACTCATGAACTCTGGCAAGTCACGCTAAGCTTGCTGGGTCTCAATTTTCTCATCCCCAAAACTGCATAAGATGGCCTCGAAAGTCTTTTCCAGTCCTTGATCTAAGATTATATGAACCCGATTTGTAATCTAGTGAGTAGAGAATATATGTATAAGTAATCTATTTCATGTTCTTCAAATTTCTGCAATCATCTTTTTAAAAAATTCTACTATTTATGGAAATGTTTGTTTTATTTACATATTAAAAATAAAATGAATTTAATTTTAAAAATATGTATAGCAGATAGAGGAGATGACCTCCATTCACAAGGAAGGAGGTTGGATGGTATATTCTCTTTCTAAATGTAGCATCTGAAAAAGGAGAAAAGTGATGGAAGAAATTAAGGGTGATGTGGGTGGTGGTTTTTTAATCATGGTGCCATCAGCCCAAGGTTGTGAACAATGAAGACAGAGGAAGGGGCTTCTGAGGACGTAGAGTTGCAGACGAGGGACCTGGAGGATGGCAGCACATTCATACTTGGCCGTGGATGGGGGCAACGGCTGCCAGGGAAGGAGGGAGTGACATGAGGGGTGTGAGCTCCTTTCTCACCCGAGCCAGGAGCTGGGGAAATTGTGACAATCTGGTGACGCTTTGGGGAACGCCTTAGGATTTTAGAACCAAAAACTGAGAACTAGCTTGCAGACTGGGGATGTGGATGATGGAGCCAACAAGGGAGAAAGACAGACAGACTGAAATTTCTCTTAAAAAGGTCTTAGAGTCACTCATTCTACTTGGGCTTCAATTATTAGTCTTGGGGAAAATTTTTTTTCAGGGACACAGGCAGGAAATCATATTCACTGGAAAACAGGATATAGCTCTTACTTTGGTGAAGGGACCTAGGAGAGCAGTTTTTTTGTCTTTTCTTTACATGCATAATAGGGAACCTGATCTATATTTCATACCTTACTCAGCTGACAATCTTAGGGGAACTCATTATCTTTAGTGCAAAGTAAACTTCAGGCCTTTGATTATCGAAAATCCTTCAGATATGGACCCAATTTAGGTGAGCCCGGAGTTCCACTCAGCAGCCATGGATTACACATTTAAACAAACAACTTTAATACCTATTTTTAAAAGCTAAGTGCATTTTTTTTTCACACACACACACACAGCCTTTTAAGAGCTAGAATTACTGTGAGCCACAAGTAGATGTGACTTGCTTTCCCATATTTCAACCCCAGAGGTGATGACTTCCTCCACTCACAAAAATCAGCAACTTCCATGTAACTTATCGTCTTAGAGACCTGACCTGACAATGAGAGGCTGACTGAGTTGTCCAAAGTCTCATAGGTAATGTTTTCCGGATTGATTCTATCCTCCATGCCAGTTCTTTCTTTATATTTACACTTTAGTGCTAATTGAATTCCATGTGTTATTCCTCGGGGCTTCATGGCTTTTCTGGGTTTATCTCTACCTGTAGAATGGAAGGCTTGGAAATTGTAATCTGATCTTTCTAAAGGATAAGGTGAGCCTTGTACCGGAATATAGGGGGTGGGAAGACAGTTTGGGAAGACATTTTCCTGTAGCCAAACATTTCACAAGACCCAATGTTTAACATTTAAAGGGGTCTAGACTCACCAAGTCAAGGAATGTTCTCCAGAATCAAGAAAAGTAATTTCCTAAGGGAATCCATTGTAGACAAGAAGGCAAGCAAAAAACACCTACAAACATTGGGAAGAATTTGGAGATCACCCAGAATGACCACTTTTGTGATGGACAAGGAGAAGTGACCAATGGATTGGACAGCACTCTCTCTGACCCAGAAGAGAAATAATTAAGCTGAGGAGAAAAGACAATTTATTATAGAAAGTGCTATTCCCCATATGCAACACGGGCCTGTCATTGTGTGATGGGATACCAAATTAGAATTATATTTATCTATTCCCTTATATATTATTGGATGTCTCTGGCCACTTCTGTCCCCATTCTTCTCCAAGGGAGCTCTTTAATTGCTGCCAGGAGGGGAATTTCTGCAAGAAGTTGGAAGATCACTCAGAGAGAGGAGATACCAGTCAAGAATGATATTTCTCTATTCCCTCAAATTTTAGTTTAGGAGATGTGGTTTTCAGTGCTGACTAACTTTTAACCGCTGTTCCCTTAGAGAGAAGGAACCCATGTATCTGAACTTTAATTTCCTTCTCAACTTATACCAGTTCCACAGTGAACACTCATGGCAGGTAGCAAAGAAACTCATTTATCCAAGTCTGTAACAAATAGAACTCAAGGAAAGTCTATATAGAAGAATATATATGAGATAATACAACGTGAAGGAGCTGTCCCATTGGAAGGGAGGTAACCCCACTCAGCCAACTTCGCTATAGGGAAGTTCCCCAAAGTAGGAAATTGGGAACATGATGGAGATGGCTTCTTCCTAGAGTCTTCTCCTTCCACAGCCTGAAAGTGGAGTTGACATTTTCCATCTTCTTCTCAAAAGCTAGAAGCAAAAGTGTCCCAAACCTAAAGAGACCTGAAGAGACTCTTAGCTTGAGAAAAAGGGAACATCTCTTCTCTCCAACCCTTGCCAACACTTTGAGAAGGCAGGAAGTATTGATCTTCACCACTGAGGAAAAGGTTCTGTACTCAGCGCCTTTGAGGCTTGGGATATAGCAGGAAGATGGACTGAAATTTTAGTCGGGGCAAAATGGAGTCTTAAATATTGTTTAGTCAATTAAATCTGCTAAACAACACAGTGAAAATATTGTAGTCTTTCTTAGGATTCCAAAAAAAAAAAAAAAAAATCTCTGAAACTAAAGTGGGGATTAGGTTCTTAGAGGGATCCAAGACTTCTTGGGCTCCTGAGATCTTTTTGGGAAGTCCATGAGATCAAAACTATTTTCAAAATACTAAGAAGCTTTCCATTCTAATATGGTATATATAAAGAAATATAATCTACCTAAATAGAAACACTGGGGCAAGGGGAGAACGCCCATAATTTTTAAGAATGGAAAGGGGTCCTAAACCCAAAATGTTTGACAAATTCTGAACTAGATTATCTGAGCAGAGGTTCTTCACTGGAGAACAGTTCTTCACCTTCTTAACCAAATCTTTTCTGTCTCTAATTTCAGTAATCCTATCCTCTTATTGAATAGGAATTTAATCTGGGACTTCCCAAAATGTCAATAAACGAAAGAGCAAACAACTTGAGGAAAATAAACATTTTAGAGTCAAGACTGGCAGATCAAACTCCTGAGAAACAAGTTAAACAATCAGCTTCATTTTTCCTGCTTGTTATTGGTTTTGAAATTACATTTCCTTGATTCAATTGTCACGAAACATTGCAAACACCAAGATGAAATGCATGAACTGAGCTCAATTGATCCAAACTCGTTAACTTTCGGGAACAAGCTCAATATATGTCAGCACTGTGGTATGGCCGCCAAAAAAACCCCTAATTTGATATTTGACTGCACTGAGAGAGGAATTGTATCTAAGGCTAGGGAAAGGATAGGCCTCTGGTTTGATGTGATCATCCCACATTAGGGGTATTAAGGCCAGTTTTGGATACCACATTTTAGGGAGGATATTGATAATCTTGAGCATGAAAAAGAAAGCGATCACTGTGGTAAAATGTCTCAGGATCGTGTGATATTAAGAGCAGAACCAGAACAATTTATTTAAAAAAAAAAAAAAAAACATGAAGACAATACCTTTGAAAGACTGAGAACTCTTCTCAATGCAATGATCAACCATGATTCCAGAAGGGCAACAATGAATGAAACATGCTACCCATCCCAACAGAGAGATGATGGATTCGGGATACAGAATGAGCCATACAGTTTTGGTAATAGTCAATGTGGAAATTTACTTTACTGACTATATGAACTCCTTAGATTATTTTCCCTTTTTTTCAACAAGGGGAATGCAAGGAGAAAAAATAAAAGTGTCTTTTTAATTTAAAGAAAAGTAAAATAAAAATCAAAGTTTAAAAAAAAATTAAAGAAAATGAGGATGTTCAGCCAAAAGAAAAAGAAGGGCTACGATAAATAATTTCAAGAACCTGAAGGATTGGCACTTAGAAAAAGTATTTGATGTAAATTTTTCTTGCTCCCAGAGGGCAGAATAGTACCAAAAGGTGAGAGCTGCTAAGAAATAAATTTAATCTTACCACAGGACAAACTTTCTTTCTTTCTTTCAGTTAGAATTGAGCAAAAACAGAGTGACCAACCTCTCAAGTAGAGGGTTTCTTTTTATTGGAGGCCTTCAAGGCAGAACCCCTTAATGAACGTGCTATAGAAAGGTTTTTTGTTCAAGTGTATTATTTCTTTTTCTTTCTTTCTTTCTTTCTTTCTTTCTTTCTTTCTTTCTTTCTTTCTTTCTTTCTTTCTTTTTTTTTTTACTCTGAGGGCACTTACTTTTGACATCTTTTGATTATGTGCCTCAAATGTTAGTAGAAAGGTGAATTTTTTCCAGTATATTTGTTCCATTTGATTATGACAAACAAACCCATCTTCACTGATGCAAATCAACTCCAAGCAATGACAATAATAATAATAAAATAACATTTATGTAGCACTTTAAGGTTTGTTAAGCACTTTGTATATTTTATCTCATTGGATGCTCACCAGAACCTTGTGAAGAAGGTGCTATTACTCCCACCATTGGAGGTGAGGAAATGTTAATCTGAGAAAGCTTGTGATTTGCCATAAGTGTCTGAGGGAGGAGTCAAACTCATATCTTTATTACTCCTAGACCAGTGCGCTATCTTTTAGACTATCTAGCATTAAATTATCTCCTATTGCATAGACAGATAGATAGATAACTAGACATAGATAGCTAGAGGCAGACAGATAGGTAGATAGATGGATGGATAGATAGATGTATAGAAAGGGAGAGGGAAAGAGAGGGAGGGAGGGAGGAAGAGAGAGAGAGAGAGAGAGAGAGAGAGAGAGAGAGAGAGAGAGAGAGAGAGAGAGAGAGAGAGAGAGAGAGAGAGAGAGAGAGAGAGATGTATCAGTAAAGTTGAGAGTAAAATAGATTTTGATATAGGTACCTATCTACCCCGCTGACGTGATTCAGAGAGTAGTATCATTTTGTACATAAAGTATCCATGATACTTGGGAGTTGTACATTCCCTGACGGATATTTCTGTATGTGATGCTTCTTATGCAGGCAACGTGTTGTGTCCCATCTGCGGCTTTTCTTCATTGCTGATTTGGATCATTCACAATTTTAGTTCTGAGGATAATATAGCGTTTCATAGGTATTAGCCATAGAAAATCACTGGAAGAAAATCATAAAATTTTAACAGCTTACTGAGTGTGTATGTAAGAGACAGACAGACGGAGACAGACAGACAGACGGAGACACAGAGACTGAGACACAGAGAGAGAGAGAGAGAGAGCTGTGTCCTGGAAAATGTAAGAACTAATTACGGTCCCTGCCCAGCAGTTTGACAATTTAAATATGTCACCAGAGCCTCTGCAAACACTTTTATAAATGTGTAAAGGCATTCAGCTCTAAAATCCTGCGGAAGAATGCTTGGGGCGGGGGTTGGGGGTGGGGGGTGCACGCCTGGAGGCTGAGGAAAGCGAAGGGAAGCCAGGATTCCCCTGCTTGCAGGGTTGCGCGGGCGCTCAGCCCTCCGCCTCCGGCCGTTCCTCCCTCCCGCGTTTCCCTGCCTCCCGCGCCGCATCCTGCCGGACGCCCTCCTGCTGTGGGCTTCGCCCCGCGCACCTGCGCGGACCCGCGGCCGGGAAGGCGGGTCCCCGGGCCCGGGCCTGAGCCGGGCCCTGCAGCAGCTTGTTTAGTGCGAGGCCAGGCTTCATGTCATCTGCGGGACCGTTAACCCTGGCCGGGCTTCGCACCCACTCGGGCGCAGGAGGAGCGGAGGGAGCGCCAGGCCTCGGGGCTCGGCTGCCCGGGAAGGCGGGGAGGGGGGGGGGCGTCCGGGCCGAGGGCTCCCGCAGAAGTCCGCGCCCCCCGGGACAGACGCCGGGCAGAGTGGGGCGGGGAGGGGGGGAACTCCCTCCGCTGCCCTCCCTCTCCTCTCCCGCTGCCTCCCTTCCAATAACGTTCCCACACCGTCCAGGGTAAGAGGTGGCGGGAGGTGACTCCGGCCACGCCGGGGGGGCCGTTTCTCGGCCTTCTCCGGCAGAACCCACGCCCCTCCTTTCCCTGGCAAAGCTAAGGGATCATCACTGGGTCGGGGTCTGCCTCTCACTCTCCCCAGGCAGGGCGACCGAGTCTCCGTCCCGCTGCCACGGTTACCTGCGCTCCCCTGCAAGTTTCAGGCCGGCCGTGGGGTAGCCCCCCCAATCCACGCGAGAATTTCCTTCTCGAGTGTCAGGGTTCCTTCGTGCGCCATTCTAGACCGCCAGCAGTCACCTACATTCCTGCTTCTAGCACCTACAGACCCTCGGTGATTTGTGTGATTTTTACCCTTCCCCTCCCCCTGATTTGATTTCAGCTCCCTCTGTATTCCCTGGGAAAAGAAGGTAAGAAGCTGGGATCTAGATAAAGCTCGGAAAGCTGGATGAGAGCAATAAAACTCAGGTTACCTTTAGTCCAGATAGCTAAGGACAGTGGATAGACTGATGGTCCTGGAGAAAGAACTGAATCAAAACTGATCTCAGATACGTAGTGGATGTATGTTCCTGGTCAAGTCATTTAACATTTGTTTCAGTCTGCCTCAGCTTCCTCATCTCTAAAAGGAGCATCCTAATAATATCTTCTTCCCAGGGTTTTCATGACGATCAGATGAAACACCATCTGTAATCTTATCTCACTTAATAATATTCGCAAATCTTAAAGTGCTACATAAGTGTTAGCCCTTCTCAGAAGGTCAGCAAAGTAGTCTGGGTAGCAAACACGGGACGCCAACAACAAGGAAGAAATTAATTTTGAGCCCAACTCCTGTCCTGGCCAGGAAGCATCTTCTATAAATCCAAATGTTTAGTCAGCCTAGAGCCTGCAGGGAGAAGCAAGAAGGTGGGAGCATCTGGCTAGGAGGAGTGTCTAGGTGGAGAACAAGGAAATATACCTGCTTCCAAGGGATTGCTGCCTCACCTTGGCGTGTACTGCGTGCGCACCACCCCCGTTGTGATTGCTCGCTGGGCTTTTAATGATTCCCTTGGCGGTATCTATATCTCAGGACAACCATCAGCTTTCTGACTGCTTTCTTTTCTGTGAATTTTCGGGCATTCCAAGAGGTCTAGCCTCTACTTTTAATTTTTAATTCATTTATCTGCATGTAGATTGATAATATTTATTTAATAAAACCTCACTTTGGTTTTATCGGTTTTCCCCGCATCTACACTCCATCATAGAAGTCACTGATTTCAGATTGAAAGGAATATTAGAAGTCATCAGATCTAGTCCTTTTATTGGATAGATAGAGGACTCCCACAACTATTAAGTATCTTAGGTGGGACTTGAATTCAAGGTTGGAGCTCCCTCTCCAGAAAGAAGTCACCTTGATTCAGGAAAAGATTCCAATCTTTGATTCCCAACCCCCCTAGCTAATGTAAATTACCCTTTGACTCACAAATCCTGGTCCCTTTGAATTCCAATAGAAGGTCCGGACCTGTCCCAGCCCCACCCGGATCTGAGCCAACTTTGGGGCTACACCCCAAAGCCCCTCGAGCTAAGTCTCCGACCGAAAAGGACCACACTGGGAACCCCTCTTTGCAGAGATTCCAAACATGGTCGCCATGTGAGGACCCTCTGTCCAGTGGACCCTCTGTCCAGTGCCCTCCTTATCTCTACCTTCACCTATCTCCTACTTCTAAACTTAGTAATAAACCTCTTTTATTAATCTAGCTCTCTGGGCCAATAAATGCTTTTATTGGGAACCCGCGCCGCTACTAGACCTCATATACCGCCGTATCCTTGCGCCGAATCCAAGGGGGTTGCAGGGAAACTCTGTTTGACTTCCTGTACCCCAAACCTGCCACTAGACCTTAACTAAACCCTAATTTCATTTAGTTACCCCAAATGTAGACCTCAACATGTGGTCTACACCTCACCATTTGGTACCAGACCTCAACAACCTGACCCAACTTTGGAGTCTTAGAGAGGAGGAAACCAAGATCTGGGAAGATGAGGGACTTGTCCCAAATTATACAACCTGTAAGTGGGAAAGTTGCAATTTGGAATGAAGGCCTCTACCTCTTTCCTCTGCTTTTCCATCCTAGCTGCATCAGCGGCTGATGTAATGGAAAGGAGGCTGGACTGGAAGTTGGACATCCTGGTTCCTCTATAAACTAAGAGACTCAGACTAACTCAGAGGTTCCAAACTTTTTTGTGTCATGGAGCCCTTTGGTTCCATGGAGAAGCCTTATGGACCCTTTCTCAGGGTTGTCTTTTTCAATGTTTAAAGAAAAGAACGTAAGATCACTATGAATATTCATTCATTCAATAAATATTTGAGTATTAACAATATGAATAATCTAGGCTCGGAAGAGACCTTTTATTTTTAACACACTGCTGACTTCAAGTATCTTAGAGAGACCATTTAATTTCATGGCACTTCTAGAATTCAAATTGTTTGTCAAGCAGGATCACCTAAATTAAATCTAATGTAATAATTATATTAAAATAAAGGCTTCCCGTCCCCATTCTAGTAAATGGACCCATCTGGATCCATAGACCCCAGGTTAAGAACCTGGGGATGAAACTGATCCCCAGGGTCCCTTCCAGCACTAAAATACTTTATCAACCAAACTGCTGGACTGAAGAATTCTATTTTCTTCTGTCTATTTCCCCCCACCCCCCTGTCTTGGGGCTTTCTCAAATGCTGCTCTCCCAGTCTTGAGTTCATCCCTCTCTGGGTTTTTTCTTTTCTCTCTTTTTGGTTTTAAAAAAGTTTCTTTCATTATTTTATTTTATTTGTGGAAGAAACCCTCTTTTCTCTCTGTGACTGCCTCCCAGCTAGTCCCAGTCCCCTTTGCCCCTTTTCAGGGGAGCATTAGCATGTTAAAGGCAATCCCCACGTGGCTCAGCTTGGAGGCCCTCTACTTGGATTCACAACTAGTTTGAGGGTATGAGAAGGGGGAGAGGGATTTTTACCACACAAGGCTATGAGCACCAGTAGCTTCATGTGCTAAGAATTAGGACACTTACTGTAAAGTTCAATAGGAGCCAATTGTTATTTTTAATTAGATTTAAAGAAAGACAGTATTCTGGAGAATTGTATTAAGATTCTCATCATTTGAGTAAGCAGACCCTCTTGGACTCTTACCAGACATACTCTCTCCTTCCTTAACCACCTCTCACACAAATAAAAAAAGATGAGACATAAAGTCAGAGACAGTGGTACCTATTTTCATTCTCCAAGGAGGACGGGCAATTCAACAGGGAGGCTGACTTTATTCCAGTATAACAAATACACAAAACAATCCTATTCTCCAAATTCCTTGCTACCTCTTCTATGGGATTCTGTTCCTTAGTGTTACAAAGAAATCAATTACCTATCGATCTATTCATTCATTCAATATATTTGAGTATTAACAATATGAATATACCTGGGCTGGGAAGAGACCTTTTTATTTTTAACACACTGCTGATTTCAAGTATCTTAGAGAGACCATTTAATTTCATGGCACTTGCAGATCTCAAATTGTTTTGTAAAGCAGGAACCAACAAACCCATTTTATACTGCTTAAAAAAGAAAGGAAGAAAAATAGATCAGTGGAATAGACTAGATAACAAAAGAATCAGAAACAAGTAAACTCAATAATCTAGTGTGTGATAAATCTGAAAATATAAATTACTTTAAAAAAACCTTCCCACTTGATAAAAACAAAAAATTGCTGGAAAAATAGAAAACAGGCTGGAAAAAATTAGGCTTAGACCAACATCTTACACCACATTCAATAAATTCAGAATGTATACGTGACCTGAATGTAAAAGACAATACCATAAAAATATTACAAGAAAAGCAGATCACATATCTTTTATAGCTGTGGTTGAAAAATGCATTCTAAGCTAAAAAAAAAAAAAGTTAAAAGTACTTATAAAAGAAGAAATAAATCATTTTGATTACATGAAATTGAATTTTTTTGCAGATACAAAATTAATGCATCTGGGATAAAAGGGGAAACACTAGATTGAGAAGAAACCTTTTTTTTTAAATCAATATCTCTGACAAGAATTTGACATCTGAGATATATAGATAATGAACAAAAAGATCTAAGTCCAAAAGCCATTTCCCAATAAATTAGAGGATATGAACAGTTCCTAAGAGAAGAAATGAACACATATGAATAATAATGTACATCAAAAAAATTCTTGTTCATTTTATACCCAGTAAATTGGCAAATATTGTTCAAGACAGTATTCAATGTTGAAGAAACTACAGGGAGAGGTGCACTAATACATTATTGGTGGACTTGCAAATTGGTACAACCATTCTGGAAAGCAATTTGCAATTATGTAAATAAAGTAAGTAAAATATCTGTGATTCTTTGACCCAGAGATTCCAACGCTAGGCATGTACTACAAGGAGTTCAATGACAAAATGAAAAACTCCACATGTAGCAAAATATTTATAGCAGCTTTTTTTTTCTATTGTATGTAAGAACCAGAAACTATCTAGATTCCTATGAATTAAGGGATGCCTAAACCAAGTGTGGTACGCAAAGGTAAAAAAATATTGTTGTTCTACAAAAAATGACAACTATGGAGATACAAGAAAACATGGAAAATTTACATGAATGAATGTGAAACAAATAAGCAGAACCAGGAGAGAATGTACACAATTACTACAACAATAAAAATGAAAACTGAATTAGCCACAAAATAATTGAAATGGAACGTTTCAAAATTATAAAGGACAAGTTAAACCTAAAGAAAAGATATAAAAAGAAACTTCACATCACTCCTTTGTAGACACCAGGTTTCAGGATATGGAACACTACCTAATTTCAGATTTTTTTGAAATGTTAATTAGTTGTGCTGAATTTTTTTTTTCCTTTTCTTCCCTTTTTATTATTTAAAGAATTACATGTTTCAAGGGATGGCTCTTCAAGTAGGGGGAGGGAAGAAAAGAATACAGGGGAAATCTAGGTGTTATTTAAAAAAAACAATATCACTAAAATTCATTTTAAAGAAGAGTAACAGACATAAGGGAAAAGGGGAATTTAACTAAAGCTAAATGAAGGGTATGGAAATAAATGCTATAGGAGAACCATGGATGCTTAATGGGAAGAGGTGAGATATATTGAGCATTGAAGGATGAGTATGATTTGAAGAGGTAAAATGGGAGGAAGGAAGGAGGTGGGCGGAAGTGACAGGACTATTGTGGAGAGGAAGGTGAGTAAATGTATGGAACTGAGAAGTCATGTTCAAGAGATAATGAATGGGCAACTCTAGCTTAAAAACGAATATATACCGGGGAGTGATGGATGATAAGGCTGAAATAGTTGGGATCAGAATTTAGAGGGCCTTGAATTCCATGCTAAAATGTCTTTACTTTATACCAGAGTGAATGAAGACCAAGAAACATAAAATAGTGAGTAGTAAAAGAACAATATGGCAAAAGTGGTATTTTAAGATTAGGCTGTTTTATTCGTTCTGGACCAAAAGGCCGTCACTATGTCAGAAGAGAGTAAGTGCGTCCGACTGTGGCTGGACGAGTCAGTATGGACTCGGATGCTCTGCCACAGGTGGGGCCCAAATGGTCCCTGGGAACACGTGGGGCGGACTCTCGCTCTGCATGTGAATAAACACACCCCAGTAAGATGTTGTAAGAGACCTGGCTCCCTAATCCAGGCTCTGGAAGGGGAGAAGGCCTTCCTCTCCCTGGCAGCCCCCTAATTCCATGTAATTGTGTCCCTTTGGGGACAGTGAGGCTGATCGCAGCCTCAGGAAACGTTACGCCTGAAAAATGCCAGCTGCTCTCTCTGCCCTTTTCCCAGCCTAGGCCATGACCTTTGAAGGGCTATTCCTATAATGAAGAAGTGGGTCTCCCCCAACAAAGGATCATTTTCCTCCTCTACTTTCTGAATTAACTGCTCTTCTCTGGGAAGGGATAACTCTACTTCAGTTAATTATTTTGGAGAACTTCCCTTAATAAAGGGAATTAATCCAAATCTTTGCCCACAGCACAGCTTGAGGGGTGAGGATATCAATCCTTTCCCTGCAGGCAGAGAAAATCCCCACGGACTCTGAGACAGTTTAAGCTGCTCCCACATGGGAGCTCACCCTGAAGCTCCAGGAAGATTGGGTTATAGATGAGAGAGAATTCTCTGCTAGGGGCAGACATCAAGAACCACTGCTTGTTAATCACCTTGTTCATGGGAGATCTTCCTGAAGATGAAAGATTTAGTTCTGATCCGATCTTGCATGATTTGGTGCTAAGGGGTGAATGTGGAAGTGTCTGTCTGAATATTATAAGTGTTATAAGCCATAGAGACACATGTATGCAAATACATACATATATATATATATATATATATATATATATATATAGTCCTTCCTTCCTTTGTTTTTTTCTGTCTTTTTTCTTCCTTCCTTCCTTCCTTCCTTCCTTCCTTCCTTCCTTCCTTCCTTCCTTCCTTCCTTCCTCCCTCCCTCCCTCCCTCCCTTCTTTCTTTCTTTCTTTCTTTCTTTCTTTCTTTCTTTCTTTCTTTCTTTTCTTTTTTCCTTTCTTCCTTTCTCTTTCTTTCTTATCATGAATCCCTGATGGAAGCCTATAGACCTTGGAATAATTTTAAAATAATCATATCTGGAGGAAATGTTGAGTTTTAGTTAAAGGTTAATAAAAATAAAGATGCAATTTTTCATCCATCCAAGTTCATAGACCCCCTAAATTCCATCTGCAGGCCCCTTAAGGATCCATAGATCTTGGGTTAAAAAGCTGTGATTCGAAGAAAGATGCAGACAAGAATAGCAAAGGAAGGGCAGCTATGGCATGGCTGGAATAAGTGCCCACCTCAAGAAGATCACAGCTATATTGGAGTGTGAGGATATTAAAATATTCCTAAAACATAATCAGAACCACCCAGTATCTAAATAGCAAGAAAAATGATATTCTGGTGACCACAAATAAATATGGCTTCCAAAAGTATCCATTTAAAAGTAAATGGACATTATTTGCTGAAAAATACTCGTATTTAACAATCTAAAACTGACACTTGGAAATTTAGGTTATATAGTCTGCTCAAACTCTTGGCAAGCAATAGTGTTATCTCCAGAAGACAAATGACTCAGAATCTTCCTAACCAAATTCTGATTCATTACTTCCCCACTCTGTGGCAAAGGAACCCCCCCAAATTCAGAATTTCCCTGAGCAGTCCAACCCATCCTTAGCCTTACATGCAAAACTCAAACATTTTCCCCCTGGTTGCCGTCTCATAGACTTCCATTACTGTAACTAACTCTTTTGAAGGCATTCCTCTTCCCAAATGCTCTGAAAGTTTCCTGAGGTTTTTGGTAGCTAGACTACAGAAAAGAGAAATGAATTTGTAGGGGGTTTTGGTCAACTTGGAAGAGTCTCTGAGAAGTGTGAGTTTTGGAGCTAAGAAAGCTTCTTCTAAAAGAAGTGCCCAGAACTAAAAGAAGCAATTCTGATTTTGCTGTAGCTGAGAGCTACAGCATTAGCTCTTCCCATGAGAACTAATGGGGAGCCAACATTACAAGGCAAAATCACACTTCCACACTTCATCATAGTACAGTTAATAATGTATAACTTTAAGGCTTATAAAGCTCTTTATAGTTATCTCATTTAATTCTTATAACAACTCTGGCAGGTAAGGGACTGTTATTATTCCCATTTTACAGATGAGGAAACTGAGGCAGACAGCAGTTAAGTGACTTGCCTAGGATCACCCAGCTAGTAAGTATCTGAAGACAAATTTGAATTCTGGTCTTCCTAACTTCAAATCTAACTCCTACCCACAATTATTTATTGGCTAGGAATTAAATTTGGATTTGGGACTGTCTGTTGAGCTTCCTCTTGATTATACATTTTCCAATGAGCTTTTCCTGGTAGATTATATTAAAGTGAGAGATGGGCTCTGATGTGACGGCTTCTCATTGTTACAATAGTTGGAGTCCCAGTCCACTGATGCACTTTTATACATTTGACATCATTGTTCATCCTTTGTTTTTGAGGAGGACCAGTGACCTCACTGGGTGATGTCTTGACTTGGACGTGAATCGGATTTAAGTGAAGAGACGTCACAGAGTTGTTTGTCTCCTTCTCTCTTCCGGAGTGACCGAAGTCCAGTGGCAAGACAAGTCAAGATTCCCGAGGATGGCCCGAGTCTCTGTGGGTGACCAGCCTGAAGGCTGGCCCTCCTGAATGTTGGGACAAGTTGTTCTCTTCAGTCGGGCCCCCACACTAGGGGTAGACATCCTCTTGGCTCATAGATGCCTTTAATCTGATTTAGCCCATCTGCCAAGATGCTTTTACTGAGCTGTGGTCATTACTATGGCTTCTTGGAACCACGGGTAGAGTTCTACACCATTTAATTGTGAAGGAAGAGCACATTGTCCTGTATGATTGGACTGAAAAACGTACAGAATTCCTAGTTTCCCTTTAGCTATCTTCAAATTGCGTTAGTGATAGAGCAATGTTTTCATCTTTGTCTCCAAATCCATTTATCATATTTTTTTAAAGAGAGAATTGTTGTCTGTGGATAGTCATTGCCCAATATCAACAGTATTTTGCAGAATGACCCCTTTCTGAATCCCAAATGTTGCTCGATCATCGTGTAAATTCGTTAACCTGTCTCTGGATGGTTGAATGGGAGGAGATCCGAGAAGACTTGAGTTCTGATCCCAAGAAGACCTGGGTTTAATTTCTGTCCATATTGGTATCTGTATGCTATCTGACCATACGCAAGTTACTTAACCCCTCGTTATCCCAGGAAACTCTCTAAGATCATAAAGTACAACAGTGTTCCCATCTCTATCATTATACATTATACATTAATATAGTCTAATCTCCCAACCCCCTCACAGATGTGTTGGAATACATGCCATAGTATATCTACTTGTACCCAACATTTCTTTTTCTCCTTATACCACCAAACTTACTTAGTTTTATTTCTTATTTATAATTTAATTCTTTATTTAAAAAAAAGATCAATGCAATGACCAATCAGAACTCCAGAAGAAATGCTTAAATCATGCTTCCTACTTTATTAAGAGAAATGATAGAATGTAGATAGAGAATGATAGACATTTCCATTCACCATCAAGACAACAAACTCATTGTTTGAAGGACTTTTGTTGGGGTTGAGTATGTATGCGAGCAGTAATGATAATAATGAAAAAAAAGAAAAAATCTCAATAAAATATACTAAAAATCTACAGAAGAGAGAAAGTGGAAAGAGGTATCAAGAAGGACAATATAGGTATAGACTCTGTGCTTTTATAAAGATGTACATGGAAGATGGACCCTTCCAAATTCCTTTTTCTATCCCTTTGCACATGGGAATAGAATGTACATGGAAAAATTGTTTGTGGATGATTGTTAGTAATAAAAATTTAAAGATTTCAGGGGGAAAATACTTTGATTTTTTGAAGTATATTTTGCTTTGTGGACAGACACTCTTCCTCCCAGAAATCCAATATATGAGTCTCACATGCAGTGGAATAAGTTCCCAAGGCAGCTACAATCCTCCAGAATAGAAGTCTGCAAAATTGGCTTGGAATGGCCTATTTGAATACACTCCAGTAAAGGTCTGGCACAGCATCCTACATCATGTGGTAACTTTTCAATCTCTTTTTACCCTCTTTCAAAGTTCACATGATTTGAGTTCATTTGAAATATAGCCTATTAAGAAAACCATTTCGTTCAACGTTGGGTATCCAGTTATTTTCCTTTGGTAGGCCACATTGCCCAAATCCCCATCCTTCTTCCCTCAGCAGAGTAATTAGTGATCTCACCAAGAGCTTGTAGACAGAGGGACTTAGAGCCAGAGATAATCAAATTGCAAGATCAGATTTAATTTGGCCTGGAGGACTCCTCCTCCAGCGCTTTTAGACTAACTTTTGTTTTAGCATAAGCCATAAAGCAGTTCATTTCAAACAAATTAAAATATCAAAGGGATTACACACATTAGTGCGACCTGATGTAGATAAAGTCTGGGTAATTCAAGGTTGGGATCCTAAGCAAAGTTAAACATTAAACTCAACAGATATTAGCAAGTAGGTAGCAGCCAGGGGGGCCACTGGGGCTGACTATCGACCGATCTCCCACCCCTGGATACTTCAAGCCCTTTGGACCCATTATTCTGAAATTATGGGTAATTAGCAAGTATTTCTTTAAAAAATTCTCTATGTGTGACTCCTCAATTATTTAGAATTGGCTTTAAAATTAGGTCACCTAACCTGAGCAATTTGGAGAAGTGTAGTCAAGTAAATTAAAGGCCTTCCCTTCCCTAGCTATTAACTGTCTCCAAAATGGGATCCACTGGAGCTGCTTACAAAATCCCAGGAGCCCCCTCTCCAATCAGATGCTTAAGTATCAGCTGTTCTAATTGGGTCCCATTAATTTGCAAGAGGAGGGCTAATCATGCCTCCAAGACAAAGTCATCCATTAAAGGAAAATCCTACTGACTTAGATAAAGTCTTAACTTCTGACAGGGAGATAGATTTTGTCACTAAGGAAATCCTGGGTTTGAAAATCTTCCCTCAGGTTTACTAACTATATGGTCCCTCAGTGAGCAAAAAAGATAATGTAAATAAAACCATTCCAAGTCTTCTTTCTCCAGACCTTAGAACCTCCCTCCTCCCGGATACCTCACCTTCTAATTCACTGAGAAAAGGGGAACATTTATCATCTCCTATATATCTTATGTATCTGCTCTTTCTTTTGATATTTTTTCCCATTCTCTCCTCTTCTTTTCCAGTTTCTGATGAAAAATATGACCCTTTTCACCAGAGCCATTTTGTCTCCTTTTGCAAGATTTCTATTATCCTTTTTTTTTTTTTTAAAGTCTTTTGTCTTTCTCTCTTTACATTGGTTCCTTCTCTACAGCCTAAACCATTCTTAAGGATTTGGTCTTATCATCTCAAGTTGCTCTCTTCCCATTTACAGCAAAAACCCAGGGGGAAAAACCTCAAAACCCCAATTTTGTATACTTGTGGCCTTTTCTTCTTCTCAACCTCTCAACTCCTTGTAACTTGGCTTCCAAAGAGTACACTAAATGATATTCTCAATTCTTTTGATTTTGTTTGACTGATTCTTGATGTCTCCAAGAGTCATTAGCTTCCATTTGCCCAATTCCAATTTTTAAGGAATTATTTTCTTCAGTGAGCTTTTGTACCCCCTTTTACACTTGGCCAATTCTACTTTTTAAGCTGTTTCTTCGGTCAGTCTTTTTGCTTCCTCTTCTAAGTTGTTGACTCTTGTTGATTCTCTAGTATAACTCATTTCTTTCCCCAATTTTATTTCGCGTTTTATTTGATTTTTTAAATCCTTTTTGAGCTCTTCCAAGAGAACTTTTTGGGCTGGAAAGGTTTTAAGTTTCGCATGTAGACATTTTGACATTGTTGTCAAACTCTTATGAGTTTGTATTCTGATATTTCCTGTTCCCATAGTAGCTTTTTATGGTTAGGGCTCTTTTCCATTTTTTGTTTGTTTGTTTGTTTATTTTTTTGTTTTGGCTCATTTGTAACCTATTTCCTGACTTTTAAAGCTGAGCAATGTGTACAAACTTATATTTTAAAAACATCACTTAGAGCGAGCCACGATGGCGGAGAAAGGTCTGTCTCATTTGGGTAAGAAGGGAACATACTTACTCTGGACTATGCTCCTCTCTTACCCAAGTGAGACAGACCCTTCCTGAAGTCTTAAGTTATCTCGGCCTGGGAAATTATTTTATCCCATCTTTCTGGGGGTTCTGTCACCCCAGAATCCATTTAGAAGCTTGATTCAGAGAAACTACGGGGAGCTCAGGCAGCTTCCTGACTTTTCTTCGCCATCTTGGCTCTACCTCTGACTCAGTGATATTCTTAAAATACACTCTGACCTCATCCCTGCTCAAAAAGCCCCATTGCCTCTTATTTCTCTAGGACCAAACTCCTCTCTGTGGAATTTGAAGCCCCTTCCTGCCCGACTCTTATTCCCCTTCCCCTCATTCAGTTGGTTCCTTTATGACTGACTCCCTGTGACTCCATTTCGGTTTTTGTTTTGTAAAGCAAAGATACTGGGGTTTGCTGTTTCTTTTTGCAGTTCATTTACAATTGAGGAACCGGGGCAAATGGGATGAAATGATTTTCCCAATGTCACTAAGTGTCTGAGGCCAGACTTGAGCTCACAAAGTCAGGTCTTCTTGGGGACTCCAGACTGGCACTCGGCTGTCCACTGTATCCCCTAGCAGCCCTTGTCCGGCCAAACCAGACCTCACAAAATGGCATTCCGTCACCCAAAACTTTCTCTGAACAACAATCTCCCAAATGCACTCCCCTCCCTTCCACAACTTGTGTAGACTCAAATGTAAATGCTATTTCCTCCAATAGAATGCAATTTCTTTGAAGGCAAAGACTTTCATTTTTTTTTTTTTTTTTTTTTTTTTTTTTTAGTCGCCAACACCTAGAGAAGTACCTGACAGTAATAGCCACTTGATAAATGCCTGTTAGTTAATGGATGGCTTGGAAATAAATTTCACCTTTTGTTATTGGATGAGTCACAGCTTCATTGGACCAAATGTTCCTCTTCTCTAAAACAAGGAGGTTGATGTAAGAAATTCTGAAGGCTTCTCCAACCTTCCAAACACAATCTCAGGAAGCTCAAAACCCCCGAGTCACTTAAAATACAGCAAGAAAGTCCCTTTCCCAAGACTGGGGAGTTTGAAGATCAACCAGCCACCAATTCCCCAGGAGTCTTTGCTCAGCACCAGCATGAATCAGTAGCAGTTCCCCACATCCTAGTTCCTCACTCCCTTTTCCCAGGGGCTTATCTTGCTAGTCCCAATGAAAAACTCTAGAAAAAACTCATTAGATTTCATTGGTTTAGGAGGGGTACTCCATTCCCTCTGGGGTCCTAGTGGGGAACCCAATTCTACTTATGGGTCCACCATCGTCTTCCCTGACTGCTTTTATTTCCTATCTCCAATAGAGCCATCTTGCTTTACTATCTTGATGTTTCCTTGTATTGGACCTTGGTATTCCAAGCCTTCCTGAATCTGTACTAAAACAGCCAGATGATTCTTAAGATATCTTTCAGTTCCAATGGATACAAAAGGGAAACAATAGAAAGAAATTCTTACCCTTTGTTACAAAGGGACCTTTTAGCTCTCTCCAAGTTTCCAAGTATTCCATTATAAACTCCACGAGGACTGGGACTGATTGTCTTGAATTTTATCTAAATATCATATCCCTTTGATGGTTTAGTAAAGAAAGTACTTAATATATTTTTGTTCAATTGAAATTTATTAAACTGAAATGGATTTTCAAATTTTTGCAAGTCATGGAAACTAAAGCAAAAAAATATAATTTTTAATGATCTATCACTCATATATTTGAAAGATGGGAATGAAGTTATGTTTGCATGCATATAATAACCTATTTGAAAGTGAGTGAAATAATAATGATAATGAAAATAACAAACACAAATTAATAAAAATAACAAAAATTAAAAATATCATGTAATAATACCTGTGATGGTATGTAAGTGAGTAGAGATTTTTGAAGGTTAAGTAAGTATAGAACAAGCTGAGGCAGATCCTTCTGAGGTAGAAAGCCTTTGAGTCCTGTTCTATGAGTGTATCAAAGGTCTGGCCTCACTAATGTCAGAGAGCCCCCCAAAAGGTCTCAGAGTGGTGATTTCCAGCCTCCTGCAATAATTCTCAAAGACAATCTGGATTTGAAGGAACTGTGATTTCATCTGTGTGGGTACTTCCTCTTCTGATACTCAAGTCCCAGCACTTCACACACTGCCTGGCACATGCTTAATAAATGTTTATTGACTGACTAAGTGATTTTGCAACCCTTTGACAGTTAGGCATTAGGGTAATAAATTTGGGGGAAGGAGGGAGAGTACCATAAAATTTTTCTATTCTTTGTATTCCTTATCTGGCTCACGGTCAGATAAAAGGAACAAATTCTCTTCCCGCAGACAAGAGTAATTGTATTTTTCATCACTGAGTATAATCCTTGTATTTTGAGTTAGTGAGATTCTCATGAGAAGCTTTTTTCTTGAGAATCATCTGCGGCACATCCTGGATACATGAGAAGTGTTTGTTGATTGGAATAGAATCTTTGCTTATACCTGGAAACAAATGCACCTATTACAGAGTGAAGATAAGAATATAAAAGGAAAGAAATTTGTGAGAAATAATATCATCACTTAAGAAAACAAAATCCAGTAATTTCACAAAACATCTAAAGCTTAATTCTATTTGGAAACTAATCTCCCATTTTACTCTTTGGTTCTGGAGATCACTATTAGAAAATTCTAATTTAAGTACTTCCCCATTTTATTTTTTCAATAATCTGAAGCACATAACACAAGCATCTTGTTGTAAAGCCCCACAAAGAAGGCTTGAGGTAGAGTGGAAAAGCATATTGGCTTGGACGTCCGGATTCAGATTTTGTCTCGGAGGCTTTCTGACCTGGATCTGTCCACCAGCTCTTTTTACTGCTTACAGTAGTGGAGTCACCTACAAGGCTCTATCTAGGTCCCATCTCCCTAATCTATCCAATAAGGATTTTGGAACATACAACTGCAGACATCTACCTAGAGCTAGGAGCGTCAAAAAAGAAGCTATCAATGGCAAATTAAGATTTCGAGGAGTCTGTTTCAGTGTTAGGTTAGAAATTGTAAATAATTTCCTTAATACTTCTTCCTGCAGCTTTCTCCAACTGGGTGGAGATCAAGAGCAGCTGGCCGCACTATCTCCTTCCTAATAACCCTTCATATACTTGAAGACTATTATTAAGTTTCCCCCTCAGTCTTCTCCACCTCAGGCTAAATAATCCTAGTTCTTTTAACCCTTTCTCATAGATCCTATTACTCAACCCTTTAATCATCTTTGTTGTGTTTTCCCCTCTGAACCCTCTCCAAGCTTTTCCCACCCTCCCTTAAGTTGTGGAAATAGGAATTGCATCTAATATTCTCATCACACTCCCCAGACGGAGGGTTGTGCAAACTTACCATGTTCCTAGGCTCCCCTTCCCTTAACCTAGAATCCAGAGTCTCGAAGGCTCTCGTAATAATACTGTATTCCAGGGAGATTCCTTGGTTTGGACCTAATGTCCTTAATTCTGTATTTTAGACCCTTACCTGGGTCTGTAGTCTGATGCTTATGGACAATCTGCCTTTATGTTTTCTTAGCCTGGGCTTCTCCTTCCAAAATCAACCCTAAATGATTCACCTAAAACAAACAGAGCTTTCTTTTGCCCCTTTAATAACACAAGCATATCAATGTAGCCCATGCCATAATGGCAGAAACCTTTGAGAGCACTATGTTTAAGTACCGGGTGGTTTTGTTTTGTCAAGCATGAATTATCACACATCATGATTTAGCCAGCCCTCACCTACCAGAAATGGTCCTGGCTTCCCACATTACCTTGTAGTTCCTACAGCTTACAGGCATAAATTCATACAGAGGCAACCAGTTTGCAGATAATCAACAGGTAGATAGCTAGATAAATAGATGGGTGGATGGATGGACAGATAGGTAGATAGATGGATGAATAGATAGATAGATATAGATGGATGGATGGATGATTGGATGGATAGTTGGATGAACAGATACATAGACAGATAGATGGATAGATGGTTGGATAGATGATTGGATAGATAGATGGTTGGATGAATAGATAGATTGATGGATGGATGGATGGGTAGATAGATGGTTGGATGAAGAGAAAGAGAGAGAGAGAGAGAGAGAGAGAGAGAGAGAGAGAGAGAGAGAGAGGGAGAGAGAGAGAGATGATAGAGAGATAGATATTCTTATATCAATCTGACTTGATTCCTATGGGGAAAATGGAAAAAAATCACATCACCTCATTGCCAACTAACTGTGAATTGCAGAAGAGTTGCCCTGGTAGGGGGAGAATAGAGTTGTCACCAGGAGTTCTACACCCCACGAAATTACAGGACTTAATCTCAAAAAAAAAAAAAAAAAAAAAAATGTATTATCTATTTCATCAGATTATTGAGGAAAATGCTTTTCAAGTTTTAAAAGTGTTATATAAATATTAGTTGTTTTGTGATTATACTTCAGATGCTGGAAGGCATTTCTAAAGCCAAAATGATGGTTCATAAGAAAACTCACTTGAGTGTAATCTGGGAGCCTTTTCTGGACCTGTCATATTTAAATCATGTGAAATTGTAGACATTCATTCTGCCATGAAAAGTAGCAACCCCTCCCTTGTAACATACCCTGGAGGAAGGGATGGGGTCGGGAGGGAGGGAGGGAAGGGATGGGATGAAATCATCACTCCCTTTGGGGGCCTATGTAATATTTTGTTGGAAGCCAAGAGTGGGAGATATTATCAATCCAATTTACATTTTCAAAGCTCTTCTCTCCACCCCCTGAGGGCACCATTTGGAGTTAACACAATTTAGGAATAGCAATAAGTTCAAAAAGCACATACTTAACTTTCCTTTTGGGTTTCAGAACTGGTTTGACTTTCAATAGAACAGAAAAGGGAGGACTGAGGAAATCAGGGACCATACATAAAGCAAATATAGGAAGAAAAAGCTATAAACCTAATAGAGATAAATTATTATATATTATATAAATTAACTCCAAAAGTGGCAAACTACAAGGAAGGGAAAGACATAGGAATGTCACTGAATGCCTCTGCCCAGGCAATATTGTCAGAAAATACCTTGACCAGTTACTCATATTCTTTAGAGTTCAAAATAATTTAGGCAGGCTTCTTTTCTCCAGGGGATTACATCTTAAAACAGAAATGGCAAAACACTGGGGGGGGGGAGGGAGGGGTGTGAGGGGAAGACATATTCTCTTTACCATCTTAAAAATCAGATGTTTTGTTTTCTTACTCATTTACTTTCCTTTTTGATCTGATCTTTCTTGTGCAGCAAGAGAATTATATAAATATGTTTACATATATTGGATTCAACATATATATTTAACATGTATAAAATATATGGGATCGCTTGTCATCTAAGGGAGGGGATGGGAGAGAAGGAGGGGAAAATCTGAAACACAAAGCTATGCAAGGATCAATGTAGAAAAATTATTTGGGCATATGTCTTGAAAATAAAAAGCTTTTAAAAAAAATTAAAATGCTGCTACTTTGAGTCCTGAATGATTGGACTTTGAGTTCTGTGTCGAACCTGTAGGGTTAACTTAAACCCCATCATTCCTTTAAATTGTTCCATTGCTGAAATACTGAGTTCCAACTTGGATCACAATCACCTGTGAACTCCTACCTTTCCCCTTGGGACTTGCTCTTCATTTCCATGATTGGATCCTTCCTTGATCTGCCACCTAATATGATTTCAGATCCTTCCATTCTAAGTCCTGCCCTCACTGATGAACGCATCAACAGGTACTGTTCTCTACCCTTAAATCCTCCCCTATCTCCTCTGTGACCTTGACCCTTTATCTTCTGCTTTCCCTCTAATTTTTATTTTCTAGCTGTCCACCAGCTCCTTCTTTACGGCTTACAAATATATCCAAATTGCCTTCATTCTAAAAGTTTCACTTGATCCTAAGCCCCTCGAAGCTATTGTCCTCATCTCCCTTTCCCAGTCAAACTCTTAGAAAAGATTTTTATTAGTTTTCTCTACTTTCTTAGGACCTACACATATCTCATCCATTTGCAATCTTGTTTCCAGACTCACCACTTAAGAATTGCTCTCTTAAATTTTATCAATAATCTCCTAATTGCTAAATGCAATGATCTTCTCTCAGATTTTATCCTGTTTCCCTACCACTTCCATGTTTTCTCATAACAGTGCTCTCTGCCGGCTCTCCTTTTATCGATCTGATATATCCTACTCAATCTCCATTGCTGAGTCATTATTCTCATCATATTTCTGATGTGTGAGTAGACTTTAGGGCTCCGTCTTTATTTTTCCACACTTTCAGTGACCTCAACTCCCATGGGTTCAACCATCACTTCTACGTGCACACATCCCTTTCCAGAGCTCCAGAACCATATCATCACCAGGGATCTCTCAGACACCTTCATTTGAATGTCCTGTAGGTATCTCAACGTGGAACTCGTGAACTGATGCAGTCGTTTGAAATTATGTCCAAAGGGCAATCAAATTGTGCATACCCTTTGGTCCAGCAATATCACTATTAGGTCTGAATCCCAAAGAGATCATAAAAAAAGAGAAAGGGAATTATGTGCACAAAGATATTTCTAACTCTTTCTGTGGTGGAAATTGAGGTGATGTCCATCAATTGAGGAATGGCTGGACAAGTTGTAATATATGAATATAACAGAATACTATTGTGCTATAAAAAATGATGAGCAGGCAAATTTCAAAAAACCCCAGAAAGACTTAAATGAACTAATGCAAAGTGAAACGAGAAGAACCAGAAGATCATTTTACACAGAAACAGCAACAACTATGATTCCACTTGTCTCTCCTCAGCAAAACAATGATCTAAGACAATTCCAAAAGATTCATGATGGAAAATGCCATTCACACCTAGAAAAAGAACTGATGACTGCAGATTGTAGCATTTATTTTTATTTGGAGGGAGGATTCCTTTTGTATATTATATGTTTTTTGCAAACTATTTTTCTTGTCACAACTTGACTGATAAGGAAATATGTTTTATATAATTGTACATATATCAAACTACTTATCATTTTAGGGAGGGAGAAAATTTAGAACTCAAAATTTTATTTTAAAAACGAATGTTAAAAATTGTCTTTACGTGTAACTGGAAAAAATAAAATATGATTGAAAATAAAAATAAAGATTCAAAATAGAACTCATTATCTTTTTCAAAACAAACAAAATAAAAGACATACTTCTTCCTAATTTTCTTATTTTTGTTGAAAGCACTGCTATCTTTCCTATTAAATGTTTGAAACCTTGGAGTTATTATCAAATTTTCATTCTCCCTAACATCTAATCAATTAGATATAATCAATTGGCATCTAATCAACGACAAGTCATTGATAAATTATTATTATTATTTCATCCATTATCCAAATCCAGACTCCTATTACTTCTTACCTAAATTATTGCAATCATTTCATAAATAGCCATCCTAAATGCCAAGTGATCTGCTTGACTCAGGCTAGCAGAACAACTGTTTTTCAGTCATGTTTAACTGTTCATGATCCCATTTGGTGTTTTCTTGGCAAAGATATTAGAGTGGTTTGCCATTTCCTCCTCCAGTTCATTTTACAGATGAGAAAACTGAGTCGGGGCAGCTAGATGGCACCGTGAATAGAGCACCAGCCCTGAAGTCAGGAGAACCCGAGTTCAAACCTGGTCTCAGACACTTAACACTCCCTAGCTGTGTGACTCTGGGCAAGTCACTTAACCCCAAATTGCTTCAGTAAAAAAAGAAATGAGAAAACTGAGTCCAACAGGGTTAATTGACTTGCCCAGGTCACCCAAATAGTGTCTGAGGCAAGATTGAGCTCATGCTGATTTTTCCTGACTCCAAGCCTGACACTCAATCCACTCTACCACCTTAAAAAGGGACCTACATTTCTAGACTTATGAGTTGTTGTTACCATATATGCTTCCAGTACTATCATTGCACTTCAAGTTCATTCCCATTTTTCTCCCAATAAATAGTTCCATGGAACTTGATAAATGATTGAATTGGGTTGAAAGTCAGAGAATACAAGTTGAGGTAGAGACACATATGTACCTGAGTACCACAGAAAGTTAAGAGAGTATAGAGATGTTTATCCCACGAATAATCCCTTCCCTCCTAAAATGTGAAGGATATATCTTTTAGGTTTCATTATCCTTACACAGTTATTTAGAAAAAAAGAAAGTGATCTTACCTTGAGTGACTTTAACTTTCCTTTACATGTTAATATTCTATGATTTCACAAAGGCAAATAAACCTGAAGTCTATCAAAGACTTCATGGCAGAGCAGAGCAGTTCTTGATAATTTATATTATAATTACAAGGGAATTACCCTGGGAGATTCTATTGCTTCTTTGATATTTTTAAATAGCATTTTATTTTTCCAAATACATGTAAGGATAGTTTTCAACATTCATTTTTTAAACGTTGTATTCTAAATTTTTCTCCTTTACCTCCCCTCTTCCCTGAGGAGCAAGCTATCTGATATAGATTAAATATGTATAATCCTTTTAAACATATTTCCATATTTGTCATGCTGTACAAGAAATATCAGATTAAAAAAAAAAAAAGATGTTTTTGGGATATAGACCCAGTAGAAACACTGCTGGATCAAGGGGTATGCAGCTTTATAGTCTTTTAGGCCTCATTTTAAATTGATCTCCAGAATGGTTGGATCAGTTCACAACTCCACCAACAATGTATGGGTGTCCCAGTTTTCCACATCCCTTTCAACATTTATCATTATTTTTTCCTGTCATCTTGGCCAATCTGAGAAATGTAAGAGAGTTGTCTTAATCTGCATTTCTCTAATCAATAGTGATTCACTTCTTCAATATTTCAATTGAATCTTCAATAGATTCAATAGATTTTCAATAGACCTTACCAATACAATCAGTTGGTCCAAATGCATGAACTGTAATTAGTTCACACCTTTTCACACTATGCAAATCTTGCCCAAACCTTTTTCAAATCCACCATGAAAGGACTCCCCAACATCCTGAAGACTTTGCCTGGGTTCTTTTCACATTTTATGGGTTTCAGTTAAACCTTTGGGTTGTCCATCCATTATCCTTACCTCTCACTGTATAATTAGTCATTTCCTTTTCTAGTGAAATGCTTCCTGGTAGATTTTTTTTTTTTTTTTGCACATAGCCTATATTTATGCATCATCTCTCCCCATTATCATCCAGGTCACTTGCAATTTTGATTTTTCAGAGAATGTGGTACTCTATGATGGATATAGCATCAATGGAAGACTATTGGTGTTTTTTTTTTAAAATGAGGTTTTGTTTCAGGGTTTTAGAATCATGGAGAGTATTGTAAAATTTTCAAATGCAATCTAGCCTCCCTTCTTACTAATTCTGGATCTAGCTCATTTTCCATCTGCAGTATCTGTTGAAGACAGATGTTGGAAGATAGATGTACTGATGGACTAACTCAATAGACTATTTATTCCCCTAAATATCCTAGGGTGGACCATAAGCATCCATCATTTTCAAAGGTTACAGATATCATTAAGGAGGACTTGCTGTATTCTGGGACTTGATGCCATAAGCTTGTTGTCTACAAAGACAAACACATGGAATTAATCTGTAATTAGTGTGATAAAGCCTTTATTCAGAAACAGTTCTGAACATTCAGAAAGGAGTCCATTTAAGAGAAAACCTCACATTTGTGGTGAGTTCTGGAGAGGATTCGGTTAGCACTGATTTTTTTATCCATCAGAAAATAACGGGTGTCACCTATGACAGTGGTAAACACCGCTGGCTCTCTGTTCTGCGTCTCCCTTGATATTAAATTAAGGGATTATTGATCAAAGTTACGTCTGAGGCTGCATCTATCAGGGAAAATGTATGGTCTTAATATATGCATTGCAAAAATAGAATGTCATGAAGCAAAATCCATTACTTGTCATGAAAGCGCCACCGAGGAGCCGTGGCATCTTTCCCACATTGGACAAATGTCCTTTGCATAGAAGGATAGAATGCCCCATCCAGGGAAGTCTCCTAGCCTAGATCCCGGGGGAGGAACCCCAGAAAGGGTTTTTTTGCATTTACAATTTATTTTCTATATTTTTTCTGATTGTCATTTGGGGAACAATAGGGTGAGTATTGGCTGTTGAGTCAAAGGGTCTGAATTCAAATCTCACCCATGTGATTTTGGGCAAATAAACTAACCACTTTGGACCTGTTTCCTCATCTGCCAAATGAAGGAATCAGACTAATTGTCCTCTAAGTCTCTTTCCAGATCTAGATTTTTATGAGCATAATCTTAAAATAAAACTCTCTTTTCTGGCCATTATTCCCCTATATATGAGTGTTACATTCTTTTATTAGAATATAAGATTTTAAGACTCACTTTTGTGTTTATATTCTCAGTATTATATACTTGCATATAATAGACACTTAATAAATGCTTATTGGCCACTTTTTTTTTTTTTAACCCAGCAGGCATCCCAAAACAACTAATTCAGAGAATGATTGACACCCCAGTTAAAAATTACTTCCAGTACTTGAGTGATCCATAAAACAAGGGATCTATCCAAGCTAAATAAATTGGACTTCATTCAATCTTTATGTCCAGATCGTTATGTCATGGATCATTAGCTAATGGGACCGTATTCATTTTAATATGAAATCTCCATAAAGAAAGGTAATAACTGAAGAAACTATGTGCTTGTAAACAGACTTCAAAGAGAAAATTTTCCAATAGGGATTTTCATATAGCTTTATATGTTGTCAAGTATAATATTTCTGTACGATTATAATATCTCTCCTGTATCTATGTACAAATATTAATACAAAACATAACCCAACCTGTAGAGCTGGGCCATTCAACTTTTATTGGGAGAACTATTGTTGAAAAGCATTACTAATTACTTGAAGGGTCATGTTAGTTTATTATCAAAGAGCATATATTAGTGGAAATTCAAACTGTTTTGAAACCCCACCTAGCAACAGGTCATGGAAATGAACAGCCATAGCTTTTTCTCCAAGTTATCTGCTTGCATTGAAATGGCACTATTTCAACTTAATAGGATGAAAGACCTGGGTTGGGGTGCTGGGATTTGGGGGGAAGAAATGCTTGCTGACTTCTACTAGCTGCATTTTACAAATTCTAAGTCCAGATTCCCGATGTTATTGATGGAAAAAGAAGCTATATTGGAAGGAAAAAAAAAAAAGGTTTCAAATCAGCACATGGCTTTTATTTTAGGCAAAAACTAGATTTCCCTTTGTTTTACGTTACAATTTCCATTATCCAGATGGAAGGTGGGGCATTGAATCTATTTGGAAAATGAGGATTTTTTTTTTCCCCTTTGTTTCAAGGGATGTTTATCAAAGGAGGGGAATCTCATTTTAGATAATCAAGCCCTGGGTTGGAATAAAGTTTGGTTTATTTTGTCATGCTGAGATCTTCAGGCAAATTTACACATTGTAAGATCAGTTAGGTCAACCATAATGTACAAATTATGTTCACTTAGATTCAGAAAACCTGAGAAAAACCCTCTTTTAACTCTGTTCATTGTAATTAAGGTGATTTACATAGACTTTAGTAGAAGGAAAAAAATCTGAAAGCTATTAGCCAATCATGATTTTATTAGCATCTCGGTCTTAAGGACCAGATTCTGGGTAATTGGGAGACTTAGTTCGGCAGTGGTTTATGACCTAGAGGGAAATCAAAATGTACCTATTTACAATGCACGTGTATTTTCTGCTCTTATGAACCTTCACTTATTGGTGTCAGAAGCAAGACTGAAATAAAGCAATTCAGGAAGAGGAAGAAGCATCCTTTGAACCTTCAGCCAACTCCATAGAGCTCTGAAGTCAAATCAAAGATGAGGGGTCCAGGGAGAAACATGCGGGCACTCTAGAGTGCCCCCGGTGCAGCCCAGTTGGCATTTTAGATCCCGTGGCCCTCATTACCTGTAGAAGAAGTTTTCATGGGTTAACCCCAGACTTTTTACAAGACCTCTTAAAATCAGCTGTGTACACCTTTCATCTTATAAGAGGTGTGAACAATATTCCCCGGGAGGAGGGACTTAGCTCTCATTGTGCTCCTGGCTTGTGCTCCATTATCCAGCCCTTCAGGAACAAAGTCAAAAACCAAAGACAGTCAAAAGTAGCTTAAAATAGCAATTTTCTAGGAGCTGAGAACTTAGCACTGGACCTCATTTCAAATCCAACGTCAGATACTTGCTAGCTTTGACTCCGGACAAGCCACATGATCTCTGACTGGGTTTTCTCAGCTATAAAATGGGAACAATTGTAGCACTTACCTGGAATTATGAGGATTTTTTAAAAAGACAATATTTGTAATTTAAAAAAATGTAAACCTTAAAGCATTATATAAATGCTAGCTATTATTGTTTTATATATAAATATAGTTACATCTATATAGCTATATAGTTATATTTTATATTTAGTTAGGGAGAATTTAGACTATGGAAAAAGGAAGAGAAAGCACATTGAATGGGTAGCATGCTCCATCTTGAAATTGGCATTAAAAATAAATAAATTTACTACAATAAAAAAATGGGGGGAAAATAAGATGGATACAAAAGGGGAAGCATTGGTCGGTGGTGGCTGGGGAGTGAGAGAACAGACTTTAGCCTGCCCCTAATGAAAGGAAAGTCATTACCTTCCTGCTCCACAATCTCCGGGAGCCCTTCCCACCTGCATGGAGTGATTACAGAGGAATGTGCCAGCTGATAGTAATTGCTGGGACCAGGCCTAGGAAGGGAAGTGGTCTCTCAGGTAACCGGGCGACCGGAGGGAATTAGAAGCTGAGATGGGTGGGGTACAAAACGGGATGATAATTAAGGATTTCTTTGCCTGGCAGCTTACTCTGTAAAGGCTGCTAGACCCGTGCCAGCCTCCAAATACACCTGAGCAGTCAGCAGGCCCAATGGCTCACACCTTAGGGCTGTGATCCTGTGACTCTAAGGCTACAGTTCATCCAGAATGAACAATCAGTCCTAAAAGCTATTGTTCTAACCTCAGTGGGACCTTTCCCCATCCCTTGCCACCTGTCCCAAAGGCAATTTTGTATTCTGGCTCTCGCTATCCCATCCCACAATAATTCGAGTCAGTTTGTTGAGAAGCGAAGCCTGAAGGGAAGTCTCATAAATGCTAACTTTCCTTCTCTCTGTAAGCACCTCTACAGATACTTATTATTTTCTTTGTTCTTAACCCTCTGCCAAGTACTGTGGGAGCTCAAAGGGATTCAACTTTTGAAGTGGCGAACTCCAAAAAGTTGGGTTTAAATTCTGGCTCTACCTTTTTTTTTAAAGTTTTTTATTTTTAAAACATATGCTTGGATAATTTTTCAACACTGATCCTTGCAAAACTTTATATTCCAAATCCCCCCTTTTTCCACCCCCTCCCCTAGATGGCAAGTAATCCAATATAGGTTAACATGTACAATTCTTCTGTAGATATTTCTACAATTATTATGTTACATAAGAAAAATCATACCAAAAAGGAAAAAAATATGAGAAAGAAAACAAAATGCAAGCAAACAACAACAAAAAGAATTGTTATGTTGTGATCCACACTCAGTCCCCACAGTCTCTCTCTGGGCACAAATGGCTCTCGTCATCACACGGTCATTGGAACTGGTCTCGGGCATCTCATTGTTGAAAAGCTGGTTGATTCTACCTTTAATGAGCTCCGACCCTTCTCCTAGCCTAGTTTCTTCGTGTATAATAAGAAGGTCTTGCACAAGTTGCCTTGAAGTTCCCTTCTCTAGCCCTACTCTCCCGAGCACTCTCAACCTTAACTCTTCAGTTCTCTCAGTCCCAAGATGTCTACCTATATCATATTATTTATTTTCCCAAATATTATTATTTAATGCTATTTTTATTCTGTAACCTTTGATGACTAGGAATATATCTGAAAGGTTTTTATATTATTTCTACCCCTCAAAGAAGAAGAAATAAAGAAGCCTGTCATTAGAAAGTATCAGTTTTATTGATAGAGAAATTAATATAATAATTCTAATTTTCCTACATTCTTACATGAGATTGCTTTTAGGAGAAAAGTAAAACACAGGAATGGATCTTCTCTTTTATCATCTGATGATCATCCAGGGAAAAGTTTTCTTTCAACCTTTCAAAATCTTTGAAGTTGTAATCTAACAGCCTTTCTCTACTTTGGGGAAATTTAAATTAGACTTTTATTGATTACTGGAGTTGACATAATCCCCGGCCTGTGACATTTTGCTTAAAAGTTAAATTCATAGACTGTTAACTCCTAATCTAATTTAGATGTAAAGATGCTTAGAGTTTACTGGAGAGAAGAGTACTAGAGAGATGAAGAAATGATAAAATGTATAAAAAATGGCAGAAATGTGAAGCAGCTTAAATTAAATTAACTTGAAGAATGGCAGAAAGGAATTAAATCAAGTGTAGTCATTTTTGGCCGACAAGATTTCGAATGACCTGTGATTCATCATTCTGATTACCCCTTTCCAGCAACAGAGATTGTGGATCCTCTACACCTTGAAAGATGGTTTCATAAATTGGATCGATCAAAAACATTCAAAAGAGCATTCATCATATGGTAGCCACTCTGCCGGTGATGAACTGGGCCATTCTTTTTTTTTCCCCCATAGTCAAAGCTTTTCCACTTTGGTAAGCCTTGACTAAGCTAGTGTTCCCCTGGCGTGACTTTGGAGATCTTCCAGGCTCATTTCCATAATGATTCAAGTCAGCATTTATTAAATATCTATTATGTGTCATACTACATGAGATGCTGAAGGTTCAAAGAAAAAATAAATTATTCCTGCCCTCCAAAAACTTACATTCTAATAAGACATCAGAGTATAAATCTCTAGTTGAGATACATTTTTTTACTGTAAATGTAATGACAAAAATAGTTTTATAAGGGAAAAAAAAAAAGAAAAATGGGATTCATTGAATTATTTTAGTTCTTGAAAGATCATATCTTCTTCTTATCTGCATCCCCTATAGTGTTTGCTGAGTGCTTTGAGTGGATTAAGTGCTCAACAAATATTTATTAAATTGAATTTATCAATAATGAATATGCAAGGAATTACAAGCCCACAACAAAGGATACTATAATTATTGGAAGTCACCAATATCAATGTATTTCTCAAGGTTAATGAAGTTTGTATGTATGGGGCTACACCCCAATGGGTCATTTGGGTGACCCCCCCCCCATAACATTTTAATCTGGTTTAGTCTGCACTCCTGACTGTTGTAGGCCTTGTGTTGGACATCTCTGGTTTAGAGCAGGAGAGACTAATTGGGTTGTCCAGAAGACCCAGCTAATGTGTGTCAGAAGCACAACTTGAATTCAGATTTCCCTGATATCAAGGCTGGCTCTCTATTCACTAAACCCTGCTATAATATTATATATATATATATAAATCCTATTTAATTGATTAAAATTGATTTTAAAAGATTAGGTAAAATAACATGGCAATTAAGACAACTGCTACACTAGCTAAATATCTCCAGATCAGTGTTTTTATTTTGTTCATTTATTAGAATGTTTCCTCCATTAGAGTGAGTTCCTAGAGAGTAAGTTCTCTCTCTTTTTTTCTTTTATTGGCTCCCTGGCATGCAGTGGGCACTTAATAAATGCTTATTTACTACATGGTCAATTAAAAAATTATTCCCTCTAAGAAGAAATGTTTTCCAATGTTTAAAGTGAGTCAAGGTCCAAGACCACCAACAGGATACATATACAACTGAGACCCTCAGACGTAGCTGCCAACTCCGACTTTTCAGTTTGCTTAACTCTTCTGTACTCAACCATGAGATACACACCTTTCAAATAGGAAACCGAGAGTGAAAATGAAAGATAGGATGAAAATGACACATTAGGAAGTTTTAAATTATGTCCAAGTCAGCTCATTCCTAGGTGTGAAGATTGCAGTATCCTTCTCCTATCATTCCGAGCCTTCATAACTGTGATATTAAAGATATAGGCTCTGGAGCAAAATCATTCCCCTGAGAAACCACTAAATTCCCCTTTGTTCTCAAAGCAAAACTCTTCTCTTTATTTTTCTTCTTTTCCTCCGATTAGGTATTTATACACTCAAAGACTGTCCCCCTGTGTTCTAGAGGAAGGAGACAGTGTGGTCAGGGGAAGGATGGTAGCGGGCAGATTGCCATCTGTTTTTTTCTTGGTCTTAAAGTTTCATTTTCCCTCTAGAGAAATTAAATCTGTAGAAATTTCATATTAATTATACAACAGTTGTTAATTTTTTTTCCAAGTTTTAACTTGTGATTTCATTGGTTTAGAGGAGTCTTTATGTGAAAACTCCCTCCATGGATGTAAATTCAGTAATTCCCCTGCAAATTTAAGAGTTGTCAGGTCCCTGATTAGTTCAGAGTGAATATAAATAGCAATAGTTTCTGTCTTAGTCAGAAAACCTGAGGGTTTTCTCCCTCCCAGATATTTGTGTGTGTGTGTGTGTGTGTGTGTGTGTGTGTGTGTGTGTGTGTATTTTTCTTTTCTTTTCTTTTTTTTTAATTTTATTTATTTATTTATTTTATTTTTTGTATTTTTCTTTCCTTGACTAGATAGATTTTTTGCCTCGTTTTTTACCTAGCCTTAATCACTGATCGGGCAGTGCCCAAACCGAGACCTGTTAAGAACCTTAGCTTAAAAAGGCTACTGTGTCCCAGGGCCATCTCCCTCCTCAGATCTCCATCTGGCCACTGGCCCCAGATGGCTCTGGAGGGGAAGGTGAGACCGGTGACCTTGCCCAGCCCTCTCTCACTGAAACCCAATTTCATTTGTGAGCCATGGCGTCACCTGCCCAATGTCCTGGTCCTCTTGGAGGAGGAAGGACAAACAATAACTTAACCAGAGTCATAGAGAGTTATCTGATGGTTCCACAGATGTAGTATCTTGCCCACAGATACACAAACACGTCAGAGACAGAAGAAATCCAGATCTTCCAGGCTCCAAGATCTGCCCTCTACCTACCGCCCCAAGATGCTGTTCATTAATTAAGTTCATAGTTTAAAAAACATTCAAATACAACATTCTCCTAGTATCTACAGAGCTAATAAACATATGCTTAAGAACGGGCTTACTGTCGAGCTCATCTAGTTCAGTTTTCTTTTCAGTGAGACTGAGATCAGAGGTAATAATTGTGAATTGGTATCTTTCTCCGTGCTTCAGGACACTTATTCCTCCTCCAATGCAAATTTAAAGGCTGTCTTCCTTCATCAGGAAACTTTCATTTCCTTTGAGACTTCAGACTTGCTTGCCACTTATTTTAGTCCTTTGCCTTTTGAAACGATAATTGTCTTCACACATAGATGAAGAAAGTGATTGCTTAATGTGTGTGATTTGGAAGTTTTAGGAAGATGCCTTCTCTAACCAGAATTCTTCCCTCACCTGCAGTCTGCCATGATTACTTAAATTCCCACCATTAAAGATAGGTAACTAGAGGTGCAGGTAGATATACACGTGGATAAAACCTATAGGGATATACACATATATGTATTTGCTGTGATTGCTGTTATTGAGCTGGGTCCAACTCTTTGTGACCCCATTCAGAATTTCGTGGGCAAAGGCACTAGAATGGTTTGCATTTCTTTCTCCAGCTCATTTTATAGATGAGGAAACTGAGGCAAGTAGGGTTAAGTGACTTGCCCAACATCACACAGCTTATAAGTGTCTGAGACTGGATTCGAACTCATGAAAATGAGTCTTCCTGGCTCCAGATGTGGTACTCAATGCACTATGACACATCCTAGCTGCATATACGTGTGCACACATAATGTGCATGCATATGTATATATATATATATATATGCACATATACACACATGTATTTTTTTTTAAAAATATAAATTCAAAGATACATGTATATTTGTGTATGTATAGATTTATTACTACATCAAAAGATTAGAAAGATAAGAAAGGAACAGGTTGAGAAGGGTATAAAAGGATTTTATGTTTTATTCTGGAGGTAAAAAGGATATATTGGAATTTATTGAGTAGAGGAGTAACATGTATGGTCAGAGCTACATTTTATATCTATGAAATCATTTATGAACATCTGTTATAGACCAGGCACTGTGCTTAGTTTTTATCTCATTGAGGATACTCAATTTGGGGGGAGAGAGTCGAATTAGTCAACACTTAGAGAAATTAAATCAAATTGTTTATTGGAAGGTCAAATACTGAACCTGAAGCTTAAATACTTTGGCCACATAATGCTTGAGAAGGCAGGACTCATTGGGAAAAGACCCTGATGCTGAGAAAGACTGAAGGCAAAAGGAAAAGGGGATGACAAAAGATGAATAGATAGTGCAACAAATATGAGTTTGGACAGATCTGAGAAATAGTAGAGAATACAAGGGCTTGATGTGTTATAGTCCTTGGGATCATAAAGAGTTGGATATGATTGAACAACAAGAGAGATAGTAGTTTTCTTTTGCAGCCAGACAAATATGGAATTATGTTTAGAAGATGGGGAGATGGGGAGAGAGGGAGAAAAGTTTGGAACACAAGGTTTTGCAAAGGTGAGTGTTGAAAACTATCTTTGCATGTATTAGAAAAAATAAAACACTATTAAGAAAATAAAATAGAATAAGGAAAAAGAACTAATTTTATTTTAAAAAAGAAGAAAGATATCAAATGTGATTTTTTTACATAAGCCACAAGGTTTCTGGAACATAACTTTGAACTGATCAATCATTCAATCACCTGGGTTTGATCTTCTTGTGGATGCAATCAGCAGTGACCCAGGAAATTTTTTTTTTTCCTCTAAGCCCGCTACCATATTGCCTGGACAATGGCTTTGCAGTTTAACAAACTGCAGCTGAATCATTCCCAAGCAGTTCTCCATTCAAGTATGTAGTTCTGACCCCACTTGAAGCATGTCTGATCACACTTGACAATTTCTAAGTTTTAAAGTAGTTTCTTTTTAGAGATCCTCATTTCAATACTCCCCACAGTCTTTGGAAGCTGATGACTATGTAAAAACAATCTCTCCAAGAACTTTGGTTCATCCTGCCCTCTCTTCTTCCAATGTGGACATCACTGCCATTAACCCTTGCTGACTTGAGCAGTCAATCATTAACTCAAGTCCTAAGGTTAAAAGCCACTGTCCCAAATTTACTCTAGCTCTTAGCCTTCAGCAACGACAGGAATTGTAATTACTGGTACCTCCAGACAGGCTCCATTTCTCAGAAAGTCTCCAATGAGCTGGTCAAAATTCATTCCAGGCACTATTAACTGTATCATCTGTTCCTTAGAATTAGACTGTCTAACAAGACTACGTGAAAGGTACGACCCTCAGTTATAATCAGGAATGACTAGTACCTATTATTCTCCTCCATCAGTGGGGTCCAACCTGTGAGTCCTTGCCTGCTCAGAATCGGTATGAAAAAGGAAATTAGCAGGGAAGACAAATAGCTCTTGGCCCAAGATAAGTGCTCACAACTTTGTTGTGCTAACCAGTCTTTGTGCACCTTTTAAACTGTGAACCCACTTCAACCCATTGGCTGCCCCCATCCTCGGTTGCCTTTTGCCTATGATCATTTGGGAAGTTGCTTTCTATTGGCAATTCTCACCAATTACCTGTTCTCTTCATATGCCCGAGAAAGTTACAAGAACTGCTAATTCTTGACCCCATGATTAAAACCCATGGCTTTCTCACTTTTAAAGGGCTTCAACCTGTGCCAGACTCCTGGATCCTAAAGCTGATTTACCATCTGGACTTCCGTGGAGCACCTGGAAGCAACCCCTCACCTGTAGAGACACTCAGCAGACTCCCCTTATTTCACTCCCAGGCTAAAAAGAGATGTGATAGAGAATTGGAGCAAATGAATTCTTAAGATGGTGAGAACCTTGCCTAATCTATTAGATCGCTACGAATCTCCATGACAAAAACATCACCTCCAATAGAGTCAGGCAATTTGAAATCAATTGCATCAACAATAAAGTATAAGCGTCCCACTTCTAGTGAGCAAAAGTTGTGGCTAAATATCTTTAAATGGTATTAATTTTGGTAGTTAGTCTAAAGATTCTGAATTACCGACAGTAGAATAGAATCTGGGACCCTGAACCTGTGATTTCATCGCTCCGTGAAATTCCCCGATGAGATACCTCTTTCTTCTAAGGAAGGATGGCACCTTCTCTGCAACCTAGAGTTCCTGGAGTCATGAGAGACAAGTGAGATTCCCTCAGGTCACATAGTACATGTTAGAGATGCACCTGAACCCAAGACTCCCTGCTTACAAAGCCAGCTGTCTTTCCACTGCTCCATGTTAGATCAAAGCAAATACAACTCATTTTTTTCTCCAGAAGAGGAATAGAGCAGTTAGATGGCTTCTACAAGGGGATTAGGATGGGAAACATAGATGATACATTGGGCTTATATGGACAGTTAAATTGTCAATACTCAATAAACATTTATTAAATGCTTACTGGGTAGTGTGCTAAGTGCTGGGAATAGAAAGAAAGGCAAAAGAAAAAATGAGAGAGACAGAGAGACAGAGATAGAGAGACAGAGAGAGACAGAGAGAGAGAGAGAGAGAGAGACAGAGAGAGAGAGAGAGAGAGAGAGAGAGAGAGAGAGAGAGAGAGAGAGAGAGAGAGAGAGAGATTGAGAGAGAGAGAAGCTGCAAAGTTGTGGGTATGGAAGAGGGATACATGATGAGAGAGGATAAATGGATGGTGTTGGAGGAGCTCCCTAAAGATCTCTGCCCTTTCCAATCAGAGAAAGTCCACTTCCCACTCCCCCCCTACCCAGGCACGGGGATGGTAGAATCAGAATTGATTCAATCTTGCAGGATATTGAGTTTCTGAAGATCGTGATGAAGTCCAAGAGTACAGCCAGGTGGGAAATTATTTCTGTGCTTTAAAAGCTCATACCCTGAGATCTGAATTTCCTGTTTCCAGGGAAGCAGCACATCTCTAGGCACATGAAAATGGTCACTTTCATTCAGATGTCTGGCATTTGCATAGTGGGAGTTTGTATCGTCCATCTTTCGGTTTATTAGAAAACAGAAAGACAGGCTAGAAATTAATAAGAGAGAGTTTTAAAAGATCCAGATCTGTTATTAGAAGAAATGTACTTATCACTCTCCTTGGTATAAGCCCTAACTTATTTCTTCTTCAAAAGAATCAGTATGTAATGTTATGTAACTTCATTCCTCCCTTGTTCCCCAATGCTTCTGCTATCTCCAAATCTAAAATAAGCAATAATAATTCTGATCATGTATTTACATCAATAGAATAGAAATAGCCTGGTTTCAAGGGCAGACATAATTAAAAATTTCTCCCCTGTCACTTCGAATTATTTTCTCATTTTAGCACCTTTAGAAGGAGCATCAAATATAAGATGATTGCTGTAAGAGAACAGAGAATAAGAGAGATAGGGGAACAGAAAGACAGAGACAAAGAAACAGAGAGACAGAGAGACAGAGACAGAGAGAAACACAGAAAGAGGCAGAGAACAGAGATACACAGAGAGAAAGAGAAACAAAGAAACAGAGACACAGAAAGAGACAAAGACAGAGAGAAGGGGAAAGGGGGGGGGCAGAGAGACAAAGAGAAAAAGAGAGAAATAGATACACACATACAGAGAGACAAAGAGAAAGAGACAGAGAGAAACAGAGACACATAGAGAGGGACAGATTCAGAGACAGAGAACAGAGACACACAGAGAGAAAGAGAGACAAAGGACCAGAGCCACAGAGAGAAAGAGAGACAAAGAAACAGAGACACAGAGACAGAGACAAAGAAAGAAAGACACAGAGAGTCAGAGACAGAGATTCCTCCCTCCCACCCACCCCAATCCTGGTTCAGGAAAACCCAACATAGCTAGGATTTGACTAGTCTCAGAGAGGGACAAAGGTCAAGGTGGGCTCCCTGGAGGTGTCCTGTGTCAGATGGTTTCTTGATTATCTAGAAGTATAAAAACTGCCCCCTTCCACCTTGGTGGATTGCTGAAAACTGTCATGGAACTGCCCAGAGC
This sequence comes from Sarcophilus harrisii, assembly GCF_902635505.1. NCBI lineage: Eukaryota > Metazoa > Chordata > Mammalia > Dasyuromorphia > Dasyuridae > Sarcophilus > Sarcophilus harrisii. Next base: position 27,132,948 of record NC_045431.1, read on the forward strand.
TCCCCAAAGAAGATGCTTCCCTTGTGGATGATGAGTCGGACAGATACTCCTATTGGTAAATTCCATTATACTGACTTCACTGAGTCCTGGAACATTTCAGGCCCTTTCAATGGGTTCCAGAGATCGGAGATTGCAGAACAGGGAGCCATATTTGTTGCCGGTAGAATTGCCTCTGGTAGAACCTTTAGGGGCAGAACTGCGACAGAGCTTTGAGGCAGGAATGGCACTTTGGAAACTGACTGGGAATTCCACTAGGAACTTAGCCGAATTTGATTAGGAGCAAGATTTTAACTCTCAATTAAAAGTTCAAGATTTTTATTGCAGCATTTTATATAATGACAATGAAACAAATTAGCAAATGCCTGGAAATAAACCGAATGTCTAACACTAGGAGAATTATTAAATAAATTATGGTACATTATAATAGAATAATATAATTAGACCAAAAATATGAGGAACACAAAGAAATTTGAAAAGACCTTTATGAAGAAATGCCAAAAGTAAAAAAAAAAAAAAAAAGAAAGAAAGAAAGAAAGAATGAAGAACACGCTAAATACAATTTTTAAAAAGTAAGACTGGATAGGCAGGTATTACTTTTCATCGTTAGTACTTTAAGAGGGTCAATGACATCATCATGTCTGGGCATTTTCAGCTCTTGGGCTGATGGGTGCTCAGAAGGCTCTATCCCAAGCTGGGCCCGTGTTGGTCATGTGACATTTGGGACAGAGATTCTCTAGATTTGTGCTTGTCACATTTCCTTCTTGCTGTTGCGATTCCCCTTGGCTCACAGAGCTCACAAAGTGCTTTCTTTACGGTGGGCGCGCCGTGCTGGGTGGCCCTCTGTCAACGTCTCCCACGTCGCACAATCAGCATGAAAGCTCCCCAGAGAGCTCTTGTACCACTCCAGAGTCTCCTTGTCTGCTGCTTCTGACTTTTGTGGAAGCACTTGTGAGAATTCTCTGTGAAATGGTCTTTTAAGGAAATGCGTGTTTGGCATTTGGGTTACATGGTCAGCTCATCAGGTCAGGGCTCTCTTCAGCAGAGCTTGAATGCTTGGAAGTTCAGCTTGAGAAAGACCGTGGGGTCCAGTACTTCACCTTGTCAGGTCATCCTCAGCATCTTCCTAAGACAATTCAAATGGAAGCAGGTCAGTTTTCTAGCATGGTGCTGGTAGACCAGGGGTCCTCAAACCTTTTAAATAGGGGGCCAGTTCACTGTCCCTCAATATAGTCCTGTCCTCAGCTGCTGCATCTGGCCCAGGGACCGTAGTTTGAGGACCCTTATGGTAGACTATCCAGAGCTAGGTAGTCCAGGTAGACAGTCCAGGACTAGGTAGTCCAAGTAGACAGTCTAAGGATAAATAGTCCAGATTCCTCCAGAGACAAGTAGTCCATATAGACAGTCCTGGACTATCTTCCAGTCTATATTCCAGATAGACTGTCCAAGGAGAGGTAGTCCAGGTAGACTGTGCAAAGATAGGTAGTCCAGGTAGACTGTCTAGGACTAGGTAATCCAGATAGACAGTCCAGGACTAGGTAGTCCAGATAGACTGTCCAGGGCTAGGTAGTCCAAGCAAACTGTCCAAGGATAGGTAGTCCAGGTAGACTGTCTAGGACTAGGTAATCCAGATAGATAGTCCAGGACTAGGTAGTCCAAATAGACAGTCCAGGACTAGGTAGTCCAGATAGACTTTCCAGGGATAGGTAGTCCAAGCAAACTGTCCAGAATTCACAAGGATACAACAATGAGGTCAGCACGATGGCTCTATAGACCTTCCATTTGGTGGGCATCCTAATACATAGCTCTTCTTTCCTATACTTTCCTTTGAAGCCTCCCAAATGCTGAGCTAGCTCTGGAAATGTGTGTCTCCATATATATGGACATCCTTAGAAAGTATATTGGCAAGGTCAGTGAACTTAGCCACAGTGCTCAAAATTTCTCCATTTGCCATAACCAGTGGTTCCACATATGGCTGGCAGAGAACGTCTGTTTTCATGGTGTTGATTTTCAGACCAAAATTAGCAGAAGTGGCAGAGAATTGATCCATAGAATAAACAAATAATGAGAGCTTGGAGGGAGTAACTAAAAAATCATTGTAGTACTTCATATATTGAAATTAATTAAATTAAACCATCTCTAAACAAGTTTAATTGGTTATATTGCTACACAATGCCATGTTTTTAATTGAATTAGCTTTATAATTTCAGTTAATTAAATTTAAAGAGAGATTGGTCTGGTAATCCCCAGAGGAAAAACCACATGGTTAATAATTCCTTATTTTTCAGAGTATAGCTAGCTATTCACTGTCTCCAAAGTGCTTATTTTAAATTGTGAATATTCTCCCACTGATACTAAATGTGTTCAAATCATGGAACGCCATGACTTTAAAAGAATCATAATTGTGAACAATTCAAGGACAAAACAATTCAAGGACAATTGGAAAGATATAAATGGACTATAATATACTACCAGTGATGTTTTACATGTGGAAAATGGCATAAAATATATCATCTAGGACCAGAAAAGGGATTAAGAGAGTGACATAGAGGGAATGAGAGGTAATAAATGGACAGAACCGCTCTTGTGTTGCAGTGGTATCCATAAAATATTAGAAGGCCTAGAAGAAGACTTCCACTATAGCACAGATTCTCCAAGAAAGGTTTATAAAAAGATCCAGAAGAATCACAGAAGAACACAGAGCTATCTAAAGGCAGACTGGGCTGCCTTGGCTTCTTTTTCATTGGAGGCTTTGAAGAAACGGACAGATGGACACATTACTTGCAGTGTAGGCAAGTTTCTCGGGGAGTGTTGGACTAGCGTCTACTGTGCTCCCTTCTAAGTCAGAAATTCTGTGATCTGAGAGACTATAATTAGGAGTGCTGGGAGGAACCATGTCAGGTGAAACAAAAACATGGAAAGTTCTTAAAATGATACCTAATTGAGCTCTTCCTGCTCTTAAGACAAAAGGGGGGGTAGGTCATATCTATCCCCTGGATAGGAAACACAAAGGTTTCTCTGTTGATAATGATTTTGGACTCCAATAATCCTTTCCATTGCCCACTTGGCAACCATTTTGACTGTCTTTCCAACACTATCTCCTCCAAAAATCCTTCTCTTATCACCCTAACCAGAAGTCACCCCTCTCTCTTTCACTCCTTTGAGCTGTTATAACATTTTGTCTATGTCACTCTGGCTACAGAAACCACATTTTCTGAACAAAAAATCAGGACACAAGGCTTTTTTAAATGAAATCTTGTTCAGATACTTTCTTTTTCTATACTTTTTAATATTCGGGTGCTGACCTGGAAGTTTGGGGTCATCACACACTTGCCACATACTCTTTTTTTGTATTGTGGTTCATGTCTTATCTTCCTTCCTAAACTGTAAGCTCGTTAAGGACAGGAACTGTCTTACTCAGCATGTCTCCAAAAGGGCTTAACGCAGTGTCCTATATAATAGACATTCTTTCTCTTGTCTCTGTCTCTCTGTCTCTCTGTCTCTCTCTGTTTCTCTGTCTGTCTCCATCTGTTTCTCTTCTCCATCTGTTTCTGTCTGTCTCTATCTGTCTCTGTCTTTCTCTTTCTCTCTTTTTATATATTATATACATATATATGTATATATATATATATATGTATATTAATTAAATTAAACAATCTCTAAACATATATATACTTGTTAAACAGACAGCTAAGTGGCTCAGTGGATAGAGTTCTAGGCCTGGAGTCAGGAAGACTCATCTTCATGAGTTCAAATCTGGTCTCAGATACTCAGATACTCAGATACTTACTATGTGTGACCTGGACAAGTCTGCCTCAGTTTCCCCATGTGTAAAATGAGCTGAAAAAGGAAATGACCACCCACTCCTGTATCTTTGCCAAGAAAACACTAAGTGGGGTCACAAAGAGTGAGATGTGACTGGAAAAGACTCAACAATAACAATATGTTGAACGGACGAATGATTCATTTTTTCCCCTAAAGGGCTTAAAAAATATGACAATTATCCATCTCTCCATGATGGATTAAAGAGTCCTGCTATGGCAGACATATGGATTAGATAACTTCCCATGGGATCCCGCGGTTGTAAAAATCAGTGACATGATGTCTAACTCATCCTATCTTACTTATTTCTTAAAACCCAAGGGAAGTTTCCGTGCCATGTTCAGGATTTCTGTCTAGTGCCAAAAGCCTAGCGAGTCAGTCAGACAGGGATGATAATGATGATGAGCTAATCACAAAGAAGAAGCAGATGGGTCTCTTCCAAGGAGGTTTAACACACACACACACACACACACACACACACACACACACACGTCCTTATCAGATGGGTTAAGCTGTTTCAGTAGAAATGGAAATAACTTTTCATTGGAAGTCTGTCTAGCAGCTCATCTCACATGTTGCCTTGCAAGGTTCAGACGTGTTTGCATTGCTTCCACCAAAAATACTGGAGTGACAGTGCAAGCTTCCTGTTGACTGGGTTTATTCTCACTGAGTCAGCAGCAGGTTCTCTTTTTCACATCATGGGTTTCTGCAGACCTTTATCGCTTTAAACTTTTCACCCCTCTCCTTTTCTTGCTTCTATTTGGTTCCTTTTTAAAAGAAAAATAATGGCTAGCCCATCTCCCATAACTATTTCGACCAGGCAATTCTGGATATCAGTACTTTTATCTAGACAAGATGCCGAAAGAAGATATTTAGAAATATACAATGATGGGCTCGTTCTTTCTCCTTTTTGAAATGTTAAACAATCTATAATACTTCCCCCTTTTTTTCTACGTGTGTAGTGTCAGTCACGTGCTATAATTTCTTCCTTTGAAGATGAGTTGACATTAATGTGAAAACCCTGAGATAGTGCTGAGATCTTTGACCTGAGAGGTGGGATGCAGGAACTGGTCCTCCATTAAGAGATGGAAGTGTGATGAAGAGAGAGCTTCCTGGATTTCTCTTTCCTCATCTACAAAGTCATGGGCTCTGGGTAAAAACGGAGCTATAAAAGCGTCCAGCCCAACCCATTATTAAAGCAGAGGCTCCTAGACAACAGTTAGCTCACATACCAGGAAAACAATCATCCCACTTGGCTGGGAATCTTCCAGGTGTCTCTCTCTCTCTCTCTCCATACATGTCTTCTAGATGATCAAAGTCCTTCCTAAAATTTGGTGTCCATAAGTAAACCCATTCTTGTCGTGATCTGACCAGGAGAAAGTACAATAGAGCCATCACCTCGCTGTGAGGTATTTGAACTAGTTAATATTCTAGTTAACTAGTTAAATGAGTGATTGCTCGTAGAACCAGAGATGTCCCAGAATCATGTAATCCCTGAGTGGAGAGGGATGCTGGAGTTCATGCAGTTTAACCTGTGTCTGACTAGGAGTCCCAGGGTGAGAGGAGTTCCTATACGATTTTTGTGTCATCAGCTCCTTAGGCAGCATGGTGAAACCTCTGGACTCCTTCTCAGGATCATGTTTTTAAATGCACAAAATAAAATACTTTGGATTGCCAAGGAATTCAGTCATGTTGAAACAAGGAAGTAATGCTTTTTTCTCTCAGTCAATTTTATGGACTCCCCAAAATCTATACCCAGACCCTTACTCTAGAGTAATCACAGCAGAAGGCTGTCCGATGTCATGGGACGCATTCTGGATTAGGAGGGAGAGATTCCAGTTTGAAGCCAGCTCTGCTGCTTACTAACTCTGTAACCATGAGCAAAGTATAATCTAGCCAATAAAATCCAAGAAATCTTGGGAGATTTCAGTGAGTAAAAAAAAAAAATGAAGGAGAAGAAGAAGAAGGAGAAGGAGAAGGAGAAAGAGAAAGAGGAGAAGGAGAAAGAGGAGGAGGAGGAGGAAAAGGAGGAGGAGGAGGGGAAAAGGAGGGGGGAGGAGGAGGAGGAGGAGGAAGAGGGGAGGAGGAGAGGAGGAGGAGGGGAAGAGGAGGAGAAGGAGGAGGAGAGGAAAGATGGGTGGATAGAAAAGAGGGAGAGATAGAAAGGAGGGAGGGAGGAAAGGAAGGAAGCTGACCATTTCAGTGGAGATGGAGTGGTTTACCATTCCCTTCACCACCTAGCTGCCTAATTTATTCTAAGGGCTATTTAATTCCATTTCCAAAAACAACCCAAAGTTCAGCTCCTTTTAGAATTTCTCCCATGCTCAGGTCATTTGCTACCTATGACAGGAAGCCTTTTCTGATCTCCTAATGCACTTCCTCTCTTCAAAGTAATGCTGTGTCTTCTTTGCATATTGTATCCTCCCAGTAGAATGTGAACCTCATTAGGGGAGAGGGTTCTTTTGGGTTTGCCTTTATATACCTAGCACCTCGTGTGGTGCTTTTGGACATAGTGGGTGGTTAACAAATGCTTGTTGGATTGGGTTGGATTGAATTGGATTGACTTTTTAACAAAGATGATTTACTTAGGGCAGGAAAAAACACAGTAAATTACTTCAAAGCCCACACAGGACATACAAAAACTTGCAAACTAGCCTCAACAATCACATTTGTTCTTTCAATCCCCCCATCTAATTTTGTAGTCTTGATGATTTGAACTCATCACAGTCAAGTATTTCCTTATCTTGAGTTTCATATAGCCATTTTTTGTTCTGTACTATCAAGTCCAAAGATCTTTCGACTTAACAGAAAAAACCACAAAGTAAAAGTTGAATATTTCTGCCTTCTCTCAGTTATCATTATCTAAACTACTTTGAGCATCAGTCCCATTCCTTCTTTAATTCTTCTTTTTTCCTCAGGGCCTTAGCCACCCTTTTCAGCTCTCCTTGCTATTTTCCTCTCCAGCTACTACTCATTCTGAACTTGCTATACTTTTGTGTTCATACTTTAATTGCTTCCTGCTTCCAATTTTTGTATGTTTTTTTTAAATCTAAGTTGGTTTATGAGTTTGCTGTACATACACATTGGTTTCTTTTATGGATGTGTCTATATCGTTGGCCAGATGTGTTAGATTATCCAGTGAATACTTTGTATGAGCATTAATATAACTCCCCTTTTTCCTCATTATCAGAACTTTTCCTTCTAGCTTCAGAATTTCATCTTTGAGATCTTACCAACTCTCCAATATTATTTCAATTCCATGGAATCCTACTCATCCTTCTTCTGTAATACTGAAATCTAAGCTCTCCAAATCTATATTAAATGCCAGGTTATGCCCTGCTTCCCTCTCCCTAATCATGAATACTAAGATGAAGGGGTTATTTCCCTCTCTGACCCCCTGCCCCCAATTTCCATCATTTCTCTTTCAACAACCAGTTCCTCCTTGTTGATGAGAATCACATCAAAAATAGAACTTCCTCTCATTGTTTCCTCAAGAATAATATTATCACTAAGGCAATTCCTTCTCTCAGAACCTCATATACACACAAAAAGTTGCTTGAGAATAATTATTTTTTAAGGTTACACTAAATTGGTGATGACAGTTTCAAGGGAGACTATTGTAATCTTTCCCATAGATAACAGATCATTCTAATGGAAGATGTTTCTTAGTCCAGCCTCTTGATACTGACAAAGTGAAATGAAGGCAAATCTGAACCCAAGAGAAATTATTGAGAGAAATTATTCTTTTATTATTATGTTAATAATCAATTATTTAATTGATATTCAGGCTTTTCTCCAGTGGAAGGCCAGACTCTGAAAGTCATGACTGAGTGAGATTACCCCTAACCTCCAGGGAATATGCTCTTCCATCTTGAGTCAGACCCCATCCAACTAGATCTTTTTTCTTTTTAGAATATTGCTTGTATTCTATGTATTCTAACCCAATTCTTGCCCAGGGAAAACAAGACCCTGTCCCTTGTTTCTCCTATAGAGTTTAGGGTGACCCAGAGTAGTCTGGATGGAGATGGATTCCCTTATTCAAATTATCGGAAGTCATTGTCTCATGATCAAGCCATGTTCTTAGCAATGCTTAGAGCTTAGAAGTTCTTAGCACTTCCTCATTAATTGTAGACCAATCAGGGTTGATTTTCAGTTGTCAAGAGAATTTCCTTTAAAGATTATTTAGAGCTTTCAGATTCTCCATGTCTTTTATCTTTGGTTGCCAAGAGAAACCACTGGCCACCAATGTATTAATCAGTAGCTAGCCTGATTAATAAATTGATTATTAATTACCCAGAAATTTTGTGTCTTGGTTTTTTTACTCATCACATTGTTCTGCTTGAGCGGGCAATTTTTCATCCTGCATAGTAGACACCAAGAGCAATGGCTTATTGGAATGGAATGGAAATGGTCATCAGCATTACTTACCATAAAAATTCAGAAGGTCTTTGTACATGAGTGAGATTGTAAGCTCCTTGAGGAGAGAGATTGTTTCTGGCTTCTTCTGTATCCTCACAAACTAGCACAATGCCTGGCACATGGTGGGCATTTAATAATAAATGTTTATTAATCGATGATTTAATTATTATTATTGAGATTTAAGGATGAAGAAATGGGGCAGAGATATATAATAGATTCTACTTGTTTGAACCAGAGGCAAGAACTGTTATCTGAGCCTCAGCTTCTTCATCTATAAACTTGGAATAATCATACCTATTGTGACTACTTTACAAAATAAGACTGTGTAGTTCCATATGTTGCAAATTTCAAAATATGACAAAAATCTCAAGATTATTAGTCAGAAGTTAACCACAAACATTAATGACCACAATACCTTGGTGGTAATAATATGACCATAATATCTTGTTGTTCAATCTTTTTTCAGTCACGTCCCACTTTCTATCACCCCATTTGAGGTTTTCTTGGCTATTTCCTTCTCCAATCCATTTTACAGATGAGGAAACTGAGACAGGATTAAGTGACTTGCCTAGGGTCACACAGCTAATTAAGTATCTGAGGCTGGATTTGAAATCGAGAAGATGAGTCTTCCTGACTCCAGACTCCCTGACTTCAATCTAACTAGCCTGAGTTTAATTTAGATCATTTGAATAGATTATGGATGAAGTGATTAATATATAATCTAAAGTGAAGGTGATTAAAAGAAAAATCTATTATTCGGAGAGGGAAATGAAACTATGCCGAGGAAATAAAGAAAACCATAATGATGGTTAATGATAGAATAATGAAGGGATAAAAAGTCAAACCCACACAAAATTTCTTTGAACAGAAACTAAATACAAGATACAGCCAAATAATTTGCTGTTCTTAGAAGTCATGGAATAGAATTCTGGAGAAAGAGAGGAGATGTTGGATCTGTTCTACATTCAGTCTGGGTCTGGAAAGAATAAAAATGTTCAAATGTTTAAAAAAAAAAATCAACACCAATTCTACCACTTCTGCTAATATGGCTTAGGTTGTCCTTAGATGTTAATGAGAAATTAATTTTGCATTTCAGAAATAAATTTGCAAATTTCAGCCATTTCATTAAATTTGCCGTTCGGTTTCAAACAGCCCATTTGGTCATTTCTTACATTTGAGCTTTAGAAATAGAAAAATCTAAATAGACTTCAGAAAAAACTGTCAGTTCAGCATGAATCCTGGTTAAAAAAAAAAAAAAAAAAGATGTTGCACTGTGGGTAGGAAGCCATTTCCCCAGTCATAAAATTAGGAAACCAAAGACAATGGAAAGGGGAAAAAAATTGAATGAGAGATAATTTCATTTGACTTTGGCATGAACACAAAAAGGAAATAATTTTGCTTCCTAAAAAAAATAAATAAATAAGTAGACTATTTGAAACTTTAAAATTCTCTTGATCTTGATCATTTTTCCATCTATTTCAAAGAAAGATGAGTCAACTGTGGGGAAAAAGGCAAATTTCTCTTATTTTAGGACATTGAAAAGATTTTGCTTTGATAGGAACAGCTAATTAAATGCTTGCAGGGAGACCTCAGGAGAGAGGTACATGAGTAAAAATTTCACAATTTTTCAGGGTGTTTACAAGACTCTGGGCCCAATCTTGGAGGCCTCCCCCAGAAGAGTCAGTTTCTCTCTTTCTTTCTTTCTTTCTTTCTTTCTTTCTTTCTTTCTTTCTTTCTTTCTTTCTTTCTTTCTTTCTTTCTTTCTTTCTTTCTTTTTGACTCATTATGTCCTTACCCCAAAATTTTATTCAAGAAATATCCCCAAAATAAAATTTGAGTATAGCACGTCAGCAGTAAGTGTAGTCAGCAAGTTTCAGTGGTAAGATTTGAACCAGGTCCACTGACTTCAGAATCAGTTTCCTCTCCATCATAAAGCAATAGGAAATTACCAGGTGTGGACAAATCCTTTAATCAGTGCAGGTCTACACTTTCTCAGGAACTGAAATATGAGAGTTAACTAGTGCACTGAAAATTAAGTGAGTTGCTCAAGATTACAAGCCACTCATAGGTAGGACTGGACCAATCTTCCTGGCTTCCAAGCCAACTCTCTATCCCTCACACCATACTGCCTCTAATCAAGTATGGAAAAGCCCTTATTTCAACTCCACAGGAAAATGGGCAAGAACATAAAGCACTCAGCCTTGTTCTCCTCACCCAGCCACCTCAGTAATCACATTTTGGGAGCTGCCTAACAAGCTCACCCCTTCCCTTTGGACCTATACTCTCAGAACAACCCAAAGCAATGGCAAGGTCCAGATCTCTTGGCTGCTGCCCCCGACTCTAATCTTCCAGTTTCCAGTGGCAGTTCTCTTCCTTTTTTTACAAAGATGCTGTTGAGAAGATCTTCCTCATCTCAGATTCAGTATGCCTTGGATTTAGGGGTTATCTCAAGGCTAACTCCCAATGCTCAGAAATATCTTTCTCCAGCTAAAAGGCTAGACTGAAATCCTGGGATCCTGGGATCTTTTCTCTTATGCACAAAAGCTTAGGAGTTCAGGAACCATGTCCTTGAACTCTCCTCTCAGGCAATATTCAAGTACAAGAGTCTTGTCAGTGGCTCTGTCATAGATTATGGTTAGATGCTCCTGAGGGTCCAAAAGGGAAAAATCCCCTTCTCCTTACCTCAGATTGAAGGCCAATTTTTCCATCCTCTAGTGTGGAAGTCCAAAGAAGAAAGAGAAAAAAACTTCAAATTGCTTATTTATATAAATTATGGGACTTTGGAGCTATGTTGGAGGGAGGGTGAGATGAAAAGGAGAGACTCACTCCAGCTGCCCGTCAGGTTCCAATTAATGTAAAGTAACCTGGGTTACTAGGAACCAAAAAGGTTCCATTGCCATATCTGCTCTCTTTGTGGATGCTTCAAACCAAGAAAAAAGTATACACTTAATTTGATCTTGTTGATAGGAGAGCTCATCAAGTTGATCAGGGAGTCCTCTCATGCTGGTTTATAAATTCTATTGCTGAGGTTCTGAAAAGGGACTAATTCTTTATGATTCTTGATTATTTTGAAACCACATGGGAAATCCTAAGAGGTAGAGATAATCTAACTCATTTCAATTCAATTGAATTCAATTAATGAGAATTTATTAAGCCTCTAATATATACAAAGCACAGTGCTAGATACTGGATAAAACAAAATCAAATCAGTCCCTGCCCTCAAGGAGTTTACATTCTGCTATGGAAATACAATATTATGTAAATGTTATTGTGTCAGAGAAGAGTAAAAATGAAATCTTGATATATTCAAAGGAGAAAACTGCCCTTAATACTGGAAATGGGAGTTTTAGAAAAAAAATAAAGGAAAATTTCTTTATAGGGAGAGGAATGGGATAAAAGAATTTTATCTGCCATGAAAGGAGATATTAGAGAGTTCAAAAATGGTTTCTTCAAATTCATTAAAAGTAACTGAGACAAAAAGAATGGATTTGGCCTTGGAGGCAAGAAGCCCTGGGCTTAAGTAGCTGTCTGATCCATCACTTAATCATGAAATGATCTAGTCTTTCTAACTGGGAGTTCCAGAAAGAGTGTCAACCAACATTGGGAGAAGAAATTTTCTCATCCAGGAGTACTCTGTGTCATTGAAATCAAAGGTTCATTCTCTACATCAAAAACTCAAGAGAGATTAATAAAAAGAGCAATAAAAAGAATGGCAAACTATTCCAGTATCATTGCCAAAAGAAAAAAAACAAACAAACCCTGATGGGATCATGAAAAGTTGAACATGACACAAATTAACTCACTTCACTTTCTCTATATAAAACCACAGCTATCTCAATCAAAGCAAGCATAAAAAGATAGAGATTCCCAAGTATAATTAAGTTCCTTGTCACTAACCTCACTTTTTCATTTCTACTCCAAGGTACAGTAACAGTATTTTAGAGATGAAAGAGAGATTAAATTGTATTTCTTTAATTATGTTTTTAAATTTCTTCTCCAACTCTGTATTGTACCAAATCACTTTCTTCTGTTCTCTCTGTTTTAACTGCTATTAAAATATAACCAATCCACCAATACACGTTTTCTAAAGACCGACTGTATACCAGGAATATTGTTCAGTTTGCATTCTTAATAGAGAAGGCAAGTACATATACACCTATAAGTAGCAGAAATATAAACTTAATACATATAAATCAGTACAAAGCCATTTGGGAAGGAAGGCACTGACAGTTATAGAAATCAAGAAAAGTTTCTTACAGAGGGTTATTTCAGGTGTGTCTTAAAAGAAGGAAGAAATTCTGTGATTCAGGGGTAAGGTGGAAGTGTATTCTGGGCTGGAAGGAGAGAAATAGGAGACGTTATGTAGTGTGAAATGAATAAAGAGAAAATCAGTTTTACAGAATGCAGCATGGAGAGTAGTGTCCAATGAGACTGGAAGAAATAGGTTAGGGACAGCTTTAAAAGCTAAACACAGGAGTTTATATTTTATCCCAGAACTAATAGGAAGTCACTGGAACCAACTAAACAGAGAAGTCACCTGGTTAGATCGGTACTTGAAGAAAATCACTTGGGTGACTGTATAGAACAAAATTTCTTAAACTGTAGTTTGATATCCTACATGAGGTCTCATAATTGAATGTGGGGGTCAGAAAATTATGATTTATTATTAGAAAATGTTTGATTTGTATATTGATTATACACACACACACACACACACACACCTGCCCGGGTCATGTAAAAATTTCTTGGGCAGAAATGGATAGTAAGTGGAAAAGGTTAAGAAGTCCTATTTAAAAGAAAGATTGAAGGGTTGAGAAACTTGAAGAAGGGGGAATCAAGTAGGACATGACTGCAATGATTTTAGCAGAAGGTTATAGAGAGAGAAACAGCAATATTTGACAACTGATTGGATATATGGGGTGATGTATATTATAAATATGGTTTGTGTATGTTAGAAATATAGTTTGTCTGTGACCCTGGGCAAGTTACTTAACCTCAATTGCTTCAGCAAAAATAAAATATATATATATATGGTTGGTCTATACCCAAAGGACTATAAAAATGGTCATACTCATTGATGCAGCAATACCAATGCTAGAACTATATCCCAAAGATATTAAAAAATGTGTGGGGAGAAATGATCTATTTGTACAAAAATATTTATAGCAGCCATTTTTTATGTTTTATTTCATTTTTATTTTTTTAGAAACATTTCTTTTTTTTCTTTAGCATTTTCCCCAATTACATGTAAAAATCTTTTTGTAAAAACAATTTTTAACATTTGTTTTTAAAACTTTGAATCTGAAATTCCTTTCTTTTCTTCTTTCTCACCACCCTCATTGAGAAGGCAAGCAATTTTATGTTATTCACATGCAGTCATGCAAAACATTATTTCCATATTAGTCATATTGTGAAAGAAAACAGATAAAAAAACCAAATTTTTAAAAACCTCAAGACAAGGTTTAAAAAAGTATGATTCAATCTGTATTCAGAAACCATCAGTTTTGTCTGGGGACGGATAGCATTTTTCATCGTAAGTTCCTTCATAGTTATCTTGGACCATTGTATTGCTGAGAATAACAAAGTCATTCACAGTTTACAATGTTGTTGTTATTTTGTAGTATATTCACTTTGCATTGGCTCATGTAAGTCTTTTCAGGTTTTTCTGAGAACATCTTACTTATCATTTCTTGTAGCACATTTGTCCAGCCCAACTGATGGTCATCCTCTCAATTTCTAATTTTTTGCCACTAGAAAAGAGCTGCTATAAATATTTTTGTAAATATAGATTCTTTTTTCATTTTGCTTTTTATCTCTTTTGGAATACAGATCTAGTAGTGATATTAGTAGATCAAATTGTATGTATGGCTTTATAACTTTTTGAGTATAGCTACAAATTACTCTAAAGAATGGCAGAATCAGTTCACAACTCTAACAGTGCATAAATGTCTCATTTTTTCCATATTCCCTTGAACATCTCATTTTCCTTTTTTGTCCTATTAGCTAATCTAATAAGTATGTGGTAGTACCTCAAAATTATTTTAATTTGAATTTTTCCAAACAATAGTGGTTTAGAGCATTTTTAATATGACTATAGAAAATGGATATTTCATCTGAAAATATCTTTTGATCATTTATCAGTTGGGATAAATAGTTCTTATTTTTATAAATTTGATCCAGTTCTCTATATGTTTGAAAAAGAAGGCTTTTATTAGAGAAACTTCCTTCTAAATTTTTCTCACAGTCATGATTATATAGCAGCTTTTTTTGTGGTGACTAAGATTAGGAAATTGAAGAGATGCCCATTCTCCAGTTGATGGGCATCTCTTCAATTTCCTAATCTTAGTCAACTAGAGAATGGTTGAATAAATTATGCTATGTGATTGTGATGGAATATTATTGTGTCATAAGAAATCATAACTAGGATGCTCTCTGAAATATCTAGAAAGATTTACATGAACTGATACAAACCAAAGTGAGCAGAAACAAGTGAATACTATATACCATAAGCAAAATTGTACTCAGCAATACAATGATCCAAGATAATCCTAAAGGACCAATGATGAAGAATGCTATTTGCCTCCAGAGAAAGAACTGATATTATCTGAATACAGACTGACATATCTATTTTTTACTCTTTTTTAAAAAAATTTGGATCTTCTTATATAAAATGACTAATATGAAAATGTTTTGCATGATTGCACATGTAAAAGCATCTATATTAGATTGCTTAGTGTCTCAGGGAGAGATGAGGGGAAGGAAGGGAGGAGGAATAAATTCTGGAAAACACTTTTTTAAAGATTAAAATTTGTTTTAATATGTGACTGGGGAAAAATAAAACATTGTTTTAAAAAAAGAAGTCCTTTTTATCCTTTATTCTCCTAGAAATACAGAAGCTTAGAAAAGTGAATCGTTTAGAAGGTAAGATAATGAACATGTTCACTTTAAGATATCTCTGGAAAATCTAATTTTTAAATGTCCAATGGGGAATTTGTGGTGTAGGACTAAACTTCAGGGGAGAAACTTGGGTATATGTATATGTGTGTGTGTGTGTGTATGTGTGTGTAGGTATAAACATCTGTATATGTGTCTTCACATGTATGAAACTACATAGTTATGTGTATTGCACATATATTTATATATTTAGAATATTTTATGCCTATTTATACACACACACATATACATATTCCCAAGCACCATCTTAATAGAAATATTGACACTACCAAGGGAAAAGAAAAGGGGATCTAGAACAAAAGTTTGTAGAACACTAATGGTTAAGGAACAAGACATTGAAGATGAACTAGCAAAGGACATTGTCAGACACAAAGGAAGAGAACCAAGGGACCAATGTCCCCAAAGCCCAGAGAGTAGAACAGAGAGTGTTTTCAGTTGGAGGGGGATGGAGGGAGTCAACAATATGATCTATAGCAAAGGGGTCAAAAAGGATGAGAACTAAGAGGGAAAAAAAATCCATAAGACCTGGCAGCTAAGACATCATTAATAACTGGAGAGTAGTGAGTGATGAGGTTAGAAGCCAGATGACGAAGGGGTAAGGAATGAATAAGAGTAAACAGTGGATTCAGTGAATGTAAATGGCTTTTTCAAAGAATGATTAAGAAAGGGAGGAAAGATTTAAGATACTTTGAGAGGATGGTAAGATCTAGTAAGGCCTATTTTAAACAAAGAGACTTAGGAGGATCCTTGAAGGCAGGAAGGAAGGAGCTAATAGCTGTGGAGAATTTGGAGAGTGAAGAATTGAGGGTGCTGGAAAAGATGGGAAGGGATGAGACCAAATGCACATGTAAAGGAACTGGCCATGGCAAGAAGGGTCTCTTTGTCAGAGCCTGGGGGAAAGAATGGAATATTGTGTCAAGGTGTTTTGAAATGAAGGGAATGGAAAAGAGGTACTCACCTCAATTTTCTCAGCAAAGTAAGAGACAAGGTGTGCATCTGGGTGGGGAGAAGGGAAAGTTAAGAGGTTTGAGGAGGTAACAGAGGTTTTGGAATAATTTCTGTGAGAAGTGAGGTGGGTATAAAAAGAGTACCTGGCTACAATGAGGGCAAAGTCATGGATAACATGAATTTGTAATTAATCAGTAAAGTTATAAGAATTCCCCTAGCTGTTCTCAGCAATTTAAGAGCAAGAGCAGAGGAGGCAGTTGGTAGAAATAATACAGAGCGAGGATATGGCGAGAGATGAGGGCAAGGAATTAAAGATGAAATATAGACTTGGAACGATTAGCTATTTACTGAAGACTGGAGAGGGGGAAAACTGAAGTCAGTTGGGGATGACGGCCTCAGAAAGTCCTGAGAAGATGGAGATCTCCCTGAGGACAACAGAGAACTGGGAGGGATAAGGCACAGGGAGAGGTAGAATAATAAGAGGTTAGGGTTGGACAGAGAAATGACAGCGTTGATGATTAAGGAAATGGAACATTTGTGGGTAATGGTGAGATCTCGTGTGTGACCATCCTTATTTGTGGCTGGGGATGGGGGTAAGGAGCACATAGTCATGGGATCTAAGGAGGGTGAGAAATTGAAAGAATAGAGTTTGAAGGAAGCATCTAAGACTAAGGGGATACTTGAGTCCTGGAGTATAAAGGCAGGAATTGTAGAGAGGGGGAGGATGGTGAACCAGGGATGAAAGACCTAGAGATTGGTATAGAACAGATTACATGGAAATTTTTAGTTGAGTTAAGATTGCTGAGTGATTTTTTTAAAAGTCTGGGAGTAACAATGGAAGCAAGGAATATTATGGCTTCTATGGAACAGAACCTAATTTTTTTTTTTTTTGGTGAGACAATTGGGATTATGTGACTTGCCTAGGATCACACAGCTTAAGTCATACTTAAGTTCTGGTCCTTCTGGCTTCAGGCTTCTTACTGTACATCTTGCTGCATTCACTCAAGGAAGGTCCCTCTAGGTGGATGCTTCAAAGTGGCTTCTAAAAGAAATGCGACCTTCAGAGCTTGTGAAAACTTACTTAACAAAACAATCACGTTTGCCAATAGATTTCTGCCGAGGAGTTTCTGAAGATGGAGAGAATACAGAGACTCGTAACCAGACGATATCTTGGCTGAGAGCAGGCTGCCTGCCCAGCTCTGACTTCCCTTAGGTATAAGTCGTGGTATGATGCTGCAGCTCCCTGCCAGGAAAGCCAGACAGGAAGAAGAGTCCCCTGTGCAAATCTGCATGTTTGGGGAAAATAGGAGGCAGTGAACCAGGAAAGAGTTAATTCGTAACCAAGTGGTTCTAAAGACTGAGCAATCCGCCACGCTAAAGAATAACCTATGGAATGGTCAAGGTCCTTTAAAGGGGGTGGTTCACAACTGCATCCTACCACCGAGGAGGTTTTCTGGGCTCCAGGGAAAGACCATGATGCAAAGCAGGACTAAATAATTGCTTCTCTTCTCTCCTGAGGGACAGAGGAACCGCCAAATCCAGCCTGAATCCAGAGACTGCCCTTTTTTGCCCAATATTCCAGCAATGGGGGCACCAAGGGAAAAGAGAGGACCC
This sequence comes from Sarcophilus harrisii, assembly GCF_902635505.1. Taxonomy (NCBI): domain Eukaryota; kingdom Metazoa; phylum Chordata; class Mammalia; order Dasyuromorphia; family Dasyuridae; genus Sarcophilus; species Sarcophilus harrisii. The sequence goes on from NC_045431.1 coordinate 27,150,702, forward strand.
CCTCACCTGATCCACTGGGGATAAAGGGGGAACCAAAGAGTATATTAGCGAACCTGGGCCAAACATGAATTCTGGACAGTTAGTATGAAGATAGATACAGAATACAATAGACTAGAACTATCTAACTCATGAGTTACCAGGTTGACATGATATTCCACAGATAATTGGAAAGGATTGTTTTTAAAATTGTATATGTATATGTATATATACATATATGTATGTGTATTTGTATACCCATACATACACACGTGTATACATGTATATGTGTATATAGCCCATTAGTAGAGTACATGTGATAGGTAAGTATAATTCCCCTATGGGTATAAGGAGAGGTAAGATGGCTCAGAAATAAGAGATTACATGAAGCGGATTCACATCTGAACGACGATGACTAAGAACAAAAACAGCTATTTCGCTCTTTCTATGTGGGAGGAATCAGAGGGACTGGAAGAAAACTAGATTTTAACCACTACCCTGCCCCCAAAGTTGTAAGAAATCATGTATCGATACCGAGACAATTCGACTTGATTCTCTTCCTCATTGATATTTCTTTACATCTTTCTGACGTCTTATTAGATTCATGTGTCTAGTATGGTTTAGCATTTGCATCCTGAATTGCATTTGAGATTAGGCTTTAATTTGAGTAAATGATTCTCTCAAAACAGCCACCCTGGAAGAAGCTAGGAGCACTCCAACAAGTCTTCTTCGCATCCTCCAACTAAGTAGTCTCAAGTGCTCCTCCACGATAGAATGCCATGCTACACAATTGTATACCTAAGGGTCTAAAACAAAGGGCTCAGTCTGGGGTCTGTGAACTTGGATTTTAAAAAGTATTTTGAAACCAGTATAATTGGTTCTGTTATATTCCTGTGTATTTTATCATATACATTTAAAACATTATCCCAAGAAGGGATCCATAAGCTGTACCAGACTGTCAAGAGGGCCTGGAATGCAAAAAAAAAAAAAAAAAAAAATGTTTTAAAATCTCTGGTCTAAAATATTTTCAGCATAATGGACAGAAAAAGGCCTGGATTCATATTTTGCCTCTGAAACTATGTGACCACGTGTAATATATTTAATTTCTTTGGGCTACAAGGGCCACCCAAAGCTTATCTACTAAGATGATAATTTGGAATCTTCATCAGAACTTTGACATAGATTCCTGAAGAATATTTGAAAAGATATAGGTTACTATCTAAGAATCTTTTTTCATTACAAAATCTTCTTTTATTATGCTGTCATTCCAGAAAGATAAGTTGTTTCTTACAGGTTGTTGCATGTCAAGGAGACTCCTAGTAAGCAGAAGATGAGCTGATTCATACCATCCCTATATCTCCTCAGGGCCAGATTCAATCTGGGCAAGCTTGGTATGAGAATAAAGATCTGGAACAGTTCCTGAAGATTTTAACCAGTATTCGGATTCTTATAAGGCAAGAAATGAGATGGATTTTTAGCTTCTCCTTTCCCCCGACTGCTCCCATCATCACCATTCTAGAATAGAGAAACCCAATATGAACTAACTGAGAATCACCATTTAATTACAAATTAAAGTCAAGTTGCCCTCCCCAATGGGCAACTCTTGGTTGCTTGAGATTTCATTTCAAGCCCAGACCAACTCATTTTCTGATTCATTCCAAGATTTGATCCACAGTTGAGATAGATCCTATAAGGTAGTGGAGCGGAACACTTTCTGCTTCCGTTGCCTCCCATACAGCATCATTATTATCTCATTTTTCTCATCTTGTTTGATGATATTCAGATAGTAACAGTTCTGGGACAAGCCATGATCCTGTTACTCTTCTTTTTATATGTAATGTTCTACAAGCCATTACACAAATGGATAAAATAATACCTTCTTATATTTGAATAAAAGTATGAGGAGGAAAGCTCATCTTTTGCAGGCAACTGAAAACATCCCTTATTTGAGGCTGTCCTTGAGTCTACTGGACATTTCCAGTAGCAGACAGGATGATGGAGATATGCTTCTTTGTTGTGACTGTTGTTGCTCAATCATTTTTAATCACATTTGAATCTTTGTGATCATATTTGGGTTTTTTAAAGCAAAGGTAGCACAATGGTTTCCCATTTCCTTTTCCAGTTCATTTTAAATGGAGAAACTGAGGCAAATAAGGTTAAGTGACTTGCCCAGAGTTGTACTAATAAATGTCTGAAGCTGGATTTGCACTAATGAAGATGAATCTTCCTGACTCCAGATCCAGCATTCTATCTACTGCATCACCTAGCTGCGCTGATATGTTTCTTCCATCTCCTATGGCTTTATCATTTTTTTATACTATTTCTTCTTGGTCTCTATATTTTGAAAACTTATCATTTCTTTTTTTTCAGTAGTAGAATTTATTATGTAAAAAAAGCAAGAGTAGTCATGATGATCTCAAAGTTAAAGCTAAAATAGATTTAATCAAAAGAGAAAAAATGGACAACTCTACTATATGCCAGTCATATTAATCAGTATTGGAAAACGTATACTTGGAGACTGAGTATTTGAAATGGCTACATCTATTTTAAAAGTTGATTGAAAGTTCTGTTCTATGGCTGTGTGTAACCATTCAGACTATGGAAATGCTCTGCTTCCAATACAGCATATTGGTTGAGTATTTTGAGGTCTCCCTCTGCACTTTGGGGATCTGAAGTCTATCCAAGGGTGATAAAGACTTTCTGATTTAGAAATCTAACCACTAGGTATTTGCAAGGCATAAACTTTTGCAGTCTTCAGTGATGTTGCAAAGTTTCTATTGACTGTGTGCATAATCACAGCATTGATCAATCTTATAATGATCTGGTCCTAAGTTGCCACCATAAACTCTTCCATTTCCAGAAACAAATCTGACTTAGTCAAGTGTTTGTCTACTTTCCGTGGATTGAATTCATGCGTATTTTGTTTTTTGATTGTCCTACAGCAGCTTAGCTTTTTTATGGGTCCCATCTAGAAGCAAGTTGTTTTTTTCATTATATTCCATGTACTTTGAATATTTCACTTTCATTATTTCACATGTACTTTACATGCCTAATGCATATCAATTTCAGGTTGAAAATAAAGACTGAAGGATGAATACAGAGAGGCTTGGAGAGGCTGACATGAACTGATGCGGTGTGAAATGAGCAGAACCAGGAGATCATTATATACTTCAACAACAATACTGTATGAGGATGTTCTCTGATGGAAGTGGAAATCTTCAACAAAGAGAAGATCTAATTCAATTCCAACTGATCAATGACGGAAGGAATCATTTACAGCCAGAGAAGGAATACTGGTATTTTTTGGTTTTTCTTCCTAGGTTATTTTTACCTTCTGAATCCAATTGTGCAACAAGAGAACTGTTCGGTTCTGCATGCATATATTGTATCTAGGATATACTGTAACATATTTAACATGTATAAGACTGCCTGCCATCTGGGGGAGGGGGTGGAGGGAGGGAAGGGAAAAATCGGAACAGAAGTGAGTGCAAGGAATATTGTAAAAAAAATTACCCATGCATATGTACTGTCAATAAAAAGGTTATAATTTTTAAAAAAAGAAAAGAAAAGAAAGGCTGAAAATGCACTTACTATAGGTGAAATTGTAAATTTACAAAATCTTGAAGAGCAATCTGGCATTTCTCAGTAAAAATTACCCTCTTGCAAATCATACTTCTGACCCATCCTTGGAAATATACTCTGTAAGTCTTATCAAAAGCAATATTCAAAAAGGCTCTCTATTCAAAGATTGTGATAGCAGCATGATATATAATTGCAAAAGCCAGAAACAATCTAAAATGTCCATTAGAGGAATAGATAAATTGTAATGCATTCATGGAATAGGATATTACAATGTAAATCAGGCCAACCAGTATGTGGAATGCAAAGAAAGCAGCAAGACTTTTATGAAATAATACAAAGCAAAACAAGAACTAGAAAAAAGGAATATAAATCAAGATCATAGAAGTAAATGAGAATGAATAAATAAGGAATATTAATTGGGATTTAGAGTGACAGAAAAAGTATTGTGATATTCCAGATATTGAATTAATCAGTTAAAATTTAAATAAGTCACCAAGAAAGTTTAGTTGTTTGTTTAGACAGATGTTTTGATTTCTAATCCTTACAAAAAAAATTCCCTCTTACAGAAAAAGAAGCTGAAAATCTGATTAGATCACACCTGGCTTGTTAATACTATTTACTAATATTCAGAAAAGAAATGAATCACCATTAATTTAAGAAATATATTTTAAAAATTATTTTTGTGTCATGACATGGGTTTGGGGGGAAAGAGAAAAATATCAGTTTATGTCTTTTTAAGGACATCATGAAACTGAACATAAAAGATTCACAAATGAAAACTGGGAGAATCTTAAATTTTGTCTTTTTCTCCACAGTCACAGACTAAAGAAATTTAGTCACAGACTAAATCATTTTGAAAATGAACAAAGCATTTCCTTCACAGTAGAAACAAGCCTTCTTCCCCAATTCTCCTTCTTCCCCATATATTCTTCCTCTTTTCTCCTCATTTCCTTCTCTTTTTCTTTGTCCATCTTCCTTTCAGTCCCTATCAGTCCCAATCTATGACTCCTGCAGGAAAAATCATTCCAACTCTCATATTTACCACCCACAAACTGGGAGAATTCTTAAAAACCCAATTTCTAATTAATGGATTAAGAATATCTTATGAGTTGCAGCAAGGACTCTGACAAAGGCATTATTTTCACAGATCACAAGAAAACCCAATAGAGGTGTTTATAAAACCTGCCACATCAGCACTGTGACAGATCCTGCTTGCACCACTGAGTGCTCATGGGCTAAATTAGCATTTAGCAGGATGCACAACAGGCTCTACTAGCAAAGGAAATACCGAGTTGCATCAATACTTTAATCCAACTTTGCCTTAGGTACCCAAACTTTTTTTTTTTTTTTGGTCTTGAATGACAGTTAAGTCCTCACTTATTTATAATGGTAGAAAAACTGGATGTCCTAGTTAATTTAATATTTTAGTTAACTTAAAAGTGACCATACATAATGTATATCACATACATAAACATAAATGTATAATACACATAATCCATACATCCATATAGTCACATATGTATACTTATATACATTTATAGAAAGATGGGGCAGCATGGCTTGGTGCAGAGATCCCCCAAACAAGTTATCTTTGGAGCTCTTTACTGTCCTAAAATTATTGAGGATCTCCCCAAAGAGTTTCTGCCTATGTGAGTTATAGCTATCAATATTTACATTAGAAATCAAAACATCTGAGTAGCATTATAAAAGTAGTTTTGATCTCATAGAACCCCTAAAATGCTCCTAGGAATCCCCAGTGGCCCCCAGGCCAGTCTTTGAGAAGAGAATTTGGCATTTCTGGAGTTAAGAAGCCTGAATTCAAGTTCTGACTTTAACATATGCTACTTATGTGATCTTGGGCAAATCACTTAACTTATAAATGACCACAGTCAACTCCTAAGTTGCAGAAAAGTTACTGATCTGAATAGTGGAGAGAGGGAGTTTCCTTATCACCAGTTCTTTTACCAATGATCTTGATCTGATATGCCCTAGATAGATTACCAAGTTTTAAAATTTTTATTTTCCATAGTATATTATTTTCCAAATACATTCATTTTTATATGATTTGGTGTTCCAGATTTTTATCCCTTCCTTCCTTGCCTGCTCCCTTCCTAAGACAGCAAACAATCTGATATAAGTTAAATATGGGCAATTATTTTAAATGTTAGATTACCAAATTTTAATGAATTTGTACACTGAAAAGAACATTGACTCTCAACTCTATTCTGAGGATTTGCATTCAAATCCTGCTGAGGATCATTGCCTTTTCAACCTTGGGTAGGTTATTTAAACCATCTGAATGTCAGTGCAATTATTTATAAAACATCTGGATTAGGGAGCCTATAGGTTCTTTCCAATGCTAGACCTTTGATCCTATGAATAAAATACACTTAAGATGGGAAGCCTTTCCTGACTACCCACCCTCAGGATCTTCGTGTTCTTTCCTTCTCAAATCATATGCTTTTATTTCTTATACTGCCCTTCACTTACACCAGGATCTAAGTTCTTTGGGATCAAGAACCATTTTTGTTTTTAACTTTGCACTCCCAGCATCTAGCATAGTACCTAACACATAGTAGGCACTTAATGAACATTGGTTGAATTAAATTGAATTTCTTTGATCACTTAGATCATTCTGTCCTATATCGCTTTTTGGTCTTCAATGTAACTATCAGTTACTATAAAACAATACCAGTGTAGAAGGCATAGGATCGGGGCTGAATGTGAGATTTAATAGGGATAAATATACTATCCATTCTACTTGGGTTCATAAAAGTCAACCTAAAAAATACAAGATGATCAGAGCCTAGTTTCATGGCAGTTTATTTTTAAAAGTTTTAGAGTTTTTTGCATAATACAAATCCAGTTGATCTGTATAATTGTTAATGGTATATCCTTATTAAAATATGACAACTGACTTTGTTGTCAAACAAACAAAACAAGTCATTTAAACTTCTTTGGTTATTTGGATTTGGGGCAAAGGGATATTTTATGACCTGAATTCAAATAATGATTCTGTCACTTCTTATTTATAAGATTATAGGACAATCAATTCACTCTTTGGACTTCAATTTCCTCAACTGTTAAATTAACGAATTGGACAATATAACCTATAGAAAGTTTCTTCCCAGTCTAAATCTTATGATTCTACACTTCAGTTTATTAGCATAGTCTGGCAATTATGTTCAATAATTTAAATTCTAAAGAATCTATAAAAAAAGAGAGAAGGATCCAGCCTATGAAAATTTATGTTGAATAGAAGTAAGTGTTTTTCATCTTAACACTGTCTCCTCTGCTTCCCAAAGAAACAGGACAAGTATATATATATGTATATATACTTGGAGGAGCGTGCTTCAACCCACCCTCCACAATATAAAAATCTCAGTTCCCACACCCAGCCATCAGCCAATATCCCCAGCTCTAATCATTAGGAAGTTTTCATATATATGTGTGTGTGCGTGTGTGTGTGTGTGTGTGTGTGTGTATGTATATACGTATATATTCCCATATATACATATACATGTATATGAATCAAGCCTATTCTTATATACATATATATATACATGTATATGTATATAGGAATATAGGAATAATGTATATGTGTGTGTGTGTGTATATATAGATATATCTAGATGTAGATATAGATATAGATATATATCAAGCCTGTTGCTCCTGATTCTTCCCTTTGGGACCAAGAAGGATATTGTAATCCTGTTTCAATCAGTCAGTCTTTCAAATACTTAAAGACTACCACCATATGTCACCCACCAAGTCAGCCTCTCTTTAGACTACACATCCCCGTTCCCTTGCCTGGGTCAGTCCTCATATAGCATGAACTTGGGAAAACTGTTTCCATTTTATCCATGTCCTTCCTAAAATATGGTAAGTGGAACTGCATATAATTCTTTAGACACAGTCTTCCCAGGAGAGATAGGATGATGATGCCCTGGCTAGTCATGGACACTGTACGTCTCCATGGCATAGCTACATTAGTTGTCTTGGCAAGAATATCACACTGCTGACTCACATTGGATTCGTATTATGCAAAAAAACTCCAAAATCTTTAAAAATAAACTGCCATGAAACTAGACTCTGTTCATCTGGTATTTTTTAGGTTGACTTCTATGAACCCAACTAGAATGGATAGTATATTTATCCCTATTAAATTGAATTGGTCTGATTTCTTTTTTTAATGGAAAAAACTCCTCATTTATTTGATTAAACAAAAATAAAATAAACTGCAAAAGAACAATTTTAACAATTTTGGCTGTTTGGATTTGGGACAAAGAGATATTTTATGACCTGAATTCAAATAAAGATGCTGTCGCTTATTATTTAAGAGACATCAACTTTGTTTTAAGGCTATCAGTAGCTGACCCGGAACCTCCTTGCTAACTTCTTCAGCCTTCTGCATGGACCACAGGGATACATTCAGAAGCCTCTGTGTCTATATCAGAGTTTTTAAACTCCATCTACTCTTCCTCTGTCCATTGTCTGTCATACCTGTCTACCTAAAGAATCTATCAATGATCAATACTGTTTTGGAAAGCAAAGGTCCTGCCTTTCTCTTCTTCCCTCTAGGAAAGGAGCACTGAGCCTGTCAAGTTAATATGCCCACTAAGTATTGTGACAACTGAATCCTAAGGTTTGCCCTGGAGAAAACACCAATATTCCAATATTGGTATTAGGAAGGTATTGGAAATAGGTATTGACCTAACTTCTAAGCTGTAGAGATGTTTATAGTTCCTGACTGTGCTTATTCAACATGGCAGCAATCCTCCTGCTTTTGTATCATCTGCAAATTTGACGAGTGTGTCCTCTGAGTTTTAATTCAAATTACTGGCAAAAAGGTCTTGGCACATGGTCAAGAGCAGCTGGGTCCTCTCCTGGAGATCATGTCCTTCCTAGATGATGTCACACTACTATTGACCTTTGGATCCAACCATTCAATCAATTCTACATCCAACTTTCTGTAAACTATTTTCTGGACCAGATTGCGTTATCTTTTTCACAAAAGCATGAGAATCTGTCAAATGCTTTACTCTAGGTATATTATCTATTTATATCTCACTTTGAAGATAGATATAGACATAAATCTATAGTTATAGATACACAATTATATATAGTAGCCCATCAATCTATGCTTTATACTAGTGGTGTCAAATTCAAATAGAAATGGGGGCCATTAAGCCATACATAAGTAGCTATGCTGGCCACATATTGACTTAGAAAGCCACATGTTAAAGTTATCTATGTTCTACCACATTTTTATTTTTTATTTTTTGCTAAATATTTCCCAATTACATTTTAATCTGATTTAAGTAACACCAGTATTGTCACCATGTGTTTGATACCTTTGGTTTATAGAATCCATTTTCTTTTCTCTTCAAAATTGAGACATTTGACATCTGTAATTATATGGTGGTTGTGATTGTTGTTTAGTTGTTTTTCAGTCACAGCCGATTCTTCATGTCTGACTCTTCATGACCCCTTTGAGTTTTCTTAGCAAAGATACTGGAGTGGTTTGCCATTTCCTTTTCCAGCTTTTTTTGCGGATGCTCTGAGGCAAACAGATTAAGTGATTTGTCCAGGATCACATAGCTAGTAAGTATCCAAGGCTAGATTTAAACTTGGGAAAATGAGTCTTCTTGTTTCTAAGCTTAGTGCTTTATTTATTGTACTCTGTAGCTGCCCATAATTATTTATATGCACCTCTCCCATTCTCCATGATTTTTCAAAGATCATTAATGATGATTTATCTTTCAATGGTGTCATAGATCTGGCCATTGGACTCAGATGGTTCTGGAGGGGAAACTGAGGCAGGTGACTGTGCCCAGCCCTTCCTCGCTTAAATCCAATTCACTTGCGTGTCACAACATCACCTCCCCAATGTCTCGGTCCTCTTTGAGAACAAAGAACAAACACCAACTATAACAAAAACAAGAACAACAATCCTATCCCTGTAGGCAGTTCATCATTGAGATATCAGGATATTGCTGGAATTCTTGGTATCTACTGCTCACCATTCACTGAAACTTTCCAATTCCAGCTTACTTGATGCCTTTTGCAAGACCTAGAGTGCATGATGAAATCTCTCAAATAAATGGAACAAACGTCCTGTCTGGCAGAATTTCACTTCAATCAAAAGACTTTTCTCTCTTAGTCTTAAGCCTGAGGTAAGCCTGATTGATTGAACATTTTATTACCTGATTTGAATGGGATAGAATAGCTAAATTGTGTAAATATCAATCAGCCTCAACTTTACATTAATCTGAGTATTTTGTACTTTTGTTAAATGTTAATGCATCTCATTAAATTGTCAGTTTTATTAGCCAATAAATCATAAAAACAATTTCTAACAATTTCCTTTATTTCTTCTTCATTTGTTCTGATTTATCCTTCTGAATTTTTTGCTACTGGAAATTTGATCTCCCTGTCTCTTAAAAAAATCAGACAAACTAACAATTTCTCTCTTTTATTGGTGGGTTTTCAAAACAGCTTCTAGTTTTTCGATTTATTGATTTTTAGAAATAAATTCAGTGGAATTTTTGTTTTTGATTCAGGTAATCTCTTTAATTTTTAAAAATTTTCATATTTTTACGATTAGTCGAGTTTTTAAATTTTCTTAGTTGTTTAGATTTTGTGGTTACATGCCAAATTATTGATTTGTTCTATCCCCTTTTTGTCACAAATGAATGTATTTAAAGATAGAAAATGTTCCTCTCAGTACAATTTGGGCTAAATTTCAAAAGTTTAGACATGTAATTGCATTGTTAAAAAAAGAGAGAGAGGTAGATAGATAGATAGACAGACAGATATAGATTATGAGATTTCTTCTTTAATTAACTAATTCTTTAGGATTAAATTATTTAGTCTTCAATTAATTTTTAAACCTTTTTTCAAAGGGCCTTTTTAAATATAGCTTTTATTTGCTATGTTCAGTAAATGATTGTATTCAACATTTCTATTTTTTCTGCTTTTGTTAAAAGAGGTTTTTATCCCTTAATGCATAGGACATTTTTTTAAAAGGTACTATGTACAACTGAAGGTATATGTTCATTCCTTTCAGGTTTGACAAAATAATCACCGCACATCTAATTATGCTAAATTTTTATTCTATTCTATTCATTCTATTCTCATCTTTTGATTAGATTTGTCTAGATCTGAGAGTATACTGAGATCTCTGACTAGTGTGGTTTTATTGTCTATTTTTTCCTATAATTTTAACTTTTTCTTTAAGTATTTAGATATTATACCAATTGGTACATGTTATTAATTTGCTATCCCTGATACCTTTAAGCATAATGTATCTCTCTTGTTTAATTCTTAGATCAAGTCTACTTTTACTCTTATCTTATCTGAGATCATGATTGTTGCCCTTACTTTTTCTGAGTACAGGTCCTAAAACATAATAGATTTTGCACTAATTCTATACTTTAATTCTGTATGAATTTTATTTTTCATGTATGACTCTTATAATAACATATTGTTGGATTCTACTTTCTAATCCAGTCTGTTCATCTCCTCCGTTTTATAGGCAAGTCCATCCCATTTACATTTACAGTTGTGATCATTAATTGTGTTTTTCTCCATCTTATCCTCTTCAATGTTTTTGACTCTTTGCCTCCTGCCTACCTCTTTAAAAAGAATGGAACAGTGAGACAGAATGTATAACAACAATGCTCTAAATTGGATGTAATGTGCTTTTATACCACTGTCATCTTCTATTGTCTGATCACAAGTTCTTATTCATTCTTTAATTTCAATCCCCACTTTACAACCCACCCTCCAAAGTTGGAAATTTTTTATTTATAATCTCTCCCTAAGTCTATCCTCTCTCTCAATTATCACTTTATCTCTCCCTATTCCTAACAGAATCCCTGTTGTATTTACACATATTTTCACGTATTTTCACATCAAACTTTGTGTGTTCAATCCTCCCTTATCTGGTTCATATAAAAGTGAGGTTGATACACAGTTTACATTCTATCCCCTTCTTCCATGCTTGTATTCTTCTTCATTTCTCAATGATGTGAGATAATGAATTTTACCTTCTAGCTCCCTCTTTATTCTAAAATATATTCCTTTTTTAAAAAATCATCATAATATAACATAATTGATTCCAGACATTCTGTCTTATAGACTCTTTCGATGACTCTGAGAGAGTTTTGAGAAGACATTTGTCTCTCCTCCCTCTTAGAATGTAAATGTTTCATCCTTATATAGTCCAATTACTCATAAGTATTTATTTTTTATTCTATGGTTCTCTTGATTTCTGTGTTTGCATTTCAAAATATTAAGTCATCTCTTTTCTCTTCACCAAGAATGCTTTCATTTCATTCATTATTTCATTAAAGATCCATTTTCTTCCCCGTAAAACCACATTCCCTATTTGGAGGTAAGTTATTACCTTTCTTAGTTGTCACTCTCCCTTTTGCCTTTTGGAATAATATATTCCAAGATCTTCTCTTTTTGTTAGTTGTCAGCTAATGTGATTCTTATTTTGGCTCTTTGGTAATTGAAGTCTTTCTTTCTAGCTATTTGAAGTATTGTTTCTTCAATCTGGAGGCTCTGGATTTTGGCTATGATGGTCCAGAAAGTTTTCATTATAGGGCTTTAATCTCTCCCCAAGAGATAATTGGTAGGTTGTTGCTAATTTTGCTTTTGTTCTCTGTCTTTTATTGGTCTAGGTACTTTTCATTCATGATTCCTTGTAATAATGACCAGGTTTTCAGATAATCCAGTGCTTCTGAGCTTCTCTCTCCTTGACCTGGTTTCCAGTTCAGTTGTTTTTAATAGGAAATATCTTACTTTTTTTGCCATTTTTTTCAGTTGCTTAATTTTCTTCTAGTATTTCTTGTCTAATGGAGTTTTTTTTTTCTCTTTGAGCCAATCTAATTTTCAAGGTGACTGTCACTTGAATAAGGTTTTGTAACTCCTATAGTAAGATATTTATTTTCTTTCCAATACCAATGTGAATTCTGTAAACTATATTGCTGGGCTAACTTTTTCTGTCTGGATCAGATCCCTAGTGCCTATGGAGTTCTGGTTATCATTTTGTGCAGATCCAAGATGGCAAAATCTGAAATTTCTCCTTGAATTTCTCAAATATTCCTTGGTCTGGTATTCTTTTTTCTTTCTTCCTAGATTATTCATGAGAAAATGGAATTGTTCTATCCACTTCTTAATTTTGAGGAAAGTTCCTCTACCTGGCCACAGGCATTGTTAAGAGTCATTCTACTCAGAAAAGGAAGAAAAAGGACCCAAGCTCTTTTTCTGTGAGTTTAATCTTTCTTCTCATGATTCTTTTACCATTCAAACTGTCACTCTGGCTGACGCTTACACTTTACACTCTTTTTCATCTTCGTCCAATGCATTTTTCCCAAAATGAAATGTTGTACGAGTTATTATTATTTTCTTCCTTCCCTAAGAAATCTATAAGCTTTACAACACAAAGCTTTGGTTTTCTCAATTGTAAAATAAGGGATTGGCCAAGATGTGCTGAAAAGTCCATCCTGCCTCTCAATCATGATTCTATAATTTCATTATTAAAAATTCCTCTCCTCTCAACTTTTTCAGTTTCTACAACAACCTTTCATATCTAAATAAATTGATCGATCCAGGACTTAAAGAAAATTATTTTAAACCTTCATTTAAAAATATTAATAAAAGGCTTTGGATAGGTTATAGAAAAAAAATTAAATAAAATATATACCTTATAAGACTCATACTGTATAGTTTATAGGTAATATTGCTTCCTTTCAACATAAAAACAAATAAGTGCTCAATTAATTACAGTATAGATCATTAAGATTTTCTGAAAAACAAATTGCAATTTCTTTTTCTGAGGAGTTTCCTTTTGACAATTTGAGCAGCCTCAGTGACCTTAATTCTTGTGTCTGGGTATTGTAGAGATTAGTGGAGAATTTTAAATTACATTAAACCCAGCAATATCTCATCCCAAAAGATTAAGAAGAGGGGTTGATATTCAAGGCTCCAGGGAGATAACTGCAACCCTTTCTGTTTTAGAAGGCAAGAGTTGCTGGCTGTCTCAGATGAATTTGTTCTATAACCCTCAGATTTAAGCCATATGACTTCATCTATAGGAGACTAAAAATGGGAAAAAATGCAGAACTACTCAATTCCTGTTTTGTTTCTATTTTCTCTACAAGAAGAAAGATCTTCAGACTGGAAAGGATAAAACAAAATGGTTAAGAGGAATTTGGAAACTGATATAAATAAATAAATGCTAAGAGGACCTAAGTTTAATCACAAAATTTAGATGAAACATATCCTTAAGTACTGGGGAAAAAACCAAACAGGTCAATGTAATTGCCGAGCTATTGTCATTGATCTCTGAAAACCAAATGATAGAAGAAGTACTAAAGACTAGAGACAGACAACTGCCAAATGTCATGAGTAATAGGTAAGGATTTTAGCAAAACATAAGACATAGAATTGAGAGCAAAGGAACTTTAGAAATCTAGTCCAACCTCCTCATTTTACAGAGAAAGAAATGGAGGGTCAAACTGATGAAGGCACACCAAACTTCATACAGGTTTCCTACCTCAACATCTAATTCTCTTGCCATCACATTGTCTTATACTTCAGCAAACATTCATTAATAAGCCAATGTATGTTTATACTATGATCATTTCATGTTCAAGGATCCTTTCATTCCCAACAAAATGAAGAGATGTGGACAAGTGACATCTTATTTGTACTTTTAGTGGATCTGGAATTGGATGATTGAGAAGACCCCAAAATGCTGGTCTATAAATTTATGTCAACCTGAAGGGATGTCTAGGATGAAGTGCCAAACAGTCTTGTCTTTGACACTTTTCTATAATAATGTTATTATGAATAATTTAGATGAATTTCAATGGATACTTGTCAAATAGATAAAATTGTTGGATGATAGAACTCCAGAAGAGACTGAGAATTAATTGAATGACAAAAAAGATACTGACAGACTAGACCTATGGGTCAAATCCAATATGATCAAATTGAAACCGAATATAAAGTTCCTACAGTATGGAATTTTTAAAAAATCAACTGTGTGGATATAATACAATGATGAAATGGCTAAAATATGGTCCAAAAAAATTTGAGGGTGTTCATAGGCTGAAAACTCAACAAAAATTAACAATATGATATGACAACCAAAAGAACAGTGTAATGTCCAGAATAAAAAGGTTATAATCCCACTGTATTCTACTCTGCTTAGACTACACTTAGAGTCAGTTCTGTTCATTAAATTTTAGGAAGTTCATTGACAAGCTAGAGCACATCTAGAAGAAAGAAATCAAGAAGATGACTAAGCTAATAGAAAATTGATTTAAGAAACTAGGAATGTTTATATGTCAGAAGAGATGACTCTAGGGTCATTATTGTTATGATGTTTTTTATCATAGAATGTTAGAGTTGCAAAGAATCTTAAAATCTTTCAGCATATAAGGAACTGAATAAAATGTATTTAAAGAAACTAAGAGCCATTCACTAATTGATAAATGATCAAAGGATATGAACATGTAGTTTTCAAAAAAAGAAATCAAAGCCAACTATAACCATGTAAAAATGCTTTAAATCACTATTGATTACATAAATACAAATTAAAACAACTCTGAGGTACCTACCACCTTTTATCTTTCAGATTGGCTAACATATCAGAAAAGGAAAATGACAAATTCTGGAAGGGATGTGGAAAAATAGAAACTTAAATGCATTGTTGGTGGAATTGTGAGCTGATCCCGTTGTTTTGGAGAACAATTTGGAACTAAACCCAGAGGGCTATAAAACTGTGCATCCCAGAAATACCACCAGTGAGCCTATATCCCAAAGAGATCCCTCCAAAAAAAATATAGCAGCCTTTTTATAGTGGCAAAAATTGGAAATGAAGAGAATGCTAACCAATTGAGAAATGGCTGAACAAGTTGTGATATATGTAGTTATGGAATACTATTGAGCTATAAGAAATTACAAGGACGGTTTCAGAAAAAGTTGGGAATCCATTCAGTTTCCAGTTTTTAGCCACTACAAAAAGGGCTGCCACAAACATTCGTGCACATACAGGTCCCTTTCCCTTCTTTATAATCTCTTTGGGATATAATCCCAGTAGTAACACTGCTGGATCAAAGGGTATGCACAGCTTGATAACTTTTTGAGCATAGTTCCAAACTACTCTCCAAAATGGTTGGATTCATTCACAACTCCACCAACAATGCATCAATGTCCCAGTTTTCCCGCATCCCCTCCAACAATCATCATTATTTTTTCCTGTCATCTTAGCCAATCTGACAGGTGTGTAGTGGTATCTTAGAGTTGTCTTAATTTGCATTACTCTGATTAATAATGACTTGGAGCATCTTTTCATATGACTAGAAATAGTTTCAATTTCTTCATCTGAGAATTGTCTGTTCATATCCTTTGACCATTTTCAATTGGAGAATGGCTTGATTTTTATAAATTAGAGTTAATTCTCTATATATTTTGGAAATGAGGCCTTTATCAGAACCTTTGACTGTAAAAATATTTTCCCAGTTTATTGCTTCCCTTCTAATCTTGTCTGCATTAGTTTTGTTTGTACAAAAACTTTTCAGTTTGGTATAATCGAAATTTTCTATTTTGTGATCAATAATGATCTCTAGTTCTGCTTTGGTCATAAAGACCTTCCCCTTCCACAGGTCTGAGAGGTAAACTATCCTGTGTTCCTCTAATTTATTAATAATTTCATTCTTTATGCCTAGGTCATGAACCCATTTTGACCTTATCTTGGTGTACGGCGTTAAGTATGGATCAATGCCTAGTTTCTGCCATATTAGTTTCCAATTTTCCCAGCAATTTTATCAAACAGTAAGTTCTTATCCCAAAAGCTGGGATCTTTGGGTTTGTCAAAGACTAGGTTGCTATATTTGTTGACTGTTTTATCCCTTGAACCTAATCTATTCCACTGATCAACTAATCTATTCCTTAGCCAATACCAAATAGTTTTGGTAACTGCTGCTCTATAATATAATTTTAGATCTGGTACAGCTAAGCCACCTTCATTTGATTTTTTCCATTAATTCCTTGAAATTCTTGACCTTTTGTTTTCCATATGAACTTTGTTGTTATTTTTCTAGGTCATTAAAATAGTTTTTGGGAGTCTGATTGGTATAGGCTAAATAAATAGATTAGTTTAGGTAATATTGTCATCTTTATTATATTTGCTCGCCCTATCCAAGAGCATTTAATATTTTTCCAATTGGTTAGATCAGACTTAATTTGTGTGA
This sequence comes from Sarcophilus harrisii, assembly GCF_902635505.1. Classification (NCBI taxonomy): domain Eukaryota; kingdom Metazoa; phylum Chordata; class Mammalia; order Dasyuromorphia; family Dasyuridae; genus Sarcophilus; species Sarcophilus harrisii. The sequence goes on from NC_045431.1 coordinate 27,167,531, forward strand.
AAAGTGGTCTGTAATTTTGCTCATAAAGTTTCTGATTTTCCCTGGGCAGATAGATTCCTAAATATTTTATATTATTAGTAGTTACTTTAAATGGAATTTCTCTTTGTAACTCTGACTGTTGGATTTTGTTAGTGATATATAAGAATGCTGATGACTTATGTGGGTTTATTTTATAACCAGCAACTTTGCTAAAGTTGTGGATTATTTCTAATAACTTTTTAGCAGAATCTCTGGGGTTCTCTAAGTATACCATCATGTCATCGGCAAAGAGTGATAATTTGGTTTCCTCATTGCCTATTCTTATTCCTTTAATCTCTTTCTCAGCTCTTATTGCTATAGCTAGCGTTTCTAATACAATATTAAATAGTAACAGTGATAGTGGGCAACCTTGTTTCACTCCGGATCTTATTGGGAATGGTTGCAGTTTGTCTCCATTACATATGATGCTTACTGATGGTTTTAAATAGATGCTGCTGATTATTTTAAGGAAAAGTCCATTTATTCCTATACTTTCAAGTGTTTTTAATAGGAATGGATGTTGGATTTTATCAAATGCTTTTTCTGCATCTATTGAGATGATCATATGGTTTTTGTTAATTTGGTTATTAACATGGCCAATTATATTGATAGTTTTCCTAATATTGAACCAGCCCTGCATTCCTGGTATAAATCCTACTTGATCATAGTGTATTATCTTGGAGATGATTTTCTGTAGTCTTTTTGCTAATATCTTATTTAAGATTTTAGCATCAATATTCATTACATTATGTCAATCTTAATGAGTGAAGGAGGGGCTGGAGGGAAGGAGACAGTTGAAGATCAAATTCTTTTTTGAAAAAAGGAAATATTCTTTAAAAATAAAAAAAACAAAGAAAGAAATTAAAAATCTTGATAACATAAAAAAGCCAACATTCAGCCACCTCATTTTACACCTAAGAAAAAATAAGCTCAAAGAGATCAAATTATTTGCCGCTCCCTCGTGCAGTTAGTGACAGAGCTGGGAACCAAATCCAGGTTTCCTGACTTCAAGCTTAATATGCCTTTCACTACACCAAGCTATTTTCCTTTGAAAGGCTGTTATGTAAAAGATGAATTATCTGTTTAAAAAAAAATCCCTCCCCCTCTCCCAAACTTCCTTATTATTGTCAAAGACACCAGCATCCTCAGTCATTCAGACTTGCACCCCCATTGTCTTCAGATCTCACTCTCACTCCGCCTGACTAATCTGTCACTAAGTCCTGTCAATCATATCTTCCTGTCCCTTATATACCTCCCCTTTTCCCCTCTGACATGGCCATCATCTTGGTACAGATACTTAATTTGCCTCAAGCCTCTCCCCATGTCAATCCATTCCCCATTCAGCTACCAAAGCCTTCTTCCTAACTCACAGGTCTCACCACATCTCTCCTGACTCAATACACTCCAGTGGCTCTCTGTTACCTCCAGGATCAAATATAAAATCCTTTTTTTTTTTTTCCTTTTAAAGCTCTTTACAATCTGGCCCCTTTCAACTTTTCCATTCTTCTTACACTTCACCCTGCTCCCCATACTTCACAGTCTAGCAACACTGGCCGCCTTCTTGCGGTTTCTTACTTTTACAAGATACTTCTCTCCCAACTCTGTGCCTTTTCAAATGGCTGTCTCTTAGGTGTAGAATATTCTCCCTCCTTCTCTCCACTTTCTGGCTTCCTTGACTTCCTTCCAGCTTCAGTAAAAGTTTTACTTTGTACAAAAAACTTTTCCCAGTATTCCTTCATCTTAGTACCTTCCCTCTGAGATTACCTCTAGTTTATATATATTCATATTTACATGTATGTATGTGTAACATACACATACATACATGTGTATATAAATATTGTATGCATGTATTTCTACATACACATACACATATATACATATATGTACGTCTTCTATGTATATACATGTTGTCTCCCCCATTAAAATTGAGGCCCTTGAAGACAGGGCCTTTAATTTTCCTTTTTTCTTTTTCTTTGCCTTTCTTTGAACTCCCAGCACTTAGCACAGAGCCTGACAGGGCTTAATAGTAGATGCTTTATAAATGCTCATTGACTTCATTCAATTGGTCCTAGAAGGCAGAGCTGAGAACAATAGGTAGAAGCTACAGAGAGATTTCTCCAAACCCAAAGAAAGGCTTTCTAATAATTAGAAATCTCCCCAAAGTTGAATGGCCTGATTCAGGAGGCAGGGAGTTCCATCATTGCCTTAGGACTCTAATCAGGGGCTAGATGATCACTCCTTAGTCTTTGTGAGAGAGGTTCATGTTTCAGTTAAGAGGTAAACAATAAGGCCTCTTCCAATTCTGATATTATTAATACTGTAATTCTATGGTAAGTGTCCAAATAAGGTAAATTTTTAACAATTATATTTCAAGAAGATCATATAAATTATAGAATATGACCAGTTTACTATTTCAAATTAAAATATCAAAAGAGTAAAAGAAGATTATGCACATTTGAATAATTTTTAAAGTTATGCAGGATGATTTATAGAGGATGCTAAAAATGTATAGTTCTAAAAGATTAAATTCAAAGTGATTCTCAAGAATTATAATCTTATGACTTTATATTTGAGAAATAGTTAAAATAGCTAATAGTATTGCTCTGTCCTGCAGATTTATTAATGAGCCAAGGAGAGCCAGTTTGGTGAAATGCTTGTAACCATATACCCTGCTGGAAAAAGAGGGGGTGGAGTTTCTGTGGAACCAGATAGAACTGGAATTTTCTCAGCTGTGTGGGCACTTCAGCTCTATGGAGTCTGGAACATAGAACAGAGGCCATATTTCTAAGTGGCTTTTTGAATCTTAAACACAACTTCTTTGTTGTTATTCCTTCCATCATTTTCCACATCTCCTCCTTGACCTCTGCCATCCCTTTTGTCACCAAGTCATGATGATTTCTTTTTTTCTATACAAGTGTCACATGCTTCAAGTCTCCCCTCTGGCATAGATTGTGACTGTGGTCCAATTATTTAATGTCTCTGTGCCTTAGACAACTCTTTAGGACTTTCTACATTGGTCTCCTCACCCCAGATTTCCCTAGACCAACACAATCCCAAGTCCTGTCCCTATTCCTCCCCCTAACTAAAATATGGAGTAGTATGGTCTGCCATTCCCATTGCATTATGCTCGGGCCCAAGGCCCACCTGCTTTGTATTTAAACCGACACAAGAAACAAGAATTCCCATCCCCTCTTAAGAACAAAAATATTAGGGATGGAGAGATCTTCCATTACCAGCCTAGATCACCTGGGCTAATCCCCTTGCTTAACAGATGGGGAAACTGAAGCAATTTACCTAAAATTGTAAGCAAGGTGGGAATAGATCCCAGGTCCACTTCTTCCTACTTGGCTGGTTCTCCATGTGTTCAAGAATCATCTTTCTGCATCTATGTTCAAATTGTAAACTCCATGTGCCAAAATATTGATGTGGTCCCTAAAGCTCTTGTCAGTTCCTTAATATTGCAAGATCCTTGAGAACAAAACTGTGTGGTCACACACACACACACACACACACACACACACACACACACAGTGGGGTAATCTTCTGTGGACTCCCGACAAACTCTGACCCTCTGGAAGGTGCTCATTCAGTGTGGCAAGGGAAAAAGGTCCGGGAAGTCAGAGGAAGAGATTCTATCCCAGCTCTCCTAGCAACGCACAAGCTGTGTATAACCTTGGACAAAATTTGGCTTAGTCTTTTTGAGCCTCAGTTTCTTCATTCTTATGTATGAATCCACTGAGGAAGAGATTAGAAAAATAAGAAATCTGAAGCCCACTTTCCAGATCATTTTCAGCTGCTAGTGTCTTCCTCTCTATATGTGTATTGCTTGTATATATGTGCATATATACCATTCATATGTATATTTCATGTATATATACAATATTACCGTGCATGTGTATGTTTCATGTATATATACACAATGTTACCATGCAGATGTATATTTCATCTATTTATACAATATTACCGGGCATGTGTATGTTTCATGTATATACACACAATGTTACCATGCAGATGTATATTTCATGTATTTATACAATATTACCGTGCATGTGTATGTTTCATGTATATATACACAATATTACCATACAGATGTATATTGCATGTATATATACAATATTACTGTGCATGTGTATGTTTCATGTATATATACACAATATTACCATGCAGATGTATATTGCATGTATATATACAATATTACCGTGCAGATGTATATTGCATGGATATATGTTGCCATATATTGCATTGCTTGTATAGATGCACACATTACCATGCATATGTATATTTCATGTATATATACAATATTACCGTGCAGATGTATATTGCATGTATATATACAATATTATTGTGCAGATGTATATTGCATGTATATATACAATATTACCATGCAGATGTATATTGCATGTATATATACAATACTACCATGCAGATGTATATTGCATGGATATATGTTGCCATATATTGCATTGCTTGTATAGATGCACACATTACCATGCATATGTATATTTCATGTATATATACAATATTACCGTGCAGATGTATATTGCATGTATATATACAATATTATTGTGCAGATGTATATTGCATGTATATATACAATATTACCATGCAGATGTATATTGCATGTATATATACAATATTACCGTGCAGATGTATATTGCATGTATATATACAATACTACCATGCAGATGTATATTGCATGGATATACGTTGCCATATATTGCATTGCTTGTATAGATGCACACATTACCATGCATATGTATATTTCATGTATATATACAATATTACCATGTATATGCATATTGCATGTATATATACAATATTACCGTGCAGATGTATATTGCATGTATATATACAATATTATCGTGCAGATGTATATTGCATGTATATATACAATATTACCATGCAGATGTATATTGCATGTATATATACAATATTACCATGCAGATGTATATTGCATGGATATACGTTGCCATATATTGCATTGCTTGTATAGATGCACACATTACCATGCATATGTATATTTCATGTATATATACAATATTACCATGCAGATGTATATTGCATGTATATATACAATATTACCGTGCAGATGTATATTGCATGGATATATTGCCATATATGTGCATTGCTTGTATATATGCACATTACCATGCATACTTGTATATTGTATGTATATATACACATAACACCATGCAGATACATTACATATATTGCACATTGCCATATGTGTACATTGCTTGTATATATGCACACATTACCGGGCATGTGTATATTACATGTGTACACATACATTGCCATGTGTATATATGCTATACTTATATGTGCACATTACCATACATGTGCAATACACCTGTTACCACGTGCTTGTATGTTACATGTATATTGTGTGTGCATTGCCATGTGTGTTGCTTTTGTATAGACCTGTATTTTCATGCATGTGTATATTACATATTATGTGCATGCATGCACATTTGTAGCTCTAGCTAGCTAGATCTACATGGCTAAATAAATCTACATGTAAAGTCACCATTCAGAGAGGAATCCCTGAGAGCAAATTTTAGAGGGAACAAGGAAAACGGAGCTAAGACAAGCCTATTCATCGCTGGGTTATAGGAGATAATTGGGTGAAAGGGCAATGAAAAAGCAGTCAGCCACAAGAACTATAAATAGTACATCAAGTTAACACCAAAACGTTCAACATGCGAGTTTCTCACAGAATTTTTTTTTTAATCTCGCTAGCTAAGCTTCCTGAATTAGAGGTATTTGGATCATTCTGTTTTCCCTTTGGTTTGTGCCATGAAGGGTACATTAATATGCAGAAGCCTTTGGTGTCTTTAGTTGCCCCAAAGAGGAAATGCAACTCTCTGAATTTAGGGCATTTTGGGGGATTTCCTCCATCAGTAAACAAACTAATAGGCGTCAAGATTTTTTTTTTTTTTTAAATATTCTTCTGGCTGAATGTCTGCAGAGAGATTAAATGGAAAGATACTTATTTTTTTACCTATTTTATTTTTTTTTAGCAAAGCTTTTTATTTTCAAAACATATGCATGTTTTTTTCAACCTTGAGCCTTGTGTAGACTTATGTTCCAAATTTTTGTCACCTCCTCCCCTAGATGGTAACTCAATATAATCTAATATATATGTAAATGCTATGTTGTGCTTCTATCCTCAGTTCCCACAATAGTCTCTCTGGGTGCAGATGGCTCTCTTCATCACAAGATCATTGGAACTGGCCTGAATCACTTTGCTATTGGAAAGAGTCATGTCCATCAAAATTGTTCATTGTATAATCTTGCTGTAATTGTGTACAATGTTCTCCTGGCTCACTTCAGCAGCATCAGTTCCTATCATTCTCTCCAGGCCTCCCTGAAATCATCCTGCTGGTCATTTCTTACAGAACAATAATATTCCGTAACACTCATACACCATAACTTATTCAGCCATTCTCCAACTGCTCCACTCAGTTTTCAGTTTCTGGCCACTACAAAAAGGGCTGCCACAAACATTTTTGCCAAGTTCACTTTCCAAAGACCCTTCTCTATCACAGATCTCACCCACCCTAACAGTTAGCAAAGCAAAACAGAACAATCTAGTATATTCTGCCCAACTGTAATCACTGTCAGTCCTCTGAAGTTGTGATTGATCCCCACATGGATGAGAATTGCAAGATCCTTCCCTGCTGTTTGCTTTTGCTTTAGCCTGGCCATGTAAATTATTCTCTTGATTCTGCTTCCTGGTCTCTGTATCAGTTCCTCCTCATCTTCCCAAGTTTCTCTTGAGTGGTTCACATCTATCAAATGTTTTCCAACTTAAGTTCTTCCTCCCACATGAGAATTCATTCAACAAGAAGCAGTATTTCAATTTATTTCAATAAACATTTATTAAATGCTTATCATAAGGGGAAAAAAGACAAGAAGACTACTGTTGATATTGCCATGTTCAGGGTACCATTTACCAGAACAACAAACCATGTACAAGGTAGATTCTTGTTTTTGTGTCTTTTGTATGTGGAAAAGTTCATGTTTGTCAATAACTATTAAGTTCACATTTTTAAAATATATGTAGCTTGAGAATGCAGAATTAGTCTAATAGTCATTGAATTTAAGAAATGACTTGAGATGGATTTTAAGGAGTGCATATTACATGCATATACATATGAATAATGAGATATATGCACATATATACATGTCTTACTATGTTTACTTATCCATATATCTATAGCTTCATGTAAAGTCATTGTTCAGGATCATACATTAGAGAGAAGACTAGAAGGTTAAGAACCAAGAAAAGACCCTTTGGGAATTAATAAGTCAAGCAGACCACCAGCATTTATTAGACATCTACTGTGTGACAGACTCAGGGCCATTGGAAGCTTTAAGAAGTTTCAGCTAAGTAAAATATTGGATTTCTGAAAAGCAAGAGCGAAGTGAGAAATGGAAGTAACCAGAGTTCCTGAGTTTAACTGAGAAAAGGAAGCTGAGAGCTGTAAGGGATGGTAGGTTCAAGTGGAAGGTTCGTTTTTTTGTTTTTTTTTTTTTTTCAAGGATGAAATAGACCTGGGCGTATTTGTAGGCAATAGGAAATGAGTCAGTAGACAGAGAAAGATTAAAGATTGGCAAGGAAGGGCGAGAGTCAGTCTGCCAGAAGAGAAGGGAAGGAGATAAGATCAAGAATATAAATGAAGTGGTTGGCCATTTATTCAGCAGAAGCTGGAGAAATGGGAGGGGGAAATGAGGTTAATATCAAAGAGTTTTGAAATTTAAAATAGGAAAGAAGAAAGAAATGAGGCTTTAAAAAATTATTTTTGAAAAAATAAGTAAGATTTTAAAAATAAACAAAATATTTTTTATAACAGACCACACCTTTACCATCACAAATTTGCTTAAAAGATAAAAAGAATATGCTTCCAACTGTCTTTATAGTTTGTTTACAAAAAAGAATTTGATTCAGTAGAATAAAATGCAACTTTTTAAAGTCTTCCAACAAAGAGTTATGTAATAATTATACAAGAGTCCTTGATGAAGGATTCTTTACCAAGAATCCTTGAACTCATCCACAGAAAAATGTTTAAAGCAATGCTTTTTAAACTGTGGGTCGCAACCTCATGTGGAGTTGCATAACTGAAAGTGGGTGTTTGTTTTTTTCCAATTATATATACTATATACACACTAAATTATATTTCTTATTCCTCTTCTTGCAAGTATAATATAAATTATATATAACTGGAAAAATAAGGTGGATTAATCATATAGCGAAAGTAAAGGATAAGAAAGAGAAAGCTTTCTTTTTTCTATTTTATTTCTATTCTATTTTTGAGTCCTTCACTGGGATCAATGAAGTACAAGAAAACCTAGACACTAGAGAGAAACCTCTATTAAATTGGATATATTCTTTATGGAAGATCTATGAGAAATAAAACCAGGAATACAAATTATTGAGGGAGTTCGGGCATATTATTGTGTTGTTGGTGGAGTTATGAAGTGGTCAAATATTCTGAAAAATAATTTGGAATTCTACCCCCCAAAATCAATAAACTGTGGAAGCTCTTTGATCCGATGTTGCCATGTCTAAATGCATTAATCCCAAAGCAGTCAAAGACAGGAAGAGATGCTGGAACAATAACAAATATTACAGAATGGTTCAAAATAGAAATAAAAGCTGTAAAGGAAAAGTTAGAAAGGCTGAGCTGTCAGAATTAATAGACTTCACAGTAGAAATAATTACCAAAGGAGAAAAAGTTGAATCCATGGTAGCAAGTTTCATCAAAAAAAAAAAAAAAAAAAGTGAAAAAATATAATAACATTTGAAATGCAAAAATATTTAAGAATTACCTTTTTAAAAGTGGGATGTAAAAGCCAATAATATAAAATGAAAACACGGTCTCTATCTGTGTGAAAAAAACATTGATTTAAAAGACAAAACCCTCAGGAACAACTTAAAAATAAAAAATCTTGTAGGATGATATGACAAAAAATCCATAAACGCTGCAATTCAGGAAATAATACAAGAAAATTGTCCAGAATTACAAGTACAGAAAATAAAGCACTAATAGAAAGCAGTCAGAGATCACCTCTAAAACCCATCACCACCATCACTACTACCAAAACTTGATGTTTCAAACTACAAAAGACATGATGATTAAATTTATGGATTTATTTACGTTCCATATAACAAACATTTTAAACCTGTCCCCCAACCTGTCCCCCAATGAGCAATTTTTTAAAAAATCCTTTAATACACATTTATATAATCCTTCAAAACAACCTCCCATATTAGCCTTGTCCAAAAATACATCTTTTTCTGAATCTCAAGTTTATCATCTCAGGAGATAAGTGATGTGTTTCATCTTCATTCTTTTGGATTCATGGTTTACCAATAGGATAATAATAATAGTGCCTTAGTTTCCAGTTTTGGGCTATCATAAAAAGAGCTGCTGTATATATCTTTTTACATGTAGATCCTTTTCCTGTTTTCTTAATTTCTTTGGGAACACAAGTCAATAATAGGATAGTTGGGTCAGTGGGTACGCACAGTTCCAAATTCCTTTCCAGAGTGATTAAACCCAGTGTACCTGTTTTTTCCCCAGATTCTTTAATATTTTAAATTTTTATCTTTTGTCATCTTTAACTAGTTTGATAAGTGTGAAGAGGGACCTCAAAGATGTTTTGATTGTATTTCTCTAATTATTAATGATTTAGAACATTTTTGCATATGAATGTTGAAAGCTTGGATTTTTTTCTTTGAAAACTGTTTACATCCTTTTAACATTTATCTCTTGGGAATAACTCTTATTCTTATAAATGTGAATCAGTACTTGAAAATGAGATGTGTGAAACAAAATGTTTACACTGATTTTCCCCCAGTTACCAGTTTCTCGGCTCATTTTTGCTACATTATGTTTATTTGTGCAAAAATTTTTTTTTTGTTTCATATAACTAAAAGTGCTCATTTTAATCTCCTGTAATCCTATCACTTATTTGCTACCACTTATTAGTCATGAATCCTGTCCCCTTCCTTGCTTATTTATGATGTGACCTTGTATATTTAGGTTATATATTTATTTGGATTTACTTTGGTGTATGGTACAAATTGTTGAACCAACTCTAATTTCTGTCAGACTGCTGTTCAGTTTTCTTAGGAGAGTTTTATTAAATAGGTTGTCTTTCCCCCATTAATTGGGATCAAATATGCTATTGTTTTTGTTTTCTTCTGAATGTAGTTACTGTGCCTAATCTGCTTCATCTTTTTTTTAATTTGTACCAAATTATCTGACTATCATTTTGTAATACTCATTAGAAACTGTGCCAATGTAATAAAAAAGGCAATACTACTAAATGTAATGTACAGATTTGGTGCTATAATAACTAAACTACCAAAGAAATGCTTTATGGAGCCAAATAAATAATAATAATAACAAATATATAATAATAACAAAAATAACAAACAAATAATAACAAAATTCATCTGGATGATAGATTTAGAATATCAAGAAAAATAATAGGGGAAAAAAGACTTCAAGTTGTATAATAAAGTATTAGTCATTAAAATTATTTGGTAGATTTTAAAATATATATATAAGTAATCAATAGAATAGACTAGACAAAAGATAATCAGAAATATTGTATTCACCAATTTGATGTTAATAAGCCCTAAATCCTAAAGTATACATTTTCTAGGGAAGAACTCTGATAAGAACTGCTGGGAAAACTAGAAATCAGTCTGGCAGCAATTAGGTTTAGACCAGCATCTTACACCACATGCCATAATAAGTTAAAATATATTAATAACTTGCATATTAAACTTCATATCATTAACAAATTAGAAAAGAAACATTATATGCTTTTTACAACTATAGATATGGAGAAGTTTTACCAAATAAGGGATATAGACTGTTCCAAAAGATTAAATAGATGGGTTTGATTACATGAAGCTGATAAGCTTTTACACACAAAAAAACTAATACTATCAGAATATGGACAGAACTAGATCATTGGAAAAAAAATTTTTGTATCAAATATTGTTGATTAAGGGTGATCTCCAAAATGTATGAACAGATAATTTAAATATATAAGATTAAATTTTTGATACCAATATTCCTTGATTTTCAGCAAACCTCATTGTTTCTATTCAATTTGAAAGAAAATGAACTCTCACATTTTCGTGAATATGCACATAAAAATAAAATAGATGAATTAATTTCCATAAGGAAAATTTTATTAAATATTAAATCTTTTATTATGATAAAGTTGATATTTCCCTCATCTATAATTTTTATTAACACTACTTTTAGAAGATTTTAGTAGACTAATATAATTATTTACCAAATATACTCTATATTCCCTTGAGAAGCTTCCCATGTCCCCCAGAGTATGTCACCTACAGGTTTGGAACTCCTGATCTATAAGTATTTTTGACTTGATCTACTATAGTTGGAAAGCCTGCTTTCCCCTCACTTTTCAGCATTTTGTGAGGGGAATACAAAAGCCTGCAGCTTCCCTGTGTTGCAGAGGTGACTATGAATTATTTTTTTTTCTTCATCTATTTTATTCTCAGAAATTTCATATTCTAGCAATAGCAAGCACTTCCAAGGGGGGGAGGAGGGCTGAGGACACAAGAATCAGCATTTTCAAACCAGTCTTTTAACTTTTTGTGTGTCATGGAGTCATTGACTGTCTTGTAAAGCCTATAAACCCCATTTCAGAATAATATTCTTAAATGTATAAAATAAAATATATAGGATTACAAAGGAAACTGATTTTATTGAAATGAAAATATAATTTTTCCAGATTCAAATTCATAAACCACCAGAAATCTCTCCACAGATCCCTGGGAAAAAAATGTCATGTTTTAGATCCCCCATACCATTCATTTAACTTTAGGGACTCTAATTGGGAGGGTATTGCCTGGTGACCAACAAATTGATATTCTGCTAAGGAACTAACCCCTGTAAAAATTATCCTTCCACTCTTAAGCCTTGGTCCTTCTGGCCAAACAGCCTGTACAGATCTGTACTGCATAGATTGATAGGTTAGCTAAGTCACATGAAAGATGGAGGAAGAAGAGGGGAAGTATGAAACTTCTGCTTGCAGTATATAAAGGGGGGTGGTGAAAGGGGAAGTGAGTAGTAAAAGGTGGAAAAGAAAGTAAAGAGAGTTCTCCCTGCAGAGGCCTGGGAAGTCTGCTGTCCTTGCTCAGTCTATTCAGGCAGATCCTGTCATCTGGGAAGGCTGGACAAAAACCCTCCAATTCCCTATTAAAATGCAATTTCCTGAAGCAGGTAGAGGCTGGGGATAAAGCACTGGCCCTGGAATTAGGAGAATCTGAGTTCAAATTCGAGCTCAGACACTTTCTAACTCTGTGACCCTGGACAGGTCATTTAGTCCCAATTGCCTTGCAAAGAAACCCAATAAAATGCAAAAAATCCAGCAGTGTTTCTACATCAGACTAGGAAAGATCACTCCCTTTTGCCTTTTTCCATAGCCCCCAAATTAATTGCTATGCACTCTTGCATGGTGATGGCAATTCGAATCTAGATCTTTGTTTTTTGCAATTTAATCCAGAAACTAGTGATGAACTTCCAAAGTCCGTGACAAGAGACATAATTAGCAATTCTGGCACCAGTAGTAAGCTCTATAAAAAATGAGCATTGGAGCAAAAGGGGAAGCAGAGAGATCTTAGGAAGAGACCATCAAGATACAGTCCCATGTTAGGAAGACAGAGAACCAAGTTACGGACCTTCTGAAAAAGAGAGAGGAACCAGACCAGATAGAATTTATCTGAGCTATGGTTGCTGCGATCAGGGAAGGGCAGAACATGTCATCTAGTAGTTTATTACTCTTGCTAATTAGGTGGGAAGCCAAGCTGTATCTCTCTACAAAAGGAGTACAAATGCTGACATGCCTTCTAAATATCACCATCCTGGGACAATGCCCTGATTGCCTTACCTTAGTTATGTATCTGGTTGGCTAATTTGTTTCCTAATCTCTGAAGTATTCAAGTTTATGGCATTTAATCCAAGGATACTCACCCAACAAGAACACAGAGGGTCTTTTGGACAGAGATTTAACACTTTTCTTCTTTCAGGTTTTTTTTTTTCTTTGTAGGTTCTGTATTTCATATTCTAAGAGATGAGGATCAAAGGTAAATTTTATGTAAAATAATCTTGAAAATATGTTCTGCCAAGCATTTGTATGATATCATTATTAATACTAGTAGAATAGCTCCATTTTCTTTCTATACAATTACAGCATTAGGCACAGTATGAATGAGAAATATCTACAGTCTAGAAAATATATGGCTTGATGTAAATAATAAAGAAGAAAAACATTCACAAGAGAGTCAGGAGGACAATATCCATGTCCTCAACTACAAAGGTACTTAGTAAAATTTTTGTATGATAGAAGGAAGATCTAGATCACTACATCGATTATCTTTTGCATCATTATGCATCAAGAGGCACAATTGGATTCCTGATATATCTAAATTTGTAGAATAACAAGCTATCGTAACGTGGTTCTGCTGAATTTTTTAAATGGACAATAATATTATTTTAAGTATTACAATCATTATTGAAATGCAGCAACAGGTAAAGGACAGAGAATTGGCTTCTGTTCATAGAAGAATTCAATTCAACAAGTATTGATTAATCACTTATATCATGTCTATGGGATCTTAGGCAAGTGACCCAGCCCGTCTGTGCCCCAGATAATTCTCCATCAGAGAAATTTACCTGGAGTATCCAATGCAGATGAAATCCTACTACTCCTTCCACCAAAGTCCTTGACAGGGTGTACCAGCCAAACACAAGCTCTGATAGTCCTCCTAAACTGGAGATGTCTTGAGTATGAATTGGGTAACTACTGGACTAGCTAAATTCTAAATGATTTGGATGTTGGGAAAACATTGACTGTTGGGCAGTGATTTAGGGCACCCTAGAATTTCAAGAGAGTTGCAACTTGTGTCAATGAAGTCACGAGTCTTTGAACGTACAAGAGTAGAATAAGCCACAAATGTCAACTTTTCATATTATAAAATTATAGATGTAGAACTGGAAGAGAATTTGGAGACCATTAAAGTCCAATCCTCTTATTTTTGTCTACAAGGAATGTGGGCTCAGAGAGATTAAGGGAGTCACACAAATAGGAAGGCTCTGAGGTAAAACTTGAGGTCTTCCTTACTACAAATCTAGTGCTTTATCCAGTACTCAGTCAACAAGTCAATAAGCATTTATTAAGCACCTACTATGTGCCAGAAAATGGGTTAAATGCCTGGGGTACAAAGAAAGGCAAAATACAGTCTGGTCCTTGAGAAGCTTGTAACTTAATAGAGGAGACAACAAGCAAACAAATACATACAAATAAGCTATATTCAGGATAAATAGGAAATGATTGGGGGAAGGAGGGTGCTAGAATTAAGAGGGATTGGGAAGGCTTCCTGTAGGAGGGAGATTTTAGTTGGTACCTGAAGAAAGCCAGGGTGGTCAGTAATTGGAATGGAGGAGGGAAAGTGTCCCAGGTCGGGGGACATCCAGAAAGAATATTGAGAGCTAAGAGATGGAAAGTCATTCATTAAAGAGTAAGGAAGCTACTATTTCATGCTTCCTAATCTAACCACTCTACACTATACAAAAAATACTAATTTTAGACACAAATCTAAAAGGTGAACAATTATAATTGCCCCCAAAATGAATTTAACTTCTTTATTTCCTATTTCTAGACTATTACTCAATAAATTCTGGAGCCGCCCTGACATTTATATATGATACCCAGGAAAAAGGCATCATGACTTTCTCTAAGCCTGATTGATGGTTCTGTCTAATACAGCAGTCAATAAATGTTACAAAATAGGCATTTCCTCTGTAATTTTAATGGACTTCCATAAAATTTTCTATGAAGGGATTACAAAAATTTGTCGGGTAGGAAAGTTTTAAATTGTGCTAAGATGTTGGGGATGCTTTGTACAGTGGTACTTGCAGCACTTGAAATCCCCAGTTAGTAAAAGCCATTGGAAATGTCATGAATGAGAGAAAATGTTGAGCAATAGTACTTTTGCTCTGGCACTCAATTGCTTGGCTTATATAACTAGGATTTCAAGAAGCATAAAAGGATAAATGACAAACCACATAATAGACTATTACAATTGATTTAAAAATTGATAAGAGCTGGCAATCAAAGTGGTAAGCAAAAGGAAATGCTGTTATAAATAGAATTTTAAAAAATAAAACCAATAATATTAAAACAATTGATCCAGTGATTAGTTTTGAGATCTCTCTGTCTTTCTCTGTAAATAATGGAAATTTGATACCTAGAAAACCAGCAAAAATAATTGAGAGCTTATGAGATTGTGGAGATACATAATCTTTCACCACTGATGAAATGGTGAACTCATCAAATTTTTTTGGAGAATAATCTGACAGTAAGCACTAAAGAAATTTCAGCAATGATGACGTGATGATGATGATGACAGTGATAAAATTAATTGTAACCCATGATGCAATAATTCTTGGAAATATACCTTAAAAGCAAAAATGTATCTTAAAAGTGTTATCAGCGACAACAAAAATTTAAAAAAAGTAATTGTTCAAAGATTTTCATAACACCTTTCATAAAACATCAGAACTAGAAAGAGCTTAAATGTACAATGATAGGGAAAATGTGCAAAATGAATTGTGTCATACTAATATAATGGAATTTATTTATTGTTGCCATTTTTCAGTCATGTCCAACTCTTCATGACTTCCTTTGGTGTTTTCTTGGCAAAGATATTGGAGTGGTTTGCCATTTCCTTCACCAGCTCATTTTACAGATGAGGAAACTGAGGCAGACAAGGTAAAGTGACTTGCCCTGGGTCACATAACGAGGAAATGGTCTAAGACCATAATTGAACTCAGGAAGATGAGTCTTCCTGACTACAGGTCAGGCACTCATCCACTATACCACCCATAATGCAATTAAAGCTAATAAGAATAAAACAAAGAATTATGTATAAAATAATGCAAAGTGGGAGGGAAAAAGCAGAACTTGAATGGGTTATGCACTATTTATTTACAATTACACATAGGAGAAAAAGTAAATGAGAATGAATGGACAAAGAATGCTGATGGGGATTTAAAGTGATTGAAGCAGTTCTAAGATGATTCATATGTTGAGATTAATTATGCAAGATCAGTTGTATGTAATGATTTTCAAGGTTAAGTTTCATTCTTTTGACCAGTTCATTCATTCTTTGACCAGTTTGGCAAAATACTTTAACTCCAGACTCAATAAATCCCACCCCTGGGGGACTGCAGGGAGTTGTTATTGTTTTGATGATTGTTAGTTTTTCTAGAAAGAGAGAGATAATATTTTATGCTTTTGACACAATTTTATCTAAAACTACCCCAGCATTGGAACTGGGATTGTTTTACCATTCCTTCTCTAGATCATTTTACCCACGACAAATTGAGACAAATAGGGATAAGTATTTTGCCCAGTATCACATAATTAGAGAGTGAAACTGAAATTTTCTACTGTGTTCACATGGTTTTTAAATGATTTATGCAAGAATTGTTTTTTCATACATACATATTTATGAAAATTAATTAAATGTTGAGGGGAGGACTATATGTATAAATGCTATTCATTTATATAATTTTGTGAACCATTTGTGACCTCACTTAATCTAGACTGATTCTATTTGTTTTCTTCAGTGAATAAAGGAGAATTGGTTGCATATAATTTTGTAAACTCTCTGTACCTTCACTTAATCTAGATTGATTCTATTTGCTTTCTTCAGTGAATAAAGGAGAATGGGCTGTATCATAAAAAAAATAAAATTAAAAAAAAAACTACGCAAGCATTGTCCATTTCTCTCCAGCAGACTTGAGTCTGACTAGCAGGGTAACTTGAAAAGGAGTCAGGAATGAGTGAAGGCTACTCGGTGAGGGCAGCAGCAGGGGAGCCTCCTGGGAGCTCCTGGGCCTTCTCAGCTGCCAGCCCACCTGCTCCAGCTGGGACCCCACCCCCTGCCTGCACTGGAAAAAGAAAGAAGGTGGATAGGAGGGCCAGGATGTGGTCGGGGCTGCCGGCCCTGCTCCTATTCCATATGTGGCTCAGCGAGGATCCGGGCCAGATGTGCTCAGCTGCCTCTTTAAGCCTTTCAAAGGATCCTTGGAGACCCTTCCAGAGACCATCAGCAACTCTAATTGAGGTCTTGACCTGAACCGGGATCAAGAGGAAGGTGAACTGAACATTCCACAAACTCAAAATTGATACCATTTATTTCTCTTTTTCTATTTGCTTCCTTGAAGAAATGAAAAATTCCTTTGGTTCTCCACTTTCTGGGCTGGTTCCTAAACCCAAAACAAACTTGATCAGCCCAAGTCTACCAGTAGACAATTTAGTTTGATTGGGATCCCAAAGAGAATTCAGTAAGCCTTCATTATTGCATTTATTAGCATAGCCTTTTTTAAAAGGAGACAAGTTGTGAGTGAGTCTCCCTGCAACTTCCTGGAGAATTTAAATGAAAACAGCTGAAGGAGAGTGCTAGGCCCCTAGTTCTCCAAAGCAGCAGGACAGCTCAAGAGCCAAGGTGGTTCCATTTGGGAGAAGAGGTCAGAGAGAAAGTTTTGGTGCAAATATAGGGTTTTGTACTAGCTGAAGGGTTTTTTTTGTTGTTGTTTCAGCCTGTTCCAGAAAAAATAAAAGAGAAGAGTAGCTGCTCTCAGAACCAAGCAAGAGGAAGGCAACCAAGACATTGTGACTCTTGGCAAATTAGTGAGTAGTAAAACAATATTCATACGGTGTGTAATACTAGGAACTTTTGCTGCTTAAAAATGGTTGGGAGATAAAATAGATACATTTTATATAGCTGAGATAAAATAGAACCAAAAAGGAATTGACACCATCAAGTGAATTAGAATATTATTACTATTTTTTTTTGGGGGGGGGAGGGAATACTCAGAAGTTTTTTGTTTCTTTCCTTCATGAAAGTCCCACTAGAAAAACCTGAACTTGAGTTTTGCTTCTGTCACATATTAGCTGCACATTATTGGTGCTCTTCAGTCACTGTTCATTCATGTCCAAATTTAGGGTTTTCTTGGCAAAGATGCTAGAATAGATGGTCATTTCCTTTCTAGCTCATTTTACAGATGAGTAAACTAAGGCAGACAGGGTGAAGTGACTTTAGGGATCACCTGGCTAGGAAGTGATTTCAAGATGAGTCTTCCTGACTCTGTCCATTTTGCCACCTAACCACCCTATTGGTCATATAACCCTGGGCAGAAAATAACCTCTCAATGCTCTAAGACTTTAAGTTACAAAAAGTGAGTTTTCTCACCCCAGAGTTCCCTATATCACTTAACTAACTTATCCACAGTCTACCCTCTTCTTTAGTCTGGTTGGTAGTTTTTAGTTTGTCTCTGTTTGATAAATGAATTAACTCTTCCAGTCTGCTGTTATAAATCAGTCACCACATAGAGGGATAGTAATGCCTTTGATCTCCCCATTACCCACAAGGATACCATTTCCATGATCAAGAATTCTGAAGTTCCTTTTATCTTACTCTAAGAGGGAGCTTACTGGTGAGGGCCCAGCCTCTCTCTGGAGCCTGTGTGAATTAGCCTTTTCTTGAAGGATGTTTAGACAATGTGCAATATTCTCTATCTGATATCAGTTCAGCATCTGGAGCCTTGGTGAACTTTCTTGTGCCACGAGTGATATAGGAGTATTCCAGTGGCTGGGACTGGCTCTATTTGAAAGAAGGCCTTTGCTTCCATCCATCCCATATCTTCTCAATAAATATCCTTTTGTAAAAGCTAATTGTCACCAACTGTTGGTCCATACTTCCCTATTTAACATCTAAAGTCCTTCACAGTCTAATGACAACCTCCTTGTTCTACAACAGTGTAATCTCTTTTACATAATAGAGGTACAATAGAGACATAATAGAGATTTTACATGATCTCTAAACTAGCCAAACTGTCCTTCACTCCCCCCTTCTATCACTTCTGCACCTTTATATTTTCTTTCATGCTTTGAATTCTATTCCTCCAATGCTCAGAATCCTGAGATCCCATTAAAACTCAGCTCGAGTGCCATATTCTACATGAAGTCATTCATAATAATCCCCATCACTAATATAATTCTCCCATTAAATTAGCTTATTATGTACTTCTATATGAATCCATTGTCTTCCCCCAAAGAATATAAGCTTCTTGAAGGCGTGGACTGTTGTCTCTGTAGCCCTAGTTCCTAGCACAGCTGTTAGCACATACTTGGTACTTAATAAATATTGCTGATTGACTGATTTGTATTTAAAGATGATATTTCTAACAGTAATTGCTATCAGTGTTGCACAAGCTATCCTGAAAATACTTTTATATTGATCAGTAGTCTCTTCTACACTTTCTTTTGCCTCATGGCTAAAGCACAGGTTCTTAAAGTATGGTCCAGAGGATTCTGGGGGGTCTCTAAAACCCTTTCAGAGGGGCTAAAAATTCAAAATTGGCTTGTATGTCTACTGTGGTCAATATCTATAAATATAGCCCACATAAACAAAAACTCTGTGAACAGATCCTCAATAATTTTTAATAGTATAAAGAGACTGAGAACACGTGTTTGAGAACCACTGATCTGGAGTGTTTTGGATTGTTTCAATTGTCTCTTAACTAATTGTTTTCATATCTTTCCTCGAAGAAAATGGTTTTGATTGCTTGAGGGACTTGGCTACCTTGTAGAGCTTATTCAAACCAGGAGGCTGGTTGGCAATGGAAGATTTAGCCATGTGGGAGTTTAATGGTGGAATCCTCCCAGCTAAACCCTTGTGAAAGAATTGCTTGAGTGTGGGGAAAGGAAAGAGAGAAGAGTTTTTCCTGAAAGATCCAGAGAATTTTGGTTTTCTCTTGGTGTTCTAGTAGCATCCCTGGGACAGTTGATGCCTGAGTATCAGTAGGGCAAGCCAACAAGGTAAGTCTGGATATAATGAGAAAAAACAGATTTAAAGCTCTGCAAGAAGCCCAGCAGAAAAATATATCCAAGGGGAACATCTTGAGGCCTCCAGCAGATTTTAGGAGCTATGAGTTACCTCTTTGCTTCCTATTTCTTCTAAGCTCGAGCCCATCTTTTGCAATCTGTAGACACTGGGAGGGAAGTACCAACTTTTTTCTCTCTATTCCCTTAACAAGATACCCTTTTCTTCGAGTTTTATCAAGTGTGGTTACAAGAGACCAGGAAATTTCTTAGCTTTTTCTGCTAAACGAATCAGAAAAACAAATGAAAGAGGTGAGAATTATACCAAAGTATCTGGCTGGGCCCTTTGTGACACATATTTTGCCATCCATATAAGTCCTATGTGTCAGAGTGAAAGCTCCAAGTCTCCGACAGCCGAGGACTGCCATTTTCAGACCTTGCCTGATACATGTAAATCTTTGCCCTATTTCTGCCCAGGTGGAATAATCAGATCTAAATAGAGATGTTTTAAGAGACCCAGAGACTACTAAGTGGTACGAATGTCTAGCTGATAATCGGGTGACCCATAGTCTTTTATATGACTTTTTGTAATTAAAACATCTCTTCGGTGGGCCGTTTTTTCTCAGGGTGGTTATGGGTAATATTTTCTCAGGCCCTCCCTGACCAGGAACAGACATTCTTAAACCATCTGGCCAGCAGGGAAGGGGGCGGGTCCGTATCTCAGAACAGACTTTCTCTGTCCACACTTCTCAGCAGCAGATGGCTGTTCTGTGTTCACCCACTCCATACATCATGGCTGAGTGAGGCACTACCATTCACCATAGAAATCTATGGCAGATGACCCCAGGAAGCTGGAAATTCGGTCCGTTTGTTTGAAGTGGATTTCCTGAGTGTACCAGAGAAGGGGGGACCTCGGGAGGGAGTCGGCCATCCAAGAGAGGGGTGCTCTGGGGAAAGAGTGAGACGTGAAACTTTCTTATTTAAATGGAGTTTTCTCAACAGAGAAATGTGTTCTCGCTCACTCTCTGACCTGTTTAACTCACTTGATTCCCAAGTTCTTCAGTTTTGAAATGTTTTTCTTTGACTTTGTTTATATGAGCCTGATATTCTGGGCAAGGAGCCCAGTTTAATATAATCTTTACTGTTGTTACAGCATCCCCAATTCTACCAGGATGGTTATTATCATTCTCCTCTGTTGTTTGAGACACCTTAGTATGGTAATTATATTATGTTCACACCTGTATTCACATAACCCCATCTAACCCCACCCAGCCCCACCCTTCCCCATTCTACTCTGTATTTAGGGGGTTCCACAGGCAGGTGCTCACTCCCCAGAGATTCTGTATCAATTCATATGTGACTGTACCTGCAGAGCACAAAATGGAATAAGATTCCACAAGGGCCCCCTCACCATGCCGGTAACTTCCTGGACCTTTCCCTGATCATCCCACCCAATGGGTGTTCCCCCCTTTGTTAGAATGTAAGCTCCCTGGAAGGGAAGGCAGATGGAGGATCCTGTCTTTGCTTTTAAAATTTGTATTTCCAGCACTTAGCACAACATTTCGATGTGAATACTAAATACTAAAGTAAAAATACCGAACATTTTAATAAAAATTTAATAAGGGTTTTTTTTTTTTTTAATTCATTCATTCACTCAGACAAAAAGAACTTTGCCACAGAGAAATTGGAGGTCTGAATTAGCCTGATTGACTATCTATAGCTACCAAAAGGAGGTGGACAATCTAAAATCCAACTGTATTTGGTATTGACAAGCATCATAGCATGGTTAATTATATTTTACATAATTAAACTCTTTTCCATAATTCTCAAAATTTACACAATATAAGTGATAGGGAAAAGTGGATTGGGACTATCCTGGCAAAGGAGAGGGAGAATGCCAACCTGAAATGGAAATTCTACTACAGAAAGTTCAAAAGCAGATCATGGAGAGTTGACAATAATAATCAAATGGATGTAAAACAGTTTTCTAATTTTAAAGTGCTATCTTCATGATGATGATCACAACAGTGGTGGTGATGGTGAGTTGCTGGATTGTTTTTGTTTGTTTCCTTTAAAACCATGAAATCATGGGACCTTGAGTCTAGAATGGAAAGGAACCTTTGAAGTTTCTAGTTACAACCTCCTAATTTTACCGATGAGATAAAGTCTAAAGAGGTAAATCTATTTGCTAAAGACCACACTGATAGGAACAGAGTTAGAATTGGAATGCATGTTTTATAACTCCAAATCTAGTGCCTTTCATTGGTTAGTTACTCCCTGAATGGAAACTTCCTCCCCCAATGCAGATTGGCAAGTAGATAGGAATTTTCAGTCTTAGAATGTTGCCTGGGGCACAAAGAAGGGAACTAAAAGATCAACTAATCCAATCTTGTCATTTTGTAGTTGATGAATGTAAAACCAAGAGAGCAGAAGTGAGTAGTGGATAGTTAGCTAGCCAGACTGTGCTGGGAGTTAAAACCTGAATCCAGGTCTAATGCCTTTCAATGATGAGAATACAATATTGGATGGGTGCTTAGGTGGTGCAGTGGTTATAACACCAGCCCTGAAGTCAGGAGGACCCCAGTTCAAATCTGACTCAGATACTTAGTCCTTCCTAGCTGTGTGACCCTGGGCAAGTCATTTAACCCCAATTGCCTCAGGAGAAAAAAAATTATAGTACTCAAAAGAGAGATATCAGTCTGAAATCTGGGTGAATGTTCAGTGTGTGTTTTAAAATTCCATGCCTCATTTTGCTTGGGATTATGTCATACTTTTAGTATAACTTTAAAATGAAGGTGGTGATAATAAGTGAGTATAATAATAACATACTTCAGGGTGTGTGGTCATTAACCAATAGACATTCATGCTTTGGCTTTGAGTCAAAGCCCAAGGTAAAGTTGAGAGCCTGAACCTGTCCACAAAGTACTCGTATTGGCAGATGGAGTTCCTGCAGAATCCTAATCTACTGACAGTGTAATTTAGTAGAAAAACAAACAAAACATATTAAATGCTTAAATGCATATCCAAGTATTTATCCAACAAATATTTAGACTGTGAGCTATTTAAGCCTAGAGCCTAATCTTCCTGGGCATGTTGGATAGCACCAATAACCTTTCAGATCCAACAAATATATTCTAGAAACAATTTTTTGAGTGTCTACACTGGACATGTGTGTGAAGCATGAAACTGCCCCTATCCTCAAGCAACTTCCAATCTGATAGGTAAGGAAAAGATAGACATACTATGTACATAATCGTGGTGTAAAGGAGAGCATATTATCAATCAATAAACATTTATTAAGCACCTACGATGGACCAGACATGATGCTAAAACCTGAATATGTGTAGAGAAGAGGCAGTAAGTAATGAAAAGTTCTATCTCCATACATAAAGGAATTGGGATGTTTTTCAGTATAGAAACTCCTAGATTTGAAGTTATCATGGAAAGTTGAAAATTTGAATTTACACATGGAAATTGAGAGATTTAACTAAAATCACAGGGCTGGTATCAGAGAGGGGAAATGCCAACCTGAAATGGAAATTCTATTCCAGATAATTCAAAAGCAGATCATGGAGAGTAGAAAATAATAATCAAGTGGGATGTAAAACAGTTTTGAACCTTAAAGTGCTATCTCTATGATGAAAACAATGGTGATGAGCATCATGATTCAAAGTGCAGCCCTCTATCCACTGTGCCCAATGGCCTCTTGAATAATAGAAATTGTATGTAGGGGATTGAAAAAGTGACCTTTTACTTGGGAGTTATCATTCATAAATTCAACAGGCATTTATTAAGCACCTACTGTGTGCCAAGCATTCTGATATGTTCTGGGGATTATGAAAACAACAACAACAAAAATGAAAGAATGCCTACCCTCAAGGAGCTTCCATTCTTTGGGAGGGAAACATGTCCACAGACAAGTGAATACAAAATAAATAAAAAGCAGATACAAAGTAATTACTGAGGAGAGAAGTAAGCAACTGAAGAGATCAGAATCGATTTCCTGGGGTGGAACTTGAAGGAAGCTAATGATTCTAGCAAATGGGAGTGAGGAGAGAGTTCATTCCAGCAGCAGCAGAGAGAAGAGATAGAATGATAGATATGGGGAATTGCAAGCAAGGAATTTTGGCAGGAACCCTGTTGATATACAATATTCTAGGACCTGCAGTCTTGTTGTAGCCACTGATAAATACCGTGCAAGTCTAATTGTAGCTCTGACATATCTGAATTTTGTTGGCATTGCTTGTAATTTTTTTCTTTGATCTGAGTGTTTCAAATTTTAGCAATAATTTTTCAATATGTTTTTCTTGTGAGATCCCTTTGAGGTGGTGATCACTAGATTTTTTTTTTTTAATTTCTGCTTTTCCCTCTTTTTCTATCACTTCAGGACAGTAAGCTTGAAAGGGTAGGCTGGAACTCGACTGTAGAGGGCTTTAAAAACCAAAAAGAGGAGTTCCAAATTCTATCCTCAAGGCACGAGGAAGCTTCTAGAGCATGACCAGACTTGTACTTAAGGAATATATTCAGCCCTTGCTTTTTAGGATAGTCCTTTACTGGCCGAGACACCTTGAGAAGGTCCAATCTCGCACCCAGAAACTTTGTGTCCTCATTTATAAAACAGGGCTCTTAATACTTGTCCTACCTACTTGACAGGTCATTACTGAGGAATGTACTTGGTAAATGTGAAAATGCTATAGAAAAGGGAGTTGTTTATTAGGTTCTTATAAGGGGCCACGGAGAAGTGGGATCTGAGTTCTGAGTGCTAGAAATAGAAGAGTGGCCAAGGACTATGTACTTGTGTGTCTCCTGGTCGGGGTGGGAGTTGAAATAAAGAATATACATCATTGTTGTAGAAATCAGGGATAGAAAAATGAAAAAGAAGCTCTGATATGACTCTAATGATTCTCGGAGGTAGGAGAAATGTCATCGCCTAATGAAAGACTTATATAATGAATCTTTACATGCATTTACTTATTTATAATAAAGAAATATTAATATTTATTTATCTCTACATTTATTTAATAACCACCTCTGATAGGAAAGCATTCACTTCCTTTTGCAGAGAAATCAGGACACTGCAGGTCATCTTCCCCCGTGCTTGGTTTGTGCCTTGTCCCTTTTGTTTGTCATCTTTCCCCATAAGAATGTAAGTTCTGTCGAGGGCAGAAATTTCATTATTTAATTTGTATTTCTATCCCCATTGCTTAGCACTGGGCTTGATACATTAAGTGCTAAGGCTGTATCTTCTACTCTACCTGATCATTAGCTTCACACAGGCAAGATCTGTCTCATCCAAACTTGATAAGCTCTTGTCCAGTACACGCACACAGTGAGTGCTTAATGTTTGTTAAATGAATAAGTAGATGTATGGATTATTTTTTTTCTCTTTTTGTGATTATACTACGATAATTTTCATTTGAATTTCCTTTCTTAGTTTACAATTTCCTAGGTAGCCTTTAGCTTTCAAATGGATCCAAGATCAAGAATTATAAGACTCAGTGTTAGAAAGAATCATAGAAGTCATCTGATTTAATCCCTTTATTCTGAAGGTAAGTCAACTCAAGTTCCAAGGTCATTTGAGAAGTATTTATTTTCTATCCTTATCTCAGTTTAAAAAAAAAAAAAAGGTGAGGGAGAAAGGGAGATGGAAAAAATATGAGTAATCAAAGAAAAAATTCTGAAATTCTCTAAATACATATGCCTCATGCTAAATCTTGAATCCATCACTTCACTTATTTCTCTTTACAATTTTTTTTTAATTTTATGTTGTCCTTTTGCTTCTGCTCATATCATTCCATTCAGTTTATAAGTCTCTCTATTTCATCATTTCTTAGAGCATGTATATCTTTATATACAGATATAGACATAATATATAGAGAAATATAAATATATATCTTGTAATTTTTATATATGTTTATATATTTATATCTCTATATATTATATAGATACAGATATAATATATAGAGATATAAATATATATTATATGTATATATTTATATCTCTATATATTATATCTATATCTATGTATATATATTATATATCTATATATATTATAGCTATATCTATATCTATCTATATGTATGTATATATAAAATTTGTTTGGTCATTCCCCAATGGGCATTCCATTAGTTTTTGGGTTTTTTCCACTACAAAAAGAGTTGCTATAAATAATTGTGTATTCATGGTTTCTTTGGAAACACAGGTTTTTCCTGTATCACAGTACCAAAACAGTCCAGACAAGAAAATGCCATTCATACAGCTTCTCCTCAGTGTTCCTACTTCTGTTGACTTCTCTGGCCTTGTCAAAATTTACCTAGGGATGATCAGCAATAGCTTGCCCTTCTGGTCTCCAAGTAGGTTTTCATCATCTATATCAAGTTTAGATATTCAGATGTGATAACTATGATGATTTCCAAGTCTATGATCTCTTGCTCCATCTGTCTGTCTCTGTCTCTCTGTCTATCTCTTTCTCTTTCTCTCACTTAGATTGGATTCTGTTTCTCCTAATCTCCCTACTAGTTTCAACTAGTTTCTCCCCCATTGTCTCTCACCTCCCACTAAGTGGGTTTATTCAAATTATTTCTAGGCTACTACCTGGAATACCTAGAGTAGAAAGGAAAGACAAAGGGAAGCTCCTTCCAATCAAGAGCGTCCTACTTCGTAGAATAAGCAGCTACCTTGTTTTGTTACCCAATTTTTTTAAACTTCCAGCAAAGGAAATTCTATAGCTTCCTCCCAGTGAACCATTCCAAAGTTAAATAATCCCCTATTTATCCCCACCTCTGCAAATTATAACATCTGTATACATATTTCAATTCAAAACAATATCTTGTAATTATATTGAATCTTTAAAGTGGGATACATGAAGATCATCTGTTCCTTTGGCAAACAGAAATGAAAGAGAAGAAGAAATATTTTTCTTGACAGATGCTTTCGAAGGGGTCAGTGCCAGAGCTGAAGCCTTTGAAGTTTCAGTTTTACTCCCAGAATGTATTACCTTCTCTTACCTTTTTCTCCACAGTAATTATAGCTGATATTGGTACATTGAAAGTATTTTACATTTGTGTCATTTGATCTTCATAACAACCCCTGAGGTAGATGCAATTATTATATTTATTTTATAGATGAGGACACTGAGGCTGAAAGAGGTCAAATGGCTTAATCTGGGTCACATAGTAAATGTCTGAACTCAGGTCTTCAAACTCCAAACCTGCACGTTATTCATTGCCAACTAACTGCCTGGATTTCAGTAAAATATAGGTCCTAGAGGACAGATCTTTGAAGTCCTTGCATACCACCCAGTGCGTAATAGGTGCTTAATTTCTTTTTTCTTGAATTACTGACTCTTCGCTGAAGGAAAAAATTCATTCCAAAATGAAATAGTAGATAAGATAATATAGTAGAGACCTGGCTCAGTTTACTCTAGCTAGCTACAGAAATAAGTCAATTCCTATTTCTGAGCCCCAGTTTCCTGATTTGTTGAATAAGGTACTTCTCAGCTCCAAAATTCCATAAGTTTTTCCCACCTTCATTTATAACAACGTATATCAAACAAAAATTTGTTTGATTTTCTCTTCTCTGCTTTGAACTACTAAATATCATCAATTTCATCCCACTTTTCTGAAATCCTTCCCCAAAACTAATTTCTGTAAAATAAATTAAATGAATTTCTTTGGGGATTTTCATATTTAGTAATTATTGTTTTTCTCTCATATGTAATCCTATTATTATGACTCATAATTTAAGATTCTGATTGAAGGTAAAGATAACTAGCTTGGTATATGAAAAAAAAATTTGGAAATTGATCTAGATGGATTAATCATACATTTGGGATTGTGCAAATACTCCATTTTGAATGACAACTTCATTTGTAAGATGACAATTTTGTTTTGGAGTAATTGTGAACTAGTTAACACATAAATCTGGTAAATTCTAACCTGCCTGGTTCATAATGTGGTTGCTTTCATTAAATTGGCTTAAAATCCCTTCAACAACATCCTCATGAAATAGCCAGTGGTTTGCACCCTAGAGAGAGCAAAATATCTGTAAATGTGGCTTAGTTTAGGGAATAAGCATACCAGAATTGAAGGAGATTAAATCTGCCTTTGAAATTTGCCTCAGAGATTCAGTTTCATAGTCCATCTTTTTTCTGTTGTACTTTGTGGAAATGCTTTATTTATTTCAGTTTTATTAAGTTCACCACTTTTGTAATGCCTTTTCTCACACTTTTTGTTTTAAATCATTTCAACTCTCTATGATCCCATTTGGGGTTTTCTTGGCAAAGATCTTGGAACAGTTGGCCATTTCCTTCTCCAGCTCATTTTACAGATGAGGAAACTGAGGGAAACAGTGTGAAGTGCCTTGGCCAGGGTCACCCAGCTAGGAAGCATCACAAGCCAGTTCTGAACTCAAGAAGATGAGTTAATTATTACTATGAAATTATTTTTTAATGTGAATTTTTTCAAGATATTTATTTTTGTTTATTTCTTGTTTACTTTGTATATTTATTGTCAAGATATTTATTATTTAGTGTTGTTTATTTTTTTTTTTCAACAACTTCACATCACTCCCTCAAGAACCATCAGACCCTCCATCAGAAACCATGCCCTGGAGGACCTTCTACCCTAGGTCCCACCTTCTCACAGACCATTGATGCTTTACATCAGTTCTTCTTTTCCAACCACTTCCTTATCAATTAACTGCCTAGTTTATGGATCTTTCCCTCCTCCATTTCTAGTCCTAGAATTATGAACTAGGATAAATGAGCTCAGTCAGTCACTCAACAAGCATTATAAATGGCTTACTACATACCGAACACAGTACTCTGCCATTGTCCCTGGATGGGGTGTGTCAACCTACTCCTTTCTGGTCCCATCTCATCATCTGGGTAACTTTCCATCCCAGTGACCCTCCCTGGCCACCACTCCCCTGAGTATTAAGGAAGGTAAGCTGTTTGAGGGCAGGAACTGTTTTTGTGTACTGTTCCCAAAGTTAGCATAGTGCTTAGCCCCTATAAACTCTTAATAAAGTCTTTTTCATTCATCCATTTAATGAGTTGAATGGCTGTTCCTGACCTTCTGGACATCAAAATCATGACTTTTTCATCCAGAAATTTGCCTCAGACTGTTCCAGATTCCAGTTCATTATCAATATCATTCCACAAGTCCCACATCTCCTCTTTACCCCCATTCCCCCTGCCACACACACATATTGTATTCTCTTATTGGTGAGATAGCTTCTCCTGGAACCCTCATTTTTGAAGGAGCCCCTCCTGGCCCTGTTCCAGACTTTATGGTCCCCCATTCTGGATATCCCCCCCATTTTCATGAAATGATTTGGGATGGGGTACAAAACATAGATGTATAGTAAAATGTGAACACTTTACCTTAAACATTTTATCATTCAAAAAAGAAATTTATAATCCTTTTTTTTTTTTTCAATTTTCTTGATATGGAGCCCAAACACATACCTTGGGGGGGAAATAGGAAAAGTAATTCTCCTTCTCTCTTTGCACCCTCCCCAAGATGCATACATGAAGCCATTCTTAATCTCTTATTCTACCTATCGTCTATTGCAAAGATTCTTAATATTTTAAGGGTCATAGTCCCCTGTGGTAGTCTGAAGAAACTTATGAACACAATATTAGAATAATGTTTTCAAGTGCAAAAGATGAAGTACATTATACTACAAAGAAGCCAATTATATTAAAATAGAATTTATCTAATTACAAAAAGAAAAAATTCTTGGCCCTCATATTAAGAACTTTCGCTCTAATGTGTTCATTAACGGAATGAATGAATATCTCAGTGAGCAAAATTATCCTTCAAAGGAAAAACCCTTCCTAGAGAATCAACTAAAAAACTCTAGAAACAATTCACAACTTTAGCAAAGTTGCAAGCTACAAAATAAATCCACATAAATCAGCATTTTTATATATTACCAACAAAGTCTAGCAGCAAGAGATACAAAGAGAAATTCCATTTAAAATAATTGTAGATAATATAAAGTATTTGGAAGTCTACCTGTCAAGGCAAAGTCAGAAACTATATGAACACAATTACAAAACACTCTCCATACAAATAAAGTAAAATCTAACCAATTGGAAAAATATCAAATGCTCATGGGTAGGCCAAGCTAATATAATAAAAATGACAATACTACCTAAATTAATCTACTAATTCAGTGCCATACCAATCAAACTCCCAAGAAATTATAATTTAAAAATATTTTTTAATTAATTTTTTTGTTTGTTTTCCAAGAAATTATTTTACAGAACTAGGGGGAAAAAAACAGTAACAAAGCTCATCTGAAGAATAAAAGGTCAAGAATTTCAAGAGAATTAATGGAAAGAAAAAAAGCAAAGGAAAGTAGCCAGCTATGCCAGATCTAACACTATATTATAAAGCAGTGGTCATCAAAACCATTTGGTAGTGGCTAAGAAATAGACTAGTCAATCAGTGGAATAGTTTAGATTCATAGGACAAAATAGCCAATTGCTAGTAATCTAGTGTTTAACAAACCCAAAGTCCCCAGCTTCTGGGATAAGAACTCACTATGACAAAAACTGCTGAGAAAATTGGAAATTAGTATGGAAGAAATTAGGCATTGACCCACACCTAACACCGTATACCAAAATATGGTTGAAATGGGTTCATGATTTAGACATAAAGAGTGATATTATAACCAAATAAGAAGAACAAAGGATGGTCTCCCTCTCAGATCTGTGGAGAAGGAAGGAATCTGTAGCCAAAGAAGAATTGGAGTACATTATTGAGTGCAAAATAGATCATTTTAATTATATTAAGTTAAAAAGGTTTTGTACAAACAAAACCAATGCAGACAAGATTAGAATGGAAGAAATAAACTGGGGGGGGGGGGGGTGAGGGGGGGGAAATTTACACTCAGGAGTTCCGATAAAGGCTTCGTTTCTAAAATATATAGAGAAATGACTCAAATTTATAAGAATTCAAGCCATTCTTCAGTTGATAGATGGTGAAAGGATATGAACAGAGAATTTTCAGATGAAGAAACTGAAGAAATTTCTAGTCATATAAAAAGATGCTCAAAGGAAAAACCTTCCTCTTGGCAGAAGTTTGTTGCTCAGTCATGTCTGATTCTTCATGACTCAGTGGACCATTCCATCCATCGAGTTTCCTTGGCAAAGATACTGGAATAATTTGCCATTTTCTTTTCTAGCTCATTTTACAGAAGAGAAAACTGAGGCAAACAGGATTAAGTGATTTGCCCAAATTCATCCTACTAATAAATATCTGAGCTGGGTTTTGAACTTGGATCCTCTTATCTCCAGGTCCAGTCTATCCCCTTCTCCATCTACCTTCCCCAAATAGTCAATAAGTAGGCTAATTATTAGGCAACTTATACTTGGCTGGAAATTTTCCTTTGAAAAAATTTCAAACTCTCCAATTCTTTCAAGAAAATGCTATTTTTGACTTTCAAACACCATAGACAGAATGGTCCATGGGGTCACAAAGAATGGCGAATGAGTCAATAATAACTTCAATCAGGAGGAAGGGTTTTCCTTTTGTGCTTTGAAGGATATTTTGCTTACTAAGATATTTGTTCATTAGCTGCTGCTAATGCCTTAGCTAATTATGATTTGTCAGAAAGAAAGACGTGAGCTTGGAAAAAACCATCATAACAAAAGGAAAAATGACCCCACCCTTGGACCACACCCTGCACCAACCACTATTGCTCTAGTGTATCGGGCTATTAGGACTGAGATCTACCTGAATATTATTTAGATAAAGTTGTATAAAACCTATGGGGATACTTGCTAGCTCTGTGACCTTGGATAAGAGATTTAACCCAGAACCCTTCCAATCCTTGATTTTTTAGGGTCCAAAGTAGGGAGGGAGGAGAAATCATTGGGTGAGGTCCTGAATTCTGGATTCAAAATCTGACTCTGCTACTTCTTACTTCCCTCAGTTTTCTTTCTTTTTTTTTTTTTAAAAAGGATCTTACGTCTCTAAACCGATAATATTGACAAGATGCCAACATCTATGTGAAAGTGTGATAGTTTAAAATGGAATTAGATACTAAAATCACAGAATCTGAGAGTAGGAAGTTCCTCAGAGGCCATCTGGCCTAGAAAAGAAATCCTCCCTACAACAAATCAGACAAGGAGTCAGCTTGCCTCTGGAGACTCAAGAAAGGTAGAACCACCAGTAACTATTTTTGAATATCTCTGGTTGTTAGGAATATAATATTTTATATTATTATATGTGCTTTCTTAAAATGGAAATTTATGGCTACATATTGCGAATCCTCTCTGGTATTCTGCTGGGCATGTGACAATGGGTTTGGTTTTGTTTGTTTTTTTTTTCTTTTCTGTACTCCTTTTTCTATTTTGTATTTTGTTTTAAATAAATATTTTAAAAATTGGAAGAAGATTGGATTTGAGTCCAACAAAAATCTACCATAAAAAGGTGAGAATCCATTTATAAGCATTTGCTATTGATCAACAAGTCCAATTAAAACAGGGCGTGGTTAATACCTGTAGGTATAATATATACCATTAGCAATTCAAGAAAGCAAAATGGGAAGTCAATACCAGGTCAGATGTCCCATGACTTTGGACCCAACACGCAAGCCAATTAGCTTCAGATGGTGACAAATATAATGAGTGATACCAAGAGCAAGACTCACACGCCCAGTGTCACTGTTAAAGTTTTGTCACGTCTGTAGATTCCTGGGGATGAGAGGAGTATCAGAAACGATAAGGTAGATAGAAAGGGAATGCAATTCAGTTCAAAATTCATTTATTAAGTGTCTAAGCTAGGCAAAGGTGAGGGAAAAACAGAAATTAAATATCCCTGCCCTTCAGGAATTCACATTCTACTGGGGTGGGGTGGGGTGGGGTGGGGTGGGGTGGGGTAGGGTGGGGTTGGGTGGAGTGAGGGAGAACAGGTTATAATATGTACACATTAGTTAATACAAAGTAATAAATAGTATTTCAAAAGGGAGAGAGACCAAACCAACAATTCTAGAAATAAAAATGGCTGTGGAATCCATTTTTAAAGAAATTAGTTTAAAAAAAAAAATCTCTCAGTGAAGGAAGAATTTGGCCAAAATGTGACTATAGTGTAGGAAAAAGTATTGCTCAGTTTAATGAAAATTGGTGGCATTAATTTTAACTAAAACAACGCTCTTATTTAATGACCTCATGATATCCATTTTTATGCATGCCTCCAAACCAGGGAGGTAACTTTATATACCAATAACCAGGACTAATAAAATTGTTCAACCTTCCACTGTGATCTTTATATAGCTGGAACTGCACCATATAAGGCGCTTAGTAGCCAGGAATGCTGACAAGACTGCTATCCTTCCTGGACAGCTCTCTCCATTGCCTGAGGGCAGACTCCGGGGCCTAAGAATGGATCCCCATGGAAATCTGCTCCCTTTATTAGCTCCTTTGGGACTTACTCTCTCCCTATGAGAGCCTTTCTATGCCCAGGAGGTTAGCTTCAATCTGAAGAAAAGGGATTTGCTTCCTGGATAACCAAGGAACACCCTTGAGAGAAGGGAAAAGTATTCCCAAATAATGGCATTTAATGGAATCCTGTAGTAGATGGGAGACTTGAGAGAAGAACAAGAACCTCTCATCACAAGAATCCAGAAGCCACAGGGCAAACTGACTAAAAGTATATCAGGCCGGAGCTTTACTCAGCAGTAATTCATTTCAGATTTCATGGGCCCTCTGGGAAGTCACAAATAATGAAACAGGGCTGAGCTAGACTGGGCAACCTGTGCCCAGCACAAGCCATCAGGGCAAAGGGACTGGATCAAAAACCCACATTCGGTGTTTGCCATGGCACTATGGGGGTACAGTGGGGGTAACCGAGGCAAAAATTCCTGGGAAACGTAGCCTTCCTTCACTTCTGCATCCCTTCCTTTTCATTAAGTTGTTCTCCAACCAGTCTTTTGGGATAAATGGTGAGATGAATCAGAGTCAAAGCTAAGACTGGCAGGCAATCAGTGTTTGCCAAACCAGGAGATATATTGTGGTGAATTTCCTAATTATGTGTATTTCCTGGTTATTGGTATCTAGCCATCTGAGGACTGCTTATTCCCAATAAGGGTCTTCAACTTGGCTCTTCCAGGAGGGTCATACTTTAAAAAACAAACAAACAAACAAAACCCAAAGCAGACTGCTTTTCATTTTGGTCCAGGCCATCATTTTCTCTCTCTGTTTAAGTCCTATCTATCCTAGTCCCTAATTGCTGTTCCTGGTCTGCTCTGAGCTCCCAGCTGACCTCCTTAGTAACCCATGAAGCAGGTCTAGTGCCCACGTATTCCTGGACTAAAAATGTTTTCTTTGTTGCTAGATTGCACCTGGATACCTGGATACTATTTGATCTGTTATTCTTTCTGGACTCAGAACCTTTGGCCCCTCCTGAAGGGGTCAGATGGAGCCTTTTATTTATCCAATGACAAACCTATGCTAATAATTATAAACCCAAGCCCAGGATACTGTGTCTAATTCCTTTCACTAATGGGCACATCTACTCTGGACCCAAGCACCAAAGATCAGGTTCAGTTCTGGGAAAGACTGACTTCTACTCCCTTTTCCTACATTGTGTTGGCTCAAATGTTCATTCTGATGTCTTGGAGGGAAATGCTTAAGGCTCATATATCCCCAATGGATACAGTAGAGAGGTACTCAAATGTAATAATATAGATGTGTTATGGTCTGTGTATTTATTTCCTACACAGAAGCAAAAATGCTAAACACAAAACAGTCCTAAGCATGAATTAAAAGACAAAATAGGATTTAGTAACTTTACTTATAACTAATATTATATTATCCTGGGAGGCTTAGAAAGAAAGAAAGAAAGGAAGGAAGGGAGAAAGAAAGGAAGGAAGGGAGAAAAAAAAGGAAGAAAGAAAGAAAGAAAAGAAGAGAGAAAGAAAGGAAGGAAGGGAGAAAGAAAGGAAGGAAGAAAGGAAGGAAGGAAGAAAGGAAGGAAGGAAGGAAGAAAGAAAGAAAGAAAGAAAGAAAGAAAGAAAGAAAGAAAGAAAGAAAGAAAGAAAGAAAGAAAGAGAAAGAAAGGAAAGAAGGGAGAAAGAAAGGAAGGAAGGGAGAAAGAAAGAAAGGAAGAAAGGAAGGAAGGAAGGAAGGAAGAGAGAAAGAAAGAAAGAAAATAGAAAGAAAGAAAAAGAAAGAGAAAGAAGGAGGGAGGGAGGGAAGGAGGGAGGAAGGGAAGAGAGAAGGAAAGAAGGAAGGAAGGAAGGAAGGAAGGAAGGAAGGAAGGAAGGAAGGAAGGAAGGAAGGAAGGAAGGAAAGAAGGAAGGAAGGAAGGAAGGAAGGAAGCCAAATATATTGGCCCTATATGCCACCACTCCCTACAAATGTTTAAATAATGTATAACAGATGCCACAAAAAGGAGGTCAAAAGAACCCAGGACCAGCTCAGATAATACTTGTTCTCCTTGATAAACAGAGACATGGCAGACACTGATTTAGAATACAAACTCACTTGCAAAACACTATAGAAGAAAATGATGCAAGTTTATAAAATACTTTACAAAAAGAGTGAAAAGCAATAGACAGGAAAAGTATCAGTCTTTATAAAGATATCTTAAAAGTCATCTAAATCATCTCAAAAGCCGATAGATGAAACTGAACAAAAAAGAAAAAAACAGACACAAAATGTAAAAAATTTTCCAGTACACTTATAATAATCTATTTTTATCAATCACAACAGGGAAAATATCCAAAGACTCTGACTCCAGTGGCAAGACACAAGTCAAGATGATGGCAATGGACCAGACCAAAGGCAAAACAGAATGGATAAAGACTTCTATTGCTTCATTTCTGCACTATGACATGTGGTTTGACAGGTTAGTTCATCATGCAGCTAGAGCATACATATGGAACAGGTGCTGAAGATGGACAATAAGCTTGGACCCAGAATTTAGTAGGTGGAAAAGAGAAAACTGGATTCAATGCTGTTTGAAAAACTGCACCGCACTTTCAATAAGTCTAAGCTGGTTCCCTAACAAGAACGTCCAACTTTTTTTTTACCTCCATTCTCCCAGGGATGTTATATGTTTGAAACAATGAAACACCCCAACTTCTTACAAGAAAAAAAAAAAGACAGCAGACATACTTGGTTGGGTTATGGAGACTGTAACGAATCAAGCGTGGTAATTTGTATGTATAATGTGGCATAAAAACATAATTCAGTAAACGTATCCTTAGGAAAAGCAAGTGGGCTAGTGACATGGCGAGTATGAGAAGAGTATAGCTCAACAAAGGGGCACCCTTGCTGGGACAGTGGTACCCAAGGGTAAGTGACATCTCTAGTCTCTGGACAGACAGATGCTCTTGGAATATCTAAGGGAGCACAAGGACAAGAATCGCAAAGGATGTGGAGCAGATGGATTGCTGTCTTCAAGGTTTAAGGGAGGCTCCACAGATCCACTGAAGTTTTGACATGTACCTGGTGGAAGACTGAGTTAGAAATAGAAATTAAAAAAAAAAAAAAAACTTTATAAAATATATCAATCTCCTGGGCAAAATTGAACCTCATCTTAATGCTCCTGCCAATATGGACATGCTATGATAGGCAGCAAGGTGGTACAGTGTATGGATAAGCCTGGAGTTCAAATCTGAGCTCATAGTTGCAAGCTCTGTGACCCTGGGCAAGTTTGCCTCAGTTTCCTGATCTGTAAAATGGGCATAATAACAGCACCTATTTCTCAGGGTTGTGGAGAGGATCAAATGAGGCGGTCATTATAAAGCACTTATCACATGGCTGTAGTAAGAGAATTAACAGGATTGGGACAGCAAGTGGTTAACTGACTCCATCTTGGGACTCAATTCTGGAGCTAACCCAGTTCCCTTTCTATTCAATTATGGGTCTAGTCTAACTTCTATGTTGTTAGGAAACTTCTATTTCATTGCAGGAATTGGGCAGAAAGCTTCTTGTATTGTTTGGACCTAGGACCGTGTGGCTGGGAAGCTGGACTACTCTCCCTGCTGTTTAGAGACCCTTCACTAAAATCCTGTTACACTGACCAGATACCCAGTTAGATCCAAAGATTGACACAAGGAGTTGCTTCTCAAGCAATCTCTGTGTCTTATCTGGAAACTGGCCCCTTCCTGATCAGTCAGGTACCGTTTGTTTCTAAGTTCCTTGGTTGTTTATGGACACTTGGGAGGAGTGAGATACTATCCTCTTCTGAATTCAGGGAATTGTACCTGTTCACACTCTACCTCTCAACTTGGAAAGTCCCTAATATTTCCTCCAATTAGAAATCAGATTACCTAATTATATACCCTGGTTAATTGTTTTCTTTTAATTAATTGGTCTTATTTGATTAATTGTCTTTAATGTATAAAAATCTGTCTCCTCCTATATTTGGAGTCCAGGGGCAAAGCTGAGAAAGGGAGCTAATCTTGATTTGTTGAGCAACTGATATAGTCGTTGCTTAATAAATCAAAATGCTTAGAAGCTCTTTCCTTCATTTCCTGAGTCATTTCATCTTCCCTTATCACAATAGTAATTTATGAATGTTTGTTATTATTATTATCTATACTACACACTTGATATATATTATTTTGGGAAGATAGAGGATCAATGTGTGTTAAATGTGTGTTGATATATCCAATATTTATGCATTTGGTTCCTTGCAAAAAAAATTTTTTTAAATCTTTGTACTATCTAAAAAAAAAAAAAATGTGTAGTTTACCTTTGAAGGACATAAAACACATAAGAATCTCTAAAACAAGCAGAATGATTACTAAAAAACAGAACCCCACCCCCACAGGGAGTTTGCCTACAGGCAAACACCTCACCCCCAGCAAATGGTAGACAGCACTATAAAATAGCAAAGGTGTGGAATTCCCTTGAACTGATTTTTGCTTCACAGTGATACTTATAGAAAGAACAACATCTTTTGAGAAGAAAAGCAGTTTAATGACAGAGGTTATAAATGGAAAGAAACTGTAGAATAATGCCATTTTCAGCCTTACTTTTCAGAGCAATTTAGCTAATAAAAACAATTGAAACTGCTTTTCTTAAAATTCCCATAACTGATTTAGTCACATGAGTAATTTGTTTTTCAAAGTCTGGTCAGAAATCACAGCTTTAAAAATCTCACTTTTTAAAATTAGCAATGGAGTCAACTAGGTTATGCTGACAGCTTTGTTTGAACTAATTCAGTTGACAGTCACTAAGGTGATGATTGTTTTACAAGATTTGTTGTTTATGGAGAATAGAAAAAGGAGATGCATGTTTTTCTTAAGAGTCTCTGAGAAAATGATACTTATGTTTACCATATGTCTCACTGGAAGCCAAAACAAGATGGGAAAACTAATAGATGCTTTGATTATTAAGTTATGGACCAACAAACCTGATATATAAAAGGTCCAAATATTCCTAGCTGGTGGCTATTTTTAAAAAAAAATATGTTTCGATTCCTTGTTTGGCATCTAACACTGGAAAGCTCAGATCTCATTAGTGATTTCTCAGATTTCAAAAATCTGCTTTCTGTTCTATCAGTCCAACAGCAGGGGTAACATGGAATCAGGCCATTCTCTGGGTAATTAAAACTACTTTCAGTTCCCCCTTGAATTGCCTTTTGCATAATAGAAGGTTATCTCTTCCAGCTAGGTCTTGTCATTTGTTATCTAAGAAGTCATTGCAAATGGTAGGAATGTTCAGGTAGGCCAGTGTGAAATGCATGGGTGTCCCTTGTCCCATTACCTTCACTAGTTAATAATCTAGGGAAGTGGTTGGTAAAGGCCAAAAGCCTTTTTTTTTTTTTTTTGCCTTTTCTGGGCCACATCTCTGGTAGTTTACATCCAATAATAAAATAAAATGAGATCATCGCAGTTCATTTAACAAATAAAATTTACCTGGAAATTAATCTAGCAAGAGAAAGACATTGAGAGTTCCTTGATTTAGTTCAGTTTAGTGAAACTTCCATTGCAATCTACTAGCCAACTCTAGCTCCTCAAGGCTGCTTTAAATTTGAGATAAAGAGAGGGAGGGGAAAAATAGTCTGCTAAGCCTAGCAAATCCCAAGGAAGATCTCAATACCTTTTAAGAAAAAAAAGCAGTTTAACTTATACCGGGTGAGATTAGGCTACTGCTCCTACCATTTTGTCCTATGCCTCAGTGACTAATCTTTAAATGGACCCCAAATATTAGAAAACATTTGAGAGATTCAAAGAAACTCATTTGAATGATCATCTAAAACAAGGTAAGAATTTTGAAGATAAAATGGGCAATTTTGGTTATCTAAAATTTTTTTAAAATTCTTTCACTAACAAATCTAATATAATTAAAATTAGAAAGAACATATGTAATGAGAAAAATCTCTGCCTAATTTTCTCTGATAAAAGTCTCCAAGCCAGATAAGGCTCAAAGTTATAAAACTAAAAGTCATTCATCAATAGATAATGGTCAGAAGGATATAAATAAGCAGCTTTCAAAGGAAGAAATCCAAGTCATCAACAAATAGAGCATAAAAAAATGCTCTAAATTACCTAATAATTAGAGAAATACAAATTAAAGCAACCTTGACATTCTACTTTATACCCATAAAACTAAGAAATATGACAAAAGAAGAAAATCACAACTATTGGCTAGGCTCCTGGAAAGAGACACACTACTGTATTGTTTGTAAATCTATAAACTAGTCCAGACATTCTGTAAAGGAAGTTGGAATTATGCCCCACTTTGACCCATCTATAAAAATGTTAGGCCTGTAATGTAAAAAGGTTAAAGAAATGGGGAAAGGATTTATATGTACAAAAATATTTTTGTCTCTTCTTTTTCTAGTCATGAAAAATTGGAAGCTATGGATCTATCTTCCCATTGAGGAATGATTAAACAAATTGCAGAATGTGAATATCATGGAATATTATTGTGCCAAAAGAAATGAACAGTTTCAGAGGAAACTCAGAATCCCTCTCTGAACTGATGCAGAAAAAAGTGAACAAAACAAGGAAGACAATTTTACAGTGATAACATTATGAAGGAAAAACAACTGTGAAAAACTTTCAACTCTAATATGGAATAACAAGTCATAAGTCAAGAAGACTGAAGATGAAACTTGCCATTCTCCTCTTGCTAGAGAGGTGATCAACTGAAAATTCAGAGAGAGATCTATTTTTAGGTGTGGCTGATATGAAAATTTTTTTCGCTTATGTTTCATTTGTTTCGCTTATGATGAGGACTTTATTTTTTATGATTTTTGTTGTTTTTCAATAAGAAAGGATATGAGATGCACAGATTATAGGTACATGTAAAATTAATTTTTAAAAATTTATGGAAAAAGAAATTTGAAGATCTTGTGCTGCAGGTATAGAAGGAGCCGTTTTCCTTTTCTTCTAATCCTGATATTACTATTGAATTCTGGACAAGTTGTAACCTCTCATTTGAGATTCATTTTTATTCCTCAATGTGAAGCACTTTATTCTATATGTGAAGCACTTACTACTAGGTTCTGTAAAGATAAAAAGGCAGAAACTAAATTGCCCTGGCCTACAAAAGCTAGCGATCTACTGGGGGATGATATTGTGTACATAAATAGGTATATGCAAAAGTCATTCTTTTCAGAGGTGGATGGACTAAATGGCCTTTTGAAGTTCTTAACAACTATCAACTCTATAATTCTGTGACATTATATGCAGAATAAAAAGTCAAATACATCAATGGTTCTCAAACTTTTGTTCTCAATATCTTTATGCTATTAAAAATTATTGAGGATCTATCCAAAGGGTTTTTGTGTATGTGGGTTAAATTGATAGATATTTATCATATTGGAAATGAAAACTAATTTTCAATTTGTAGATCTTCTGAAAGGATTTCATTGATGCCCAGGACTCTCTGGAAATTTGTGAAAATAGAGGCAGAGAACTCTTGAGACTCCGAAGTTCATGTTCAGACACTAAGTTCAAGGGCATACTCAAGTATTCTCTAAACTCTAGTGGATGAAAAATTCTTGGAGCCAGAAGAATTGTATTGTTGCTAAGGCAGACCAGCTCAGGACCCTAAATGTCAATTTGGGGATTGCTATCTATGAAAGGAAGTAAAATCACCAGTTGGGCTTAAGAAATGATATTGGGCTTGGGAAATATTATGGAATCAAGATTACCGATGATCAACTTGATTACTGGTCGTTTTGGTTCTAGAATTAACTTGCATGTTATCTTTTTAGTACTCTGATATTTCTATTTGGGTGATGGTGTTTTGGCAAGGCCTTTTTAAACTCTTAAGAAATTGGTAAAATATGAGGGATAGAACAATTCTCTTTCAGACTGGACTTGGAAGTCCAAGTTCCCAAATTTGAAGGTAGGACATAAATGCAAAGCATGGATCTAGGGTCCACCAATTGTTAGAGATTCTCAAACATGCTCAAGAAAAACTGAGGATCTAGTCATTTCTAACCAATCCTTTTAGAATTTATGCTTGTAATGTCCCATTTAAAGCATCACTTCTAGGGAACTGTTACACTTGAGCATTTTGATAAATGCTTGAGAATCTCTAACAATACTAAAAAATGTATTTTATATCAATCTTAAATAGTCACAGTATTGTGTATGGGCATGTGAAAGTAAATGGCAGCTGTGTCTTTTCTATTGACACTTCATTAGCTTTGAGTTGTTTGAAATGGATGCCATAATTCATCATACTTCCTTCCCTTTCACCTCCAACTTCAGCCACAGAAACATAGGTCTCAGGAGTGAGCAATAACTAATCAAGAAGTTAACTTTCTGTCCTTGTTAGGGTTGGATCTTTTTTGTTTTAAAATAATCCATCCCTTAAAAGCAGATCTGGTATAAAGAGCTCTTTCTCTTCCTATAAAAGGAGCTGAAAAGCCCACATTGTCATGTCAAAGTGGGCCCAAAGATTTAAGGTCAGACGAGATTTTAGAAAATCAAATAAAAGACGTATATTTCCAATCTGACACACTCGACCTATGATAAGATCCTTTCTTGAATTTTAGCATCTGGGGCTGCCTTCCACAGCCAGATGAGCTTCATTTACGGATGGTTCCCTGTAGAGTCATCTGTATGGGAAACAAATGAATGATGTCCAAGATGAATGGAAGTCAGGGGAGACCCTAAGCCAGTGGTTCTCAAAGTATGCTCCAGAGAATGCTGGGATTTTTTGAAACCCTTTCAGAGAATTCTACAAATTCAAAATTTGTTTCTATTTCTAAAGTGGTAAATATCTACAATTATAACTGACATAAACAAAAACTCTTTAGACAGATTCTCAATATTTTTTTAATAGTGTAAAGATAGTGAG
Source organism: Sarcophilus harrisii (assembly GCF_902635505.1). Taxonomy (NCBI): domain Eukaryota; kingdom Metazoa; phylum Chordata; class Mammalia; order Dasyuromorphia; family Dasyuridae; genus Sarcophilus; species Sarcophilus harrisii. Next base: position 27,209,784 of record NC_045431.1, read on the forward strand.
AACAAAAGTTTGAGAACCACTGCACCTAAGCTGACAGGAGTAAGCAGTGGAGTGAAAAACCTACCCAAATTACAACTTTTCTTTTGGCTTAACCCCTTCCTCAACAATCCATTAGTGACTATGGCTCCCTTGTGACTTTGCACGGTCCTGACATCCCCTTCCCCATGTCCCGGAATCCTCTGAGGACGAAGAACCAACAATCAGCACTTTGAAGCGATCCTTCAACTACCCCGGCACCAGAAACCCATCCCTGAACATGCTGCCAAAATTAATGCATTATATAAACAACATATGGCTTTTCCACAGATGTGGAGATGGGATAATTAGCAGTAACCCTCCGATCCACTCCTCCTTCCTTCCTTTTTTTATCCAAGTTTTGCATGTTTACACGGTGGTCCGTGCTATTCGAGAAATACATGCTGTAAATAATATAAAACAGTAGGCGATCCCAAATCAGTCATAACTGGGATTGGGATGCTGTGCATGTGAGTGGTTACACAAGGTTTCCTTCCCAATTACATTGTGCTTTGGCTAATGTTGAAATTAGTTTGAGATTCTACATATGGGCAACAGGGCAAAGCAGTCCGAAAACTTGCTAGGTGGCAGGAGGAAGCTCTTAAAACTGGGAGGGACCGGGAACGTCAGAGAGCACGGATTCAAGGAAACAATCCTCCCAGCAGCATCCAAGTCAGGGAGAAGCTGCTGTTGAAAACCTCTGGGTTTCCATTTTTTTCTTAGGGAAAAAATAACAATTTTTTAATGGATAACCTTCAAGGATAGAATCAAGTTGGTGATTCTAACTTGAAAGCACATTTATGACTCGACTGAAAAAATTAAATTGTAAGGCCTTCCTTCAGTGGAAAACACGGTCCAAAGTTTCTAACAACCCCCATTTCTGTCATCTCTTAAAACGCCGCAGGAGTACTGACTCTCATGTTGGACCTGGAATTAGGAAAACCCGAGTTTAAAACCTGCCACTTCGGGACTGAGTGACCCCCTGCACTTCATTTCAGCTCTTTGGGCCTGAATTTCCTTATCTATAAAATGGGGGTGATAGCATCTGTATTAGCTACTTCACCAAGTTCAGATGAGATAACAGATGTAGAACATTGCAGACCTTTCAGCACTATATAAATGTCAGCTCTCATTATCTGGGATTCTTACTCAAATCAATTTTCAATTAGTTACTGGCACAGCAAGGTATTTAAGCCGTGCCAAAGTCAATAGTCAGGCATCTGGGTCTGCAGCTACCTGCAGTGCTGGAAAAGGGAAACAGAAAGAAATGAGCATTGTGGGACTGTCTGGGCTTTTCCTTCTCTGTCTGTCTCTGTCTCTTCATATCTCTGATTCCTAGATTCCATACAAACTAAGAATTTCACTGTAATTGGAAGCAAAAAAAAAAAAAAAAAAAAAAAACCATATAAAAATAAATTTTAAATCCCCAAACTTGAAAATGAGAATCACAGAATTTGAGATTTGAAAGGAAGGTTGGTAACAAATTTGCCCGATTCCCCCCAGTCCTCCCTGTGATAACATCCCCAGCAAGGGGCCAAAGCCTCACTTGAAGGCCTTCTAAGGTGGGGGGAACAGCCCAGTCTCCTTCTAGACAACTCTAATTGTTAGGAAGTTTTTCCTGGCGTGGGGCCTAAATTTGCTTCCCTGGATCTGCTGCCCACTGCTCTAGTTTCTGCCCCATTGGGCCAAACAGAACGAGTCTAATCCCTTTATCATATGGCAATCCTTCAAATGCTGGCACACAGGAATCAAGGTCCCCCTGAGCCTTCTCTTTTCTATTCTCTCGACCTATTTTCTAGGAATGCTTTTTATTAACAAGTAGAGGCTATAGTTGGGTGGATCCAATCCAGATTGCAGAGTTTCCTTAGAGATTTTTTCTTGATTCCTTATAGAAAAGTAGGAGGCAAGTGAATAATCAAGAGAGAAATGTCCGAATCATATCAGGGAAACTAGCTAGTGGAGGCAGAGGTGTGTTTGTTTGCATGTGCCCTGGGTATTTATTTGCCTGAATAAAGTACTATATTCACTTAAAGTCAGCTTAAGAATCTGGCACAAAACCCAGATTTTTAATTAACAAACAATCTAAGCGAAAATAAATGGAACTTAAAACACCTGAATAAGCAGGATAAGCATGTGCAGCTGTCCCTACAGGTGTGCTGCTGGGCAGTTCCCCTTCTTCCCAGCAATGCAGAAGAGCAGCGGATCTGTAGACAGTACCTGGCACCTCGTGGCCCTCAGGTAAGTTTTCCTCAGTGAGGAGCGTCTTTAGGGAATTGTGCAGGTGGGCAAATAGCCATGTGTGGTCTGGATGCAGCGGGGACTGGTTTTTCAATGTCTGACTTAGAAAGAACCTGGGAGGGACTTTGTAACTCAAGGAAGTTCCTTGAAATATCCAATAATAACTCCTCAAACTCATAAGTGCTCAAATATTTCATCTATATGAAAAATAGCCTGTGCAGAGGGACAGAGTCGGCTGTCTCCTGGAGTCTAGGAATGATCAGAAGTAATTCTGGCCCCTCATGTTTCTTTCTCACCACGCTCCAGTTAATGATCACTGAAGCTGGATCAAGGAAAATGGAGAGAGGGAGGAAGACTAAATCATGATGTGGCCATATTTCTTTCTCTTCATGGAGCCAGGAGTGCAGAAGAAAAGAATGATGAATTTCCAAAGTTGCTATGTTCTCTTCTCCATATACAATATATTTTCCCGTAGAAATAATGCTATAAATACAGTTTAATTCATATATTAGACTATCTAATACAATGATGGAGTAGAAGTCTATGAACAATTTGGGAGGGTTTCTAGTATAACTAAAGTGGGGGAAAAAAATCTTTTTGCATTTGTGCTGCAAAAGCATTCAAGAATTATCTATTAAGAACCAGAGGGATTGGATAGATTCCTAGGTGGGATTCCATATACCATGTGGTAGTATCCCTTTACCCAAGTTCATTTAGCCAGCAAATGGCAAAGCCGCTGAAATTCAAATCTTTGTTCTCCTATTCCAAATCCACTGATCTCTCAGCTAGTGTAATAGCTACAGGGGTATCCCGTCTCCAGTCCTGTCCACAAAAAAATTAATTCAAGTATTCAACTAATATTAACTAATTAATCAAGTGATTAATATCAATATTAATTATAGAGCAAGTGTTCTTACCCTTTTTCTGGATGATGAGCTCCTTTGGACAATTTGGTAAAAGCTATAGAGCTCTTCTCAGAATAATATTTTGAGTGCATAAAACTTAGAGGACACCAAATACATTAATTTTATTGAAATAAAGTAATGAAAATATGTTATTAAAAAACAAGTTTGTAGACCCCCAACTTGAAAACTCTTGCTATAGAGTGAGAGGCTTTCAAAGGACAGATAAGGTAAGTCCTAAATTCATATGTCCAGGTATAATCTCTCTTCTAAACTACAGATCTGCATTGAGCCAGTAGACATCTCCCCCTGGATATCAGGCTTCTGAAACTACATGCCCCCAAAAGAACTCTGTTTTTCCCACAGAATCATTCTTCCTTCATTCTTTTGAGAATAACACTATCCTTCCAGCCACAAATTTGGAATCGGTATCCTTTTGTTTCCCTCTTCCTCACCTATATCCAATCACCAATCGATTGTTCTTCCTCAACCTCTCACAAATATCCCGCCTCTTCACTCAAATAATTTCTTCTTTGGTTCAGATATTCTTTCTTATATTAATTCAATCTTCTCCTATTTGTTTCCCCTACTTCCAAACCCTTCCCTGTCTATTTTATGGCCAAACAGCTGCCAAATTGATATTCCTAAGTCATAGATCTGTGCAAATCTCTCATTTCCCTGCTTGAAAGTCTTCAGCTGCCTCCCAGTCGCCTCTAGGTTGAAACACAAAATCTTAAGCCTGACATTTAAAGCCCTTTACCATATGACTCCCTAAAATGAGCTCTAAAGACCCCTTCTGAGTCTTTTTTTTTCTTACTAATAATCTACTTCTTTATTTATATCTAGATTGAATTCTCTATGTTCCAGAAAAGCAGGTTCCAAGTCTACGTCGTTGGACACCAGTCAAATTGTTTTGTTTTTCCTGCCACAATCTGATCTGTTTACAGAGCCAGTGTCTCTAGGGTTCTGTTCATAGGAATCTCTGATTAGCCTTTCTCTTAATTATAATCACTAAACCCCTTATTCAGTTATTTTTCAGGGCTCAATTCTTCCTAGCTTTTTTCTAAACTATTTCTTTAAAAAAAACAAAACAAAAAAAAACCTCATCCTATTCTTGCTTTTAAATCTTTCCCACTGGTCTGTTTTCTACAAACCCTCTGCCCTGAATTAGCCCATTCTTCATAGTCTCTAGTATGTCTCACAATGAGAGCACTAGAAAAACTTTTGATGTGCCAAGGGGAAAAGGGCTGTTTTTAAAGAACCAAAACACAATTCTTATCCCTACAATTTAACTAAAAAGAACTCTTTGCTCTTTAGAAGTCTATCCCCCTATTATTAACCCATTTGTCCCAACTAAAAAAAACAAAAACAAAATTTTTTTTTCCTTTTTTCTTGACATCCCATAGATCAACCCTTAATATCTTATTAGAATACCACTTATAGATTTCAAATTTTTCTTTACAATTGTAAATATTCATTTACAATTATACAATAACTATTCATTTACAATCAATTACAATATTAAAGTGGGCAGGGTAAGTGTTATTCCCATTTTACAGATGAGAAACCTGAGACTTAGTAATAAAACTAATAGTTACATAACCAGCAAGTTGCAGAGGCAGCTCTAGAATCCATCCTTCTGAGCAATCAATCATTGCTAACCCCCACCAAGCCAATCTGATACTGTTCCTAGCAGGAGTTTCCCTATCTTTTTTTTAAAGAATCATGAAATACAAATACACCTGAGAAAAGATGAGCATCCTTTTTGCTTTGGGAAATCCTATACTGTCTTCCCTGAAACTTTAACAATTTATATTTACATTTATTAAATTTATAAAATGTGCATTTCATTAATTTACATCAAAATATATTCATATTATATTTATTATATAAAATATGTTAAAATTATAATATATAATAAAATAGCATTTTATTATATATGTTAAAATTATAAAATATATTATAAATGTATATATAAAATATAAGATTTTATATTAAAAACTAGCTTTGCCAAGAATACTCCAAACAGGATCATGAAGAATTGGACATGGCTGAAAGAATGACTAAACAAGGTTGACAACAACCAGGACGATGTTTTTGTCATGACACTCCCTAAAATATCTTTTGAAATGGGCCACATGCCAGATCACTAGCATTTGAGGATGAATAAATTTGTCAGTTCTTTTTCCCCCCCTTTTTTTGCTTGACCTTTGGAGGTCCAAGAGAGGCCTAATTGTAAAGGAAGCACTGAAAGGAGGGAAGGTCGATGTATGCCCTTCAGGACAGCAGTTATTTTTCTATTAGCTTTTATCCCTATGTTTTCCATAGAAGTGAATCCTTAATAAATATTGATTGAAATCAATTAAATAGAGCAACATCGAGACTAGGCATCTTCCGACCCTGTAGTCTACGGCCTATACAACTGGGTCCCAGTTAGTGCAAATAATGAATCCCATGAAACAGACATTGGAATTCACCCTCTTCAAAAGATAATTATGTTAAATTATATATATTATATTATGTTATAATTATATCAAATATAATCATTAGTTACAGCCCAACGAAAATATTCAGGGCAAATTCAAATAATGCAACCACTTCAGGGAATTCATTATTTGCACTAATTGGGATTTTTCTATACCTAACATCTGTAAAAATTGCAATTTCATATGTCCGGCCCTTGAGATTCAAAGATGTTTGATGTTCAACTACACATCTCTCTCCCCAAAGTAAAATCCTTCATGATAAAATCGATGCGGTAGCCCAGTAGCAAATTACATGCTATACAATTTATCCCTCCAAAAAAATTGCAATTTCTGGTTCTTATTTAAAATCTATACAAGGGAACAGCTTTATGTGAAATACACTAACTAGAAATGGGAAAACTTGACACCTTCTGGAGATGTTAGTTCTGCTTTTTACAAAGGAATAAAAACATTTCATATCCTCTTTTCGGCGTCATACCACAATGAGAAGAAAAAAGAAATCTAAATTCTGTTGGTTTCATTCTGGAATGCAAATGACATGCACCATCCTCCCCACCAGGGCCCAATGAGCACTCTGGGGAGATGGGGATGTGCCAGGGGAGAGGAGCCGGCCTGAAAGAGCCCAAACAAAAAGTGTCAGGCCGGAGAGCAGCCCTAGGCAGCTTGGGCAAGGGAAGGGTGATGGACAGGCCAGCGGTTGTGCACCTACAGACACCTCCCTGGGACAGGAAGCTCTCGGCCCTTCTGGTTTGATGCTGGGAGCCGCAGGTGCAGCTTACAGATGGGAGGTTTGGGTGTGGGCATGTGCCAAGTGCATACAAAACTCAATTGAGGGGAGCCAATTTTGAGACCACAGCCTAAACTAGCTGAATATAGATGCCGGAGGATGCTGGAGGATTGGGGTACAAATGAAGAATCTCCGAATGTTTTACACCCCAAACTCTGCCGTCTTGTTTTTTATTTCCATAGTTAATTTTCTTTTTCTTTTATGTAAACATATTTAATACAATTATCTTACTGCATAAGGAAAATCAGGTGTCAAAAAGGAAAGAAAATGAGTAAGAAAAAATGCAAGTGAACAATAACAAAGAGTGAGAATGTTCATAGTACATTTTCAAAGGAAAGTATGGCATCAATAAAACAGGAAACGAATATATTCCATAGGATCATAGATTTAGAACTGGAAGATTAATAACTGAGAAACCACTGAGGGATACTTCATTTTACAAGTGTGGAAATGGAGGCAACTCTCCTGAGCTGATTCACCTAAGGTAGAAGGGATTTGAACCTAGGACCTCTGGCTCCGGATCCACTCTACTGAAAATTGCTGAAAATTTTGTCAGTATTGTTGCCAACTGGGCAAAATTAAAGTCATTTGCCTTACTATGTCATCTTGAGTATTTGAATAAAGCTTAAGATTTCAGAGAAGCAGGAGAGAAACATCTTAACATTAAGACAAACCCAAATTTCAAGTGTGAAATCTAGCCTACTCTATTATTACTTTACTATTCAATCTTTATACTTCAATAATTTATTCACCTAGCATCTATTGTGAAACAATGATATTCTGCATCCTGGGGATTGGGGCAAGAAAAAATACAAAGGTAAAACCCAGCCATCCCTGCCACTGTAGCTTTCATTCTACTAAGAGGATATAACTTATAACATTTAAACAGATAAATAAAAACAGAACACTTGAAGGGGGGAAAAGTGATTTAAATCAAGTGAGAATTCTTTATGTTTTTTTCCAATGTTTTTTATCTTTAGTAGTGTAATAGAACATCATCCTAGGGTTGATCCCTACATTACAGACTTTCCATATTACAGTGAGATAGATGACTGATGATCTGACCCACAGTGGTATCATGAAGAGTTTCATGATGAAGCTTTATTGCAAGCCAATCAAATTCAACACAAGTAATATTGGTATCTAAGATACTAGAACTAAAGGCTTTGATTCTTTTCTTTTGATTTTTAAACTATTCTTGAATCTTGAAAAGAAACACCATTTTGAAAGGGCTCTGAATCCCTGATTATTTTTTTCTTTAGCTCCTACTTTATCTATGGGTAATGTACTTATAAAAATGAGATGATTCAAGATAATTCAAATAAAACAATCAAATTTTTTTTTAAAAAGAAAAAATATCTTGAAATCAAGATAAACACTAAAAATATTTTAGGGTAAAAAAAATGAATTTCTGACAAAGGAATTAAGAAAAAAATATAGCCTAGTCATGTCACCTCACAAAATAAGTGATTTTTTTTTTTAAAACTACCCCACCCTCTGATCATATTGCAATTTAACCTGTTTTTAAACAAACAAGAATTATTCACATTTTCTATCCTTAAAGCAAAATGCTCTTTGCTTGGCTAAATGACAATGTTCAAGCAATGCCTACCACAGAAGCATAAAAAACCCCTGGCAATTTTCCAGTTGAAATCCACCCTGCAGAATGTCTCCCAGCAAGCGCTCAATAGCCTTTTGGTGAACCTGCTGGCTCAGTGTATGCTTGAACAGGATCTGGAAAGAACAAAAGAAAAACTGATAGACATTTTCCTTTTTGTTAGTCTAGAGGAGTAGCACTCAGTTCATTGAAGCAAACTTTTCAGGCTGGAGAAGATGAAAATGTGTGACTGTGGAGCAAACCACATCACTTTGGCCATTGTGCTGAAATGTAATTTATCAGCATTGTTCCTCGGAAATTCAAGTAAGATTAGTGTTCTTTTCATTTATTGTCAAACCCCTGATGCATATAAGCTATGAGTGCACTTTAGAGTAACTGACACTTGGGAGCTCTAAAATCACTAATATTCTTCGCACTGTGACAGCTTCAGATCACACAGAAAGTCTTGAGATAGTCACCATACTATATTATTAGGGGAGAGGGTAGGGACAAAGTCACTCCAAATTGTTCCTAAGAGGCCGGTGTAATTTGCTAAGGCTATTCATGTTACCACATATTATGTGCTACCATTTCGCCAAAATTGGGGGTCCAGCTTGAAAACCATGATACTTCTAAAAAAGGAACAATTGTCTGTGTTTCGTTACTGTAGGGCCTCCTTGCAACTTTTTCTTAGAATGAACATTTCCTATTAAAAGAAAAAAGTGTTGGACATGTTACAAGTCCATTATAAGCAGTTGCAATACATTTGGCCTAGTTCAGCCCCTAGGCGTGGGGGGCGTGGTTTGGGCAGAAAAGGGCGGATGTGGGTATCCTTAAATGCCCTGAATATTTGGGGTTTGGGAGAGGGGGAAACATTCCCTCTCTCCATCTAAGGTTAAAGGATCATCATCTCTGATGGAGTCCCTCTGGGCCTGGAATCAACCCAAACTCTGATATGGCCAAATCTGGAAGACGGCCTGTCAATCGGGCAAAACCAACGGCCATTGGATGATGCCCTTTGATGTTAAGGGATCATAGTCTTTGCAAATGGGAAGGTAGAGGTCATCCAGAACAATCCCTTCATTCGACAGGTAGGAAAGCCAGTCTCACCCAGGTCTGTGGTCTCTTCTCTGTGGTCTCACAGCAGAATGGGATTTAAACTTGAGATATATATATATAAAATATAAAAATAAAAAATAAATAAAATATTGATTATATATTATATGATAGTGTTATATAAGATGTATTATTAATATTACATTATATATTATTATACATAATATATGTAAATATATAATATATAAAAATAATACATAATACATTGTTATTATATTATATATTATTATATATTATATATATTATAATATAATTTATATAATATAATATAATATAATATAATTATATAATATTATATAATATAATTAATATAATATATATTATTATACATAATATGTGTAAATATGTAATATATATAAATAATACATAATACATTGTTATTATTATATTATATATTATAATTTATATAATATAATTATATAATGTAATATAATTATATTATATATAATATAATTAATATAATATATTACATTATATATTATTATACATAATATATGTAAATATATAATATATATAAATAATACATAATATGTTATGTATTATTAATAATACATATTATATAACATATGTTATATATCATATAATATATAATCAATATTTTATTTATAAATAAATAATATAAATTAATATATTTTAGAGAATACATATATTACATATAGTATATACATATGTATAGCATATATATCTGTAGTATATATATAGTGTGTATATATATATGTCTGTGTATATTATATAGTGTGAGTATGTATGTGTGTATATATACATAGTCCTAAGTATAAAGCAGCTATACAGATTCCCCTGCCTAAACCAAGTTGAGGACACTCCAGCAAGCGCCTTAGTGAAGGGACCCAAAATGATTTCAGAAGGGATATTCCTGTTTCCCAACTACTACAGCAAACTGATTTCTCCATCAGCTGTCAGTCCTTCATCCCTGGAAGCTAGGCCTTCTGAATACAGACAAGGGGAACAAAAACACTGATAGGTTCTTTCCAATTCATATGTTCCATTCAACTGGCTGGTGCGGCAGTTTTTGCAAACCACAGAACCACAGAACTAGCCTTCCTTGTTCTTTAATGCTCTTTTTTTTTGCTGGTCCATTTTAAGTAGCTCATCATCTTTATTTAAATTTAGTCTGGAGCAGAACCAGGAGAACCATTTATATAATAACAGAAATATTGAATAGACAAACAACTTTTAAAAACTTAAGATCTCTGATCAATGCAGTGATCAACCACCATTCCACCCGACTGAAGATGAAACATGCTACTCACTTCCTGATGGAGAAGGGATGAGCTCAAGTTGCAGACGAGATTTACATTTTTGGATATAGCCAATGTGGGTATTTCTTTTTGCTTGACTGTGCAACTTGTTATAAAAACCTTATTTTCCTTTTCCTTTTTTTCTCCCAATGGGGGGAGCTGTCAATTAAAAAAAAAAATTCTTATTTAGTCTGATAGTTTTGTCTCCTTCAGCCCTTAATTGGAATATTTACGATATGAAATTATTGTTTCCAAACTTTTTGACGTGATTGGCAGTGCCCCCTGTCATCCCTCAGTTTCTGAGGCATAAAAGCAGCCAGACTTCTTTCTGCCCCATGCTGATTTTTCCCTTTTCTGAAAGCATACTACATAATTCATTATTCTCTAATTGTGCCAGATATATTAAAAAGATCAGTCTCCTGAGCTAGAATTGGGGGCAGAGACCCTTTCCTATTCTTTTTTTTTTCTACCACAGAACTGGGCAGGGGAGGCTTAATGGGAAAGGGCAACATTGAACACCTAGAGATCTGGATTTAAATCCTGTTCCTTGATGCCATGGGATAGGATCCTAACTTTGGAATTAGAAAAGACTCAAAAGCTATCCTAGTCCAACCTCCTCAATTTACAGATGAGGAGGTCCATGAAAGTGAACCAGGTAGTAAGTGGGGATAGATTGTGGTAGGATCATTGTCCATTTTTCTAAAACTTAATTTCCACCTTTGTAAAATTGGGACTATAACAGTACTAATATTAATGGTTAGCATTTATACAGACCGTTAAGGCTGAAAGTTTGACCCTCAAAATAAATAACAAACAAATGAGAAAAAAATTGTTGACCCTCATAACAATTTGGGAGATAGATGCTGCTATTATCTCCATTTTTTAAAGTAGGAAACTGAGGCAGAGGGAAGTTAACTGACTTGCTCAGTCTGTGTCACACAAATAGTTTCTGAAACAGAATTTGAATCCAAGCCTTCCTGATTTCAAATCCAGCACTCTATCTATTGCAACAGCATTACCTACATCATTGGTGAGAAAAGCATTTTGTTAAAGGACTTAAAACATTATTACTATTATTATTATCATAGTAGGCCTTCAATTAAACTTACTAATTATATTTTTCCCTCCCTCCCTGACAAGAATTGATTTTTTCCCCCTCTTTTCCAAATCAGTTTATTAACTGAATCTGCCTCCATTTTCAATCTGAGCTTCAGACAGGTTGTGGAGATCTGTAATTCTTCCTCTCTGGCCCCTTCCTAAAAGCAAAATTGAGAATAATGATAGTCACACCTTTTTAAAACTCTCTCTTTTTTTTAAAAAGCAGACTAAGCCAAAATCCGCCTTTGGGTGTGTACTTGTGGCTGCTGCTGGCCCTAAGGCAAAGCTTCTTACAAAGGACTAATTCTCTTTTGAAAGAAGTCTGGAGAAAGAGGCCCTTTTCCTTCTCTGCTTTTAAAAAATCTTCCTCTCCCACTTCTATCTGTGAAAGGACATCTTGTCCACTTTTCACTTTACATTCTCAGGCTGCTAGTGTCAAATCAGCTTTTAGGTCCATTCCAGGGAAACATTGACATTTGAAGGGTCTCGAAAGAAAAATGTCACTTTGGAGGGACATGGTGGAAAGTTCACGCAGTCATCCACTAGACAATGGGCTGTGTCACATACACACACACCCCAATCTTAGGGAAAGTTGCCAAAGAAATTGAACTCCTAGATTGTTTGTTGAGGAAAAATAAGAATTTATCCATTAACTAATTAGTGCTGCTAAGAAAGGGAGGGGTTCTTAATCTTTGTGTTATGGACCTTTTTGCCAGTATGGAAAAATAATAATTAGTAAATAATGTAAATGCCTAAAGTAAGATTCATAGGATTTACAAAAGTAACTGATTAAACCGAAATATAGTTATCAAAGAATTTTTAAAAACAAGATCCCAGGACCCTAGGTTGAGAATCTCAGTCCTAAAGGAAAGGGTTCACTTGGGTCTTGCTGCTAATTATTCCTTCTCTGAACTAATCCATCTTACAAATGGTTCCCCGGAACCCAGATTTTGCAAAAACCAACATCACCAAGGATTATAAAGACAATCTTCCCATCCATGTAATGGGAACATAATGGGGACAAGAGGACATTGGTCATTGAACAGTCTTTTAGACCATCACAGTCAAATATAAATAATATCATCCACAGCATGACATTTTGTTTCTTTTTGAGCACAGTAGGAATATAGAGTCTGAAGGATCTATTTTAAATATTTGAAGGAAAGACTATCCCAGAATCATTTCTACTAGGTTCTGAACAGTACCATGAAAAAGGATAATCCAACAAAAGTGGGCATAGGAGCAGAGTGGGGGCAAGAGAGCCCTTGGGCATCAGAGGGCTGGGGAATCCTGGCTTTGCTCTTCCCATCTGTGTAGCAGGTGACTTCCCCGCCCAAGCCACAGTTTCTTCACCTGTAACGAAGGGGTTACTCAGTGGCTTCTCCGGTCCCTTCCAACTCTTAACCTATGATGCTGGAAGGCAATTGTGTGTCTATACCAAAGTACTTTTGTTAGAGACTGGTTGACAATAAAGTGATTATCCCTGAATCCATCTACACCTTACAACACAGCCAAAAAAATACAGTGGGCACCCAATCACAAGATTACAAATGAAAAGATGGTCTCAGAGACCATCCAATCCAATACTTCCTTTTCATAGTTGAAAAAAATTAGAATCACTTATCCAAAGATCTATGTAGTGATTCTGTGGGGGAGAGTCAGTGGATAGAGAGGTGGGCCCCAAATCAGGAAGACCAGAACCTTCAGACACTTTCTAGCCATATCATCCTGGACAAGTCATTTGAATTGTTTCCCTCCGTTTGCTCCATTTCAAAATGAGATGGTAATAGCACTTAACTCAGAGAGGAGTTGTAAGGATCAGATGAGACTTAACACAGTGCCTGGCACATGGTCAGTATTATATAAAGGTTTATTCCCCATTCCTTCTTCATCTCAGCTGGGATTTGAATCTAGAATCTCTGTCTTGAAATTTAGTAAGCTGTCCACTACCCCAAGTACCATTTTCTTTGTAGGAATTCTCCCCTTATCCCAACTCTGCTCTAACTCCTTATATGTGTGTTAGATATTGATTTAGAGAAATATGGATGTAGGTATATACATATATACATACATGTCCAATATGTTATGCTTTAATAGTATATGTGTATCTTTGTGTGTATTATACATGTATGTATGTGGGAATTCTCCCCTTATCCCAGCTCTGTTCTAACTCCCTAAAAGTGTGTTAGATATTAATTTAGAGAAATATGGATGTAGGTATACACATACATGTTTAATACGATACACTATAATTGCATATGTGTATCTTTGTATGTATTATACATGTACATATTATATGTATATAGATTACATATACAAATGATTACATATATACAAAGTGCACAATTTTGATGTCTCCTATTCAGTGAAGGCAGGAACACTAAGATCTCCTCAGGTTTCTTCCCTCTTCTTGGTTGTCACCATGAATCATTTTATTTTTGATCTATAAGCATTTAGTTTCTCTTCCTCCCAAAATGAAAAAAGAGAATAGAAATAAACAAATATAATCAAGTAAAACTAATTTCCGCACTATATCCAATTTTTTAAAAAAGTCCTTTACCCCCTGAGTCGGCGTCTCTCTACCAGGCAGGGCTGACATGTTTCATCGTTGGTGCTCCAGAACACTCAAGTCCTCCCAGCACCAGGCCCGGCCATCAGTTCCCCCCACACCAGCTTGTATAAACATATTACTGTCATTTACAACACTATATGACATATGCCTTGGAGAATTTCCCCAAAAAATGCATTATGTGAAGTCTGAGGGAGAACTTTCTTGGAAAAAAAATGGCTTTTAATTTAGACCTGCATTCCCTGGTTGAAGAAAGGGAACAAGAGATAGTCAGGTATGAGTGAGCTAGGGCTTGGCAGTAGAAGACCATAGGGCACGTTGGTGGAGGGGTGATGGGGAATGGATGGAGCTGTGGGCATGGAGTCAGGAAGACCAGGATTAGAAATCTGGCCTCAGACTCTCACTAGCTTCAGTTTCCTCATCCATGAAATGGGGAAATAGCAGCACCCATCTCCTGGGGTTGTTGTAAGAATCAAATGAAATAATACTTGTAAATAAATAAATAAACAAACAAACAAATAATGCTGTGAAGTACTCAGCCCAGTGCTCGGCACACACCAAGAAATACATAAATATTAGCTAGTTACTGTAATTATTATCTTATTTTAAGGCATTATCAGCTAAGTGGAGGGGAGTAGGGAGCTACAGAGACATTCAAAGCCTCTCCATCAGGCAAGGGAAGAATCTGTGGGAACCACTAAAATCTTTTAAGTAGTAGAGTATTGGAGCTGGATTTAGGAAGATCTGAGTTCAAATTTAGCTACACTGGCTGTGTGACCCTAAACAAGTAATTAGACCCATCTACCTCAGTTTCCTCATATGTAAAATGGGGATGATAACAGCACCCATCCCCCAGAATGGTTTCTTTCCTTCCTGTGTATGGGAGATAACATTCTGACAGAGATCAAAAGGATGAGACTGGAAAGGGGAAAGAAGGCAGATTTCTGCTTGAAAACCTCCAGTAATGGGACAGTGTTCTTGATCCTCCATCCTTGAATCGTGGGGCTTCTGTCCCTCTCCATCTGAGCCAAACAGGGTGCGCCAGGGGGCAGAACATGCCCCCTTATCTCTTCCTTGGGGTGCTGTGGGAACACTAAAACCAATCATACACTATGTATTTAATATGGGGATCCCTCCAACTGCCCTCTTCTCTGTCAAGGTCAAATGCAACTGCCCCACCTCTGCTGGTGGGTTCCCACCCGGGATAGAGAGGGGGCCAGTGTCCAGTTCGCCCAGTCTCCAACCAGTCATTATATAGCCGGCCTTCTAGAGTAACACCGTGCCCGAACATGATGCTTAACCCGGCCCTGGAGATAAGCCGGCTCAGGTTTCTGCTAGCTTGGTGTGTTTGCTCGTGTTCCACTGGGGAGAACAAGGGCCAGGTTGGTGTTCTCCTTGCACACTGTTCCTCCTTCATAACCAGGAGCACGCAAAAGACTGACTAAAAAAGCTCCTGCAGCAGCAGCCCATCTTTGGGGAGCCTCAGGGAGGGAAGACAGCGGCATTGTGTTTTTCTTTTTTAAAGTGGGGAGAGGCTGGCCCTGGAAATACTAGGCTAACAAGGTAACTGTACAAATGTTTATGCACATATTGGATTTAACATATATTTTTATCATGTATAACATAGATTACTTGCCATCTAGGGGGAAGAAATTGGAAGACAAAGTTTTGCAAGGGTCAATGTTGAAAAATTACCCATGTATATGCTTTGAAAATAAAAAGCTTTAATAATTAAAAAAAAAAAAAAAAAAAGAATATGCTAGTTCAGAACCTTAACTTCAAAGTCAGACAAGATACCAGAAAAACTTAAATAATCAAAATCGAACAATGGTTTGTGAGTAATAACCAAAAGGCCTGATGAATCTCAACATCACATAAGAGCAGACCGATCCCTACCTATCAAATTCCCTGTCAAAAACCTATCTATCTTTCAAGGATGACCCAAAGGCCCTCTTTTCTACGAAGGCTTCCTTGACCATACTTATCTACTACTTCGGTATATGGTAGGCATTTAATAAATAAATAACATATAAAATAAAAAATATAAACTTAAATACATAAAAATAATATAATTATATCATATAATAATAATAACAAAATAAATAGGAATTGAATGACTGTATGAATCACTCCAGGAAAAAATAACCTCTCCCCAATAACGTTCTGTGTGACAATCAACATTTATACGATGCTAAAGGTTCACATATGTGTGTTTATGAATACATATTTTCTCCTCTCATCTGCTTCACACAATCACCAAGGGAAATGATTACTAAAGTTTTACAAATGAGAAAAATGAGGGTCAGAGAGATTAAGTTAATTCCCAGAGTCACACACCTGGTAAATTGTTATCAGTTTGGGGGCTTTTGGCAGACAAGATCTCCCTATCTTTCCCAGATTGGACATATAATGACTATTCATAGGCCCAGCCCAAAACTGATTAGCAGGGAAGCTTTCCCACCTTCCATTTCCAAATGGCCAAGTCTGCTCACCTTCAGCTGGATTCTGTTCCCAGGGGATTCACCTTAGTGACTGATTGATCAGGACCAGGTCACCCGATCATCTGTAGCCCTACTTTGGGTCAGATATAAGAGAGCCACTAGTCTCAATCTCCAGTGGCCCTGACTAGTGATGGGTACCATGACTCCTAGCCCCCCTAGTAAATCCTACCTCTCTGGTGAGAACTAATTCATCACTTTTTCTACAACACGCTGTCCTTGTATAAAAACATATCTCACATTGAAGGTACTGTCGTTATTTGTATTTGTGTCAATGGAGCTCTGAGCGTAAGGTACACAAAAATCAAAATACTTATGAAAGTAATAGATATCTTTTTGTACATGAACACAAATGTGTCCAAACTTAAATGAGGATACAGTCCAACAGAAAAAAAAAAAAAATCTGACAATGCAAATGAGCTCATTAATAGACCATAAATTAGCAGAATATCCAAATGTGTTATGTTAATAATAATAATAATACAACTGCAAAAAGCAATTTTCCCAATTTCTTCTACATTGGCCTTAAATCTTATTTCCTTTTCTGGACTAACAATTTTAAAGAGTATTTGGAGACAATCCCCCAAGAGAGTAACAAAAATTATCGAAGGGCTGTATAAATTGGAAAACTTAAAGAAACAAGTATGATTTAGTGTAGGGAAGATAAAACTTGCTTCTAAATGCAGACAGAGCATTAATAAAGATATTGAACAGCTGTTGTCCAAACCCAGCAAGCCAGTACTAGAGGAAATTGCAGCTGGAGAGATTTACTTTAGATGTAAGGAATTATTTCTGAATGGTAAATGTAAACCTTTTGCCAGGAGTATCTTTGTCAGGAAGGACTTTTGGGGGAAAGAGATTAAAAAGGGACATCTGACTCTACTTGTCAAAAGTCCCTCTCCAGAAACCTCTTCACAATATAACCAAGAAAGCCCACTCTTCATCACAAATAAGCTGCCCCAATATGTATATTAGGGATGTTTTATTAAAAGAAAATCAAGGATGATTTCTATACCTTATAGCAAGTGCACCCAAATCTCATAATTAGCATTTATTAAAGTCACTGTTCCAGGAGGAAGTGTCTAAAGAGAACATATGTCCCAGAAACCAGTGTGGGACATAGCAAATTTGAGCCTACTCTATCTAAAAGGAGTATGGAAAGGACATGATGAAATGTCTAGGAGACTACAGAAAGGGATCTGGCCAAGAAGTCGCCTGTACTCCTCGCCAACACTCCCCAGGTCTTGGTCTTGCACTCTGTTAAGAGAACCTGTCAGTCTCATGAGGAGAAACTCAAAGCAGCCACTCACCTAACAGGTCACCAGGATTGATTGATAATTGATAGATAGACAGACAGACAGATGGATGAATAGATAGAAAGATAGATGGATAGATAGACAGACAGATGACTAGATAGATGGATGCATTTTGTTGTTGAAGGTTACTGGATAAACCCAGAGTAGTTAGTCAGGAGTCTGGTCTATCATTCACCTAGAAGATAGATGATAGATAGATAGACAGATGCATGGATGGATATAACAGCTTTAGGAAATGAGTGATTTGAGTGTTTACTGCTTGATTTAACTCCTTATTTATATTGCTTTGCCATTTGGTGTATATATTTATATTAATTTACTGTCTAAGGCATCTTTTAGCAAAATGTACAGGTATAACTTATTTTATCATGCTTTGCTAAATTGCACTTTGCAAATACTGAATTTTTTTTTTTTTTACAAATGGAAGGTGTGTGGCAGGCAAGTCTATTAGTGCCATTTATCCAACAGCATGTGCTCACATCACGTCTCTGAGTCACAATCACAATATTACACACTTTTTTGTTATTACATCTGCTCTGGTGAGCAGTGATTGGTGATCTTGGATGTGACACTGTAATTGTCTTGGGCATCCCATAAGACAACAAACTTAATCGATAAATGTTGCGTGTGTTCTGATTGCTCCACCAACTAGCCATTAATTAATTAATAGCTTCTAAGTGTTCAAGTGAAAGAGTCAATCGAAGTGACAAAATTTATTGTTATTTTATTTTATGAAATTGCCACAGCCACCCCAACCTTCAGCAGCCATTACCCTGATCAGTCAGCAGTCATCAACACTGAAGCAAGACTCTCCACCAGCAAAAAGATTACAAATCACTGAAAGCTCAGGTGTGATAGCATTTTTCCCAATAAAGGTTTTAAAATTAAGTTATGTACATTTTTAGACATAATAATATTGCACACAATAGACAATTGATAGTATAAACAAAACTTTTAAATATAAGTAAATAACTTGTGTAAAATGTACTGCCAAATCAAAAATTCACATGACTTGCTTTATTGCAATATTTGCTTTATTGTGATGATCTGGAAAGGAACCCATAATATTTCCAAGGTATGTCTATAGTTTGTTTCCCTGATTATGTCTTTTAATTGAGTCTATTTTTGCTTTTCCTTTGTTTGAGATCATGAATGCTATTCTGCCTTTTTTATTTCAGTTGAAATCTAATAGATTTTGCTCCAGACTCTTATTTTCATCTGTTTCAAGTGTGTCTCTTATTAACAGCAAGTTGTTGGATTCTGGTTTCTGATCTATTCTGGTATCCACGTCTGCCTTATGAGTGACTTCATCCCAATCATGTTCACAATTATGTTTGTGAATTGTGTATTTCCCTCTATCCAATTCTCTTCTATTTATCCTTTTTTTTTTTTTAACCATCCTCTTCTCCAAAAGAGGATATTTTGTTTCTGACCACTGCCTCCCTTGATCTACCCTCCCTTTTTATCATCCCTCCCTTTTTTCTTAGCCCTTTCCCTAATATGTAAGATGAATTTCTATACCCAACTCAGTGTGTGATGTGTGTGTGTGTGTGTATGTTTGCATTCTTCCTTCTTCGATCCAGTTCAGATGAGAATGAGGTTCAAACCTTGCCTACAAACCCCCCTCCCCACACCCTATATTGTAAACTCTTCTCTTTCATGTGAGATAATTTCCCCTATTCTTCCTTTCCTTTCCTCCCTCTCCCAGTACATTCATCTTTCTCATCCTTCCCTCATTATTCTGAAATCATCCCAACACAATATACTTAAATCCATGCCTTCTAAGTAGACTCCTGATAGCCCTAAGGATAATAAGATTCTTAGGCATTATGTTACCATTTTTTCTATACAGGAATATAAACAACTTAATCTTATTAATTTCCTTATGATTTTTCATTAATATTCACCTTTTTATTCTTCTTTTGGATTTTGTGTTTGAACATCCAATTTTCTATTCAGCTCTGGTCTTTTCACCAGGAAAGCTTGAAAATCCTCTGCTTCCCTTACTATCTCTTCTTCTCACATAGACTCCCCCACTCTATAGGATTACACTCAATTTTACTGGATAGGTTACTTTTGGTTGTAATCCTAAGTCATTTGCCTTAAAGAATATCATGATAACTGTTAAATTTGGGATGATTTTGACTATGGTTCCATGCTATTTGAACTATTTCTTTCTGGCTGATTTAAGTTATTTTCTTTTTGATCTGAGAACTCTGGAATTTGGATATAATATTCCTGGAAGATTTCACTTGGGATTTCTTTTAGGAGGTGACCATTAGATTCTTTCAATTTCAACTTTACCCTGTAGTTCTAAAATACTGAGTAGTTTCCCTTGATAATTTCTTGAAATAAGATATCTCTAGGGGATTTTTTTGATTATGGTTTTCAAGTAGCCCAACAATTCTTGAATTATCTCTCCATTCTATTTTTCTGATGAGTATTTCACATTTTCTTCTTTTTTCCCTAATCCTCTGACTTTGTTTTATAATGTTTCTTGATGTCTAGTGTAGTCAGTAGTTTCCACTTAGTCAATTCTACTTTTTAAGCAGTTTCTTTTTTTCTTTTCTTTTCTTTTCTTTTTTTAAATTTAATAGTCTTTTATTCACAGGTTATATGTATGGGTAACTTTACAGCATTGACGATTACCAAACCTCTTGTTCCAATTTTCCCCCTCTTACTCCCCTCCCCCAGATGGCAGGATGACCAGTAGATGTTAAATATATTAAAATATAAATTAGATACACAATAAGTATACATGACCAAACCGTTATTTTGTTAAGGAGTTTCTTCAATGAAGTTTTGTACCTCTTTACCATTTGTCCAATTTCTTATTTTTAAGTAGATCCTCCTCCATTTCTCTACCTTTTTTTTTTTTTTTAACCAAGATGTTAATTTTCTTTTCATGATATTCTTGCATTGGTCCATTTCTCTTCTGAATTTTTACCCTACCACTCATCTGATTTTTTAAAATAATTTTTGACTCTTTTTGTTTTAATCTTTTTCTTTAGCTTTCCTAAGACTTCTTGCTGGGCTTATATCCAATCTGATTTTTATTTGAGGGTTTACTTGTAGATATTTTCAAATCATTATCTTCTGAGTCTGTGTCTTGAGACTTCCTGTCACCACAAAAAGCTTTTCATGAGTAGGTTCTTTTTTGCTTGCTCATCTTTCCAGCTTATTCCTTGATTTTGGACTTTATGTTAAAATTGGCTCTGTGGTCATGGAATGTCTAGTCTAATCTTCCGATTAACATCCTGATGCTTTTTCAGCAAGATTTAGGAGCCTGTAAGTTGTCAGTGCTTTCAAAGTATTGTGATGGAGGGAAAGTTATGATCCTGGGAGAGTTCTAATCGGACCTCTTGGTCTGCATGCTAGTCCTAAACTAAGCGGCTGCTCTCCTTCCTGGAACTGCCCCTGGTTAATATATGATGGAGCTGCTAAAAGGCACCTGACCCTGCACTTACTGCTAGCACAGGGCAGCCTGAAATCTCTTTCTGATAGGGTATTCAGTCCCTTTCCATCCCTGGACACTGGGTGTTCCTAACCACTGCAACTGCTAATTCCAAAGGCTCACCACATTCTCCACAGTCCCCATCCCAGTATCCATCGGTCTAATCTGGCCTGGGCTGGAAAAGTAACTCACCTTAATTTAAAATGTAGCTTGATGTGTTTTTAAAAGTTGTTTAAAGGGTTATGCTGGGAGGCCTAGATAAAAATGCTCATTTTATTCTGCTCTCTTGGTTCCACCTCTTCACAACATCCATTTTTAATTGCTTTTTGGTTTTCATTTCCTCCATTTATATTGAATATATTGTCTTATTGGCTCAGCTTACTTCATTGCATTAGTTCACATAAGCCTTTCCAGGCTTCTCTGTATTCATCATATTCATCATTTCTTATAGCCGAGTAATGTTTCATATTCATGCACTTCAATTTGTTTAGCCATGCTGATGAATATCAATTTTGTTTCAAGTTATTTTCCACTATAAAATAAATGTTGCTATATAAGTACATTGGTCTATGGAGAGCCTTTCTTTTTGTTTAATGACCCCTGTAGGGGCACTTTTAACAGTGGAAGATGATTTTTAATTCTGAAGCAAATCATGAAGTCCATTTACTAAGTCAGAAAGCATCTGCTATTAACAAAAAACTGGTTTGGGGGAGAGGATTTTTTTTTTTTATGTTCAGATGCTTCAACCACTTTTCAAATCCTACTTTCTAAGATGCTAGTAGCATGGCTAGTCTTAATGGGTATCCACAAAATGAATAAGGAATCCATTCTTTCTCCCAACATCAAAGTTACTAATGACACTATATATAAAATTATATAACTGGACCAGTCTTTAAAACCCCTTAAATATTATAGACAAAAATTTCCATGTTGTCTTATAACAGTTACTTCATAATCAAGCTACTGCATGGTTTAATTGAAAGACTATTAGATTTGAAGTCAGAAAATATAGGCTTAAATCCTTGCTCATCCCTGGGTGAATTTAGGAAAGTCACACCCTCTCAATTTCTTCACTTGTTAAATAATATGTGAACTTAAATAATAATATCTGGGCTTAATAATATTTGAACTAATTTCAATTTGAAATTGAAAAATATTTGAAATGTTTGAAAAATGCCGCAGGACTGATGGCACTTGGAATCGTCCAAGTGTTAAACTGACATTCTTAAAATATTAAAATAATCTGAAAGAAAGCCTCCGGTGTCTTGGGTGGGTCTTTTGTGGAAAGAGTTGGACAAGAAGCAAAGATATGAATATGGAAGATGGAGGGCTTTGGGTGGGTGTGAAGAACATCAAGAGTTTAAGTTCGTCTGGTTGACAGTATGTTCGCTGGATGACGATAGGAAGAGTAAAATACAATAAAGTTGAAGAGGCAGATTGGAGGCAGGTTGTGAAGGCTTTCAATGACCAGAAAGTTTATGGATAGAACAATCCTAAAGGTAATCGGGAGCCACGGAGGTAAGATGGCACTGATATCTTTTCATCAGTTGTATTAAGGATGGATTGGGGAGAACAGAACTGAGGCAGGTAAACCAATTGGAAGATATGGTAGTAACTCAGTAAAGTGAGAAATAAGGGCTGTGATTGGGGGTAGGAGAGGGCTTAATTTGGGAAGTTTAAGGAAAGAAGAAAAGGTTTGGAGCAAGCTTTATACAAAGGGGTTCACAGCATCAATTAGAGAGAAGTGAAAGAATTGCTTCCTGAGGGAGGACTCCGTTGAGACTGAATAATGAACATTGCAATGTCACCAGTCAGACTATCTCCAGCTCAGACCAACATTATGAACAGGAAGGGAAGAATATGAGAAGATGAGGGAGGGTAATTATAGGTTGGAGGGTTAATTAAGTCTTTAAAAAGTCAACAACAGAGTTTAAAGCCTAATGGACTTTGCCTAAGGGCACTAATATGGGTTGGGGGAAGGGTCAACAGTCTTCCTCCAGGGACTACTAACAAGTATAGGACCTTGTGATGTTCTGCTGGTTATGACATAGAACAACCACCCTTGGCTGCAAACATGTCCCTTTAATTCCCTCAAGGGACAAGGACTAGACTCTCTGGGGGATGAGCCACTACCTGCTGGTGGAACTACTCCCTTAATAGATCTGTACCGTGGCCTTCTGCAGGACCATCATCTTCATCATTACCATCACCACCATCATCACTATCACCACCATCACCATTATCTTCATCATTACCATCATCACCGTCATCATCATCACCATCACCATCACCACCATCATCATCATCATCATCATCATCACCATCACCACCACCATCACCATCATCACCATCACCACCATCACCATCACCATCATCTTCATCATCACCATCACCATTACCATCACCACCCTCCCCCTTTGGGCCAGTTACTACTCTGGTCATCACCATTTAAGTGAACACCAACTTTATTCAATGAATAGGTGAGAGTGTGGAAAATTAGTTCACAGGATTTCAATGTGATGTTTTTAAAAATTAATGTACCTGTAACAGATGTTTTCTTGATGCCTTTTATCTCTCTTTACACCACACAACTTCTCCAGAATGAATTATCTCCTGTTAGAAAGAAAAACAAGCCAGCAAAAATATCTACTATAAAGGCTGTGACAGAGTATTCTTTCCTAGTAAACCTCCACCTCTCTGCTCTGTGTATAGGAGGAAATCAACATTTATTAAGCACCTTTTGTATCAGGCATTAGAGCTGAGCTCTAGGGAGAGAAAACCAGGGAAAAGAGAGCCCCTGGCTTTGCAGGCCAACAAGGGAACCCCTGCCCTCCTCAACAAAAGAGAGAACAAGCAAACAAATATGCAGACAAGCTCTCTACTGCCCAGGATCAATAGGAAGTGATTAGAGGGAAGGCTCTAGGATTAAGAGGGGTTGAGACTTATGGAAGCCAGGGAGGTGATGGGGTGGAGAAGAGAAAGTTCCAGCACGGACTTTGCTCTTCTGGCCTTGTAAAAAACCTTCAGGATTTTCCCCTGTCAATCAGAGTATTTCATTGGCACTGATGGACGGCAGCGTCTGCTGTTCCCGCTTAGTTTTTGGTTCTTTGCTATACATCTTTTGGCACATCCACCTCCCCTCGGGTTTTCCAGCTCCCTTTTACACAGTCTTCCTCCATCCGAATGGAAGCTTCTTGAGGGAAAGGACTGTCTTTTTTGCTGGCATTTATTTGTGTCTCCTGTGCTAGTCACAGAGAAATCTAAGGCCTTCAGCAATCTTCCCACAAACAATGGCCCTGAAGAAGCCCAGAGAAATTTCAAAACCCTCGGTCACCTTGTCAGAGTATGGTTTTAATCAACAGGTGGCTGACAGTCCCCTTCATTAACTGTCTTCCAGTCTTCCCCAACGGGACATTGGACACCTTTGGACCTGAGGAGCTCATCTTCTGACATCATTCTCTTTTATCATTTTAAGACCAGCTGACTATTAAGCAGGTATTAATTGTCTGGCCCCCCACCTCATAATGTCTAGATCAGTTTCCTGGACCAGACTCTTTGCTCTCTCCCCTCGAGATCTCCTGGACCCAGATAAGAAGCCTATAAAAATCCATGGTTTTTATCATGGAAGTTCTACCAGAGCCCCCAAGAGACCTGTTTCCCTCTGGCCTGACTATTTATAAGGTTCTAATGTACTTATAATGAAATATTAAGTATTCAGCTATTGCCAAAAGCTCCATAAGGGTTAGGACTGTGTCTTACCTAAAATAATTATCTCCCCAAATAGCTAGTACGGGACTCTGTACACAGCAAGTGCTTAATAAATGTTATTTTGGTTTAGATCAGTGAAGAAAATGCAGAAGGAAATGAGACTGGGGACAGTGCAGGAGGGGGAATGCCCATGACATGTTCCAGAGACAGTGAGATCAATATTTTGGCTACAACCAAAGATTCATGTGGGGAGAGTTGAAAATGTAAATAGAGGTTATGTTTTCGAAGGCTCTGAATTCCCAGGCTAGGATTTTGGACTGATTTCTTTCCTGGGAAGCCAGGGAAAGTCAATAGGTTGTGGAAAACTTTCCTTCTCATCTCACCATCCCTCCCTATAATCCTCAGAGGAAGCTGAGGTATTACGAATGAAGTATCCGTAGAATGGCATATTCAAGAATAAAAACACTTAAAAGTCTAAATCTGGTGAAGAGATTTGAACTGAAGCAGAATCACCAGCAGTGCTTTTTACCCAATCTCATCCTGGGCTTCTGCTTTTACCCCCCTTGCTAAGATGTTGTTGGTGTTCTAATGTCCTTTTTTTTTTTTTAATTTTAAAAAATATATCATATTTTATTTTCCCCCCAACTATGTTAAAGCAAAGCCTGGAGCTGACTGTGCCTCAGACCATGAGCTTCTTATTCAAAAATTCAATTTGAATTGAAGTAGAGAAAACCATTAGATTGTGTAGATATGACCTAAATAACATTCTTTATGAATATAAAGAAAAAGTAAAGAATAGATTTAAGGGTTTATATCTGATAGATAAAATATCTGAAGAACTATGAACAGAGATTCACAATATTGTGAAAGAAGCAGCAACAAAAATCAACCCAAAGAAAAAGTTAGCAGATAAAAAGATGGGATTCATTGGGAAAAAACCCTGATGTTGGGAAAGATGGAAAGCAAGAGGAAAAGGGGATGGCAGAAGATGAGCTATGATTGATAGTGCCATGGAAACAATGAGCTTCTAAATCATTATTGATCAGAGAAATGCAAATTAAGACAACTCTGAGGTCCTACTCCATACCTCTCAGATTGGCTGAGATGACAGGAAAAGACAATGATGAATGTCGGAAGGGATGTGGGAAAACTGGGACACTGATGCATTGTTGGTGGAGTTGTGAACTGATCCAAGCATTCTGGAGAGCATTTTGGAGCTATGCCCAAAGGGCTTTTAAGCATTTGACCCAGCAGTGCCATAAATGGATCTGTATGCCAAGGAAATTATAAAGGAGGGAAGAGGACCCACATGTGCAGAAAGGTTTGGAGCAGCTCTTTCTGTAGTAGTGAAGAACTGGAAAGGGAGCGTCTGCCCATCAGTGGGGGAACGGCAGGATATGCTGCGGTACCTGGAAGCAGACAGAAGTTTAGAAAGTCCTACGGACTCTAAAACATCTGCAGGCCTCCATTCCTGCATCTGGGAAGGGGAAGACCCCGGTTCCTAAGGGGGCTGACTTCCACCTGGAGCTGGAGAAGTTGTCTGAGGAGTTCCTGAAGGCCTGTTCCCGGAGAGCCCAAGCTGAGGAGCTCTCTGCAGCTGACTTCCACAAGCAGAAAAGGGAATGTTTTAGTCGGCTAAAGTCATTAAAGCACCCTGACAGGGCTGTTTTTCTAGGTGGCTGGGAGGGGGATTATCTGCAAGGAGATGAGCTCGCCTTGGAGTCCGCTCCCAGTGGACATCTGCAGGAGAGGAAGCGAGGTTCCTGAAGGAATTGGGTGTGATGGGTGGGACTTGCACACCCTCTGCCCAGACTGCCAAAAGACCGCACCTTCCGGGAGCAGCCCCGCAAAGGGCCAACTGGTGAAACCCGAGCCCAGTCTGGGACATTTGTGGCTTGGACAAACACAGCTGTCACTGGGAAGAGCTCTCGGGGACCGGAGGGGGCAGTCGCAGTCTGCCCGGCCAGGGCAGCAGATGGCAAGGCCGCCTTCTCCCCAGCGAGCTCCGGGGGCAGCTCCGGGACCTGGGCTTGTTCACCATTCCTGGGTGATGGTCTGGGCTGGAGAGTTCAGTCCTGGCCAATCCCAGGCTCTTCCCTTTGGAGTCAGGAATTTTCCCAGTGGCTCCCAATACATCCAATTGTCAGCGCCCCTCAGAGACACCATACACTAAACGACCGCTGCATCCGTCTTGATGTCCACAGGTAGTCAGTTCCCTTGGGACCTTCCATCTCTGCTGAAGGGCTGAGTAGAGAATTCTTCCCAAAGCCTCCCTTCAAAGAGGGCTTCCAACTTTTTCTTTCCCAGAGGTCCCTTTGGGCTGCCTTCCATTGGGCCTAAATGCGCACAGGACACTTTTCCTCCTTCTCCCCATGATTTTTTTTGAATGTTGTCTTCTCCTGTTGGATAATAAACTTTTGGAAGGTAGAAATTATCTTTTTTTTTTTTTTGTACATGCAACCCCCAGCATTTATCATAGTTCCTGACATATATTAGACACCGAAGAGATGTTTATTATCTAACAACTAGGCCAGAGACTTTACAAGAACAAAGGTTGGGGAGTAGATCTGTTGCCTACTGGGACATTGGGATGGTGATGTCAGGATGTGCTGGGCAAGGGGCCCTGTGATCTCCATAACTAAGGACATGGCAACTATTCCTGCCCGACTGGGCTCCTTGTGCCAGTCAGAATACCACCCCAATCCAAATGGTCCCCAAGCTGTCCCCCAATGGCAGAAAAGCCCTTTCTTCTTCTAGGGCAGCAGCTCTGCCCCTGCAAACAGTGAGCTGCCTGGGCCAGCATCCCACCTCACAGAAGCTCTGTCTGTGATAAATCACACATGGCCCTGGGAAAGGTCCAGTGGTCTCTGAAATCCAGCCTCCAGCAAGAATTATCTGATAGAAATGAACTGCCTCCGGACAACACTGCTGCGGACCCCTGCACCTCTTTGGGATTTCTTTTCCAGTGCAGACTGGCTTTGCTTTCAACTTCCTTGGTCCCTGGGAGGGTTCCGTACCCTCTGGAGCTCTAGCTCAGCTATCCCTCAGTTGGAAAGCTGCTTTTTCTTTGGAATGATTTGCCACTCTTTCCAGAAAGGACTTGGGTAGTGTTGGAGGGAACCTAGCTTTCTGTGGAAGGAGAGATCCCTGCTTTAATTATGGTGGGTATGTGTTTACCTGGAAGACCCGAGACCCCTTGGCTGACTTGGTAGAAATTCTGAGCACTGGGTGGGAGTAGGGAAAATCCTTATTTAGCCCCTATGGAAGAAGGAAACGGGCCCCTCCCCAGAGAGGTCTCTAAAGGAACAAGACTTTGTACCTTTCCCTTGAGGTGGGAAGGGTAAAGACTTGGTAGGTGGCCCGGAGAATGCTGAATGAGTGGCAGGCCCTGGAGAGGGACATCTGGGACAGGACTTATAACCTCTTAGCCACTTTACTCCAGATGACCCTGATTCCTGATGAAGAACTGTTCTCTTTGCCAGAAGTTCCTAAGCGTGGCCCATCAGCATCTCTCCTGAGGAGAAGAAATCTGATTATATTAGAGATGTCCTCGTTTATCCTGTGGTTCTTGGAGTTGCTCACCACCATAAACTACAAAGATCTGGACTCCTCTAGCTCATGGACAAGAGCACTGAGACCTGACACTTGGTCCTTCTGAAGGAGGAAGAAAAGGCTTGGGAACTCTAGCTTTTGTTCTCCTCCATATTTTTCTTTCCTTATGATAATTCCCAGGGGAGGAAACTATAACTTTTTGCTTCCCCTTCTTTTCCCTAGTATTGTACAATAATGATGTTTTAAGCAGAAAATCCTTGGGACCTTCCCACCAAGGGATGGGCTGTGATAAGACTAACATTTATCAGCATTTATTCCCTCTCCCAAAACATTTGAAGGCTCAGCCCCTCTCCCCTTTCCTCCTTTGTCAGAGATTAGCTTTCCCTAAAAAGAGACCCCCTAGAGTCTAATGGACTCAGCTGCCCTGCTGTCTAGGTACTGAAAGACACAAAAAATTCTAGTCATGGACAGAGTGGGGGACGTGGTTGGTTCCTGGAGACATTAAAGTCATCATGTCCTTCACTGTGTCCTATTCTGACCATCAAACACGTTTCCAGAGAAAGACAAAGGGGATCATGGCTGGAGAGCCCTGTTTTTGGTAGCATATTCTTACTGTGAGGGTTGTTAACTATTAACAATTTGTAAATGCCTCATTTCATTCCAATACTGAACCTGAACAAAAAGCTGCTGACGCTGAGAAAACAAATATTTTCTTGGCTTATTTCATTGCCCTTAAGGTAAAATGGGACAGTTAGGTGACACAGTGAGAAAGTGCCAGGACTGAAGTCAAGAAAACTCACCTCGAGTTCAAATCTAGCCTCAGATGTTTACTAGCTGCGTTATCCCTGCTTGCCTTAATTTCCTCATCTGTAAAATGAGCTGGAGAAGGAAACGGCAAACTACTCCAATGTCTTTGCCAAAATAAGCTCCCAAAAGGTAAAATAGTTAAATAACAAATAAAAATGGAAAAATGTAATGTTCTTATAACTATATTTTTTTAAAGTTTTATTCATGCTATTTTTTCTGTTGTTTTAAACAAACCTATTTTTTCATCCAGCTAAAGCTCAATAGAGCTACTGAAAATGTTCCTATATTACTTTGGAATCAGAATATTACAGCTAGAAAAGACTTCAAAAATCATCTACTCTAATCTTCCTCACTTTACAGATGAGGAAACAAACACAGGTGAATAGCAATTAGGCCAAAGTCACATTATTTTGCAAAACTGGGATTATAATCCAAGTAGAAACTCAGTAGTTAATCTAGCACCTATCAGATTGGCTAAAATGATAAAAGGGGAAAATGACGAATATTGGAGGGGACATGGAAAAACTGGGACACTAATACATTGTTGGTGGAACTGTGAATTGATCCAACCATTTTGAAGAAAAATCTGGAGTTATAAAATTTTGACCTGGTAATAGTGGTAATAGTTTCCCAAGGGGATTGGGGAAAAGGAGAAAGAATCTATATGTCTTTAAATATTTGAAGCAGCTCTTTCTAGTGGCAATGAACTGGAAATTTGATGTGACGTCTTATCAACTGGCAAATGGCTAAACTGGCTGTTTTTTATAATTGTGGTTTCCTATTGGACTGTAAGAAATGAGCAGCAGGTTGATTTTAGAAAAACAATACAAGACTTGAATAAAATAATAATGAAACAAGCAGAATCAAGAATATTACATACAGTAATAGCAATATTGTTTGAAGAATAACTATGAATAATTAAGCTACTGAGTATTATAAATATTCAAATCTACTACAAAGGACCAATAAAGGAAGATGCTATCCACCTCCAGAAAAAGAACGGAAAAATAGAAGAATGGTTTTATATACATATACACATTCATATGTATACATACAAATATTAAATGTGTGTTTGTGAAATGGTGTGGAGGGAGAGAAGGAAATAGTTTGGAACTTAAAATGTAGCCAAAAAACAACTTACTAAATTTAGGAAAAGAAAAGAAATCCATTTGGGGCTAGTCACTCAGGTCTCCTAACTCTACATAATTAGGTAAGTCGTAAAAACTTGACCGATTGTCAAGTGGATAAATATCTCACTCTGCTGTTCTACTACACTATTCTACTTCTTGTTATACATAGCTAAGCATAAATCCTGCTCCCATTAGTCATATCTGATGAAAATTGTTGGATTTCCAATCTCATTTTAATCATTTCTCCCTTACTTTATAGTGTCTACATGAATGAAACCTCCACTTAGATTGTTCCTTCAGGAAATTGGTCCTGAATAGATTTTTTTTTTTAATAAAATATATAAAACTTTTTCCTATTCAATTCTACACATATTAAATGATTAGGTGATGTGGTATGTGGACAGACACTAAGTAGCTTCTGCCCTAAATGTTGAGATGGAGAGAAAGGAAGAGAATATAGTGGGCATCTATAGCAAGGTGAGATCTTGGGGTTGGGAGGAGACAGTGAGAACTTGCTTCTGGAGTCAGAATCCAGAGTCATATAGAACACTGGGAATCAAGTCAATGAACCTCTCTAGACCTCAGTTTTCTTACTTGTAAAGTGAAGGGATTGGACAAGTTTGGCTCCCAGGGTCTCATCCTGAACAAGAGACAGAGTGATGGAGGAAAAGATCCTCCCCAAGCGCACTGTGACTATGTGAAGAGGCAGAAAGCCCTTTCATCTGGAGATCAAAGGAGGCAAGACAGGTAGCTGGTACTTTCAAGCGAACCCTGAAAGATGTAAAAAGTGGCTGCATTCTCAGTGTGAATGTGCAGGCGGAGAATGGGACTTCAGATCCAAAACAGCATGATAAAAATGGATGAACCAGGCAGTTTATAGAAGTAATGTAAAGAAGGTGAAAAAGACCGCAGAAGCCCGGGCATTAAATGGGATAGAGATAGGGAGCTACTGAATGTGACCTGCCCATGAGTGACACAGTCAGACAGGAAGATTATTTAGACAGCTGAGTGGATGGCGGCTACGAGAGGAGACAAAGTAGAGCAAGGGCTTTTAATATTGTTTGGGGGACAGGTATTGGCTAGAATAATTAAAATCGGCAATTTGGGTAACTGATATGAGAAGCAATCTCAGGAAAAACAGGAGAAAGGAAGCCTGCCTGTGGGGAAGGTTTAGGAAGAAAGACTAAAATTTGTGCTTGGGAAATGGTGGGTTTGAGTTTCTGGCTAGTAATCCAAGCTGACCAGAAACCCAATTAGAAGGGCTGGACTTGACAAGAATGGGCACCTCATCCTCCGAAACTGCAGCAAAGGAAAATCTAATTCTTTATCTAATTCCCTGCAGCAGTATTTTTTCCCCAAGTCCCATCCACTCTACCTCTCCTATTTACTGAAGAAGTCTTATCCCACTTCACAGAGATCCAGGAGATATGACTAGAGCTCTTTCAACTCCCCTTCTCCATACAGAAAACCTCATCAATGGTATTTTCACCCATTTTCTGTCTCATGAGAAGGGGTGCGATTCTTCCTAACCAGGCCTTCAATCAGAAGACCTGAGTTCTTATCAGACTCAGACACTAATAGTCGTGTGACCTGCCAAGATATTTAACCCTTTTTGTCTCAGTTTCCTCATCTGCAAAATGAAGTGGAGAAGGAAGTGCAAACCACTCTTTTTTTTTTTTTTTAATCAAGAAAACACCAAATAGGGTCACAAGTGAAGTGACTGAACAACAACAGTTATATGGCAGAACAAGATCATGTCTCTCTGCTCAAAAAACTGGTGAGATAATAAAGCACCAAAGGCAGGGAGCCAAGACGGAGGGTGCACCGTCCCAAGCTTCAGGGGCTTTGTGCAGCTGGACGTAGAGCCCTATTTTAACAAAGAGTTAATAGCCCAGTTATAGGCTAGGAAAATGAGCAGACAGCAGAAAAAGTTTCTGACCATAGAAACTTACTATGGTGACAAGGAAGATCAAAACACACTCTCAGAAGATAACAAAGTCAAAGCTCCTACTAGCTCCAAAGCCTCCAAGAAAAATAAGAATTGGGCTCAGGCCATGGAAAAGCTCAAAAAGGATTCTGAAAATCAAATAGGAGAAATAGAAGAAAAATTGGGAAAAGAATTGAGAGTGGTGTAAAGGAAATTTAAAAAATGAAGAGAAGATTATCTTAAAAAAGCAGAATTGGCCAAATGGGAAAGGAGGTACAAAAGCTCACTGAGGAAAATAATTCCTTAAAACTTAGATTGAGCAAATGAAAGCTAATGACTTTATGAGAAATCAAGATATAATGAAGCAAAACAAAAACAAAAAAAAAGGGAGAAAAAAGTTAAATATCTCCCTGAAAAAAACTAGAAAATAGATCTAGCAGAGATATTTTTAAAACTATTGGTCTACCTGAAAGACATGATCAAAA